>NC_135888.1:23547208-23964637 GCF_964194155.1 Cetorhinus maximus
GCCATTTCTGGGTTAACACTGAGTTCTGAATATAAATTTAAAAAATGATATATGAATGTGAATTTTAAAAAATGAAAATATAAAGCAGCTTTTACTGCAAAATGCACTATCTAAAACAGTCAGCAAAGTCCATAATGGATCAGCTACTCTTAAAGAATTTTGAATATAAAAACTAATCTGACACTTTTATTTCTCACTGACCCTCTCGCACGACTTTTCGTATTTTGTTTGAAATGTAATGCATGATGTTCCCTGCATGAGGATGAAGGGAGTTATCTGGTTTGTATGAGTAACGTTATAACTGAAGGTCTGTACCTCTGGATTGGGCTGGGGAAAACTCAGATCATTGTCTCTCAGGTGGAGACGTGATCTCTGACAGACCTGCCAAGCATACAGGCCTCCCCAGGTTGGGCTATTATGAGAAATCCTCCAATATAATTATAGGATGAATGTGGCTATTCTATGTTTCACAATGCTCTTTACTGTAGATAAGTCTCAGCTTCTCCCCACTTCTCCCCACAGGGATTCCATTTGAAGGGGGGCTGCGCTCGCTTTGTTGGAAGGTAGGTTTTCATTTGAGACAAAATTAGGGTTGCCAACTCTGGCTGGACATATCCCTGGAAGTTTCATCATATAATCTTCGACTCGCAATGGCCCTGCTGGGTCAAATGGCCTTTCTTCTGATCTTATACTTTTATAACTATAGATGGGAGGTTTCAAAAAGAGTGAATAAAATGCAGTTTCCTTTCAATGCCCCAATGATTTATTTTCCTGGTGTTGCTCACAGCAGTTTCCAAGAGATTAATCATTCAATCCTGGAAGTGACAGGACAATCCTAGAGGGTTGGCAATCTGAAACTAAATTGAGCTTCTTGTTCTAACACTGTTATTGTGCACTGGGCACACAAAAGGGAAGTTTGTAAACAGTGTCCATAAAAATGGGCTGTGTGAAACCTGTTTCATTGAATTGTACTCAGTGACGTTAGAGTCTGGCTTTGTGCCTGAGCAGTTGTGGATTGAAATAGTCCTGCTAATTTACCTGGGTCAGTGCCTCTGTTGATTTGAAACCAGGCGACTGCCTCCTTTTATACAATTTTTTTTAAAAAATGATACAATTTTAAATTGGACAACCAAAGGTCAGGGTTAAGGTAATTGGCAAAAGAACCAGAGGGAAATGAGACATTTTTACACAGAGTTTATGATCTAGAATTTGTGGTGGGAAGGGTGGAAATAGTAACTGTTGTGGGGCATAGGTCACATCTCGGTAGCTTTGAAGTCTTTGTAATCTTTAGCAGGTTAACTGTAAGTCTTTATTAACCACTAGAACTATTTACAAACATACAATAAAGGGTACAAGCTATGAGTTGCCTCCATGCTTGGATCTGTACATGGCTCTGTCTAACACCACACTGACCCCTAGGTACGGATCATATGTTCTCTTATGTCACTGTTGGGCGGTACTGTACTCAGTCCCACGTTAACCCTATATGTGCCAGGCCTTTATACTGCACCGCCCCACCAAGCCTTTATCCAATGTATTTAGTGTATACTAGTTTAATTCATGTCTTACATTGTTATTACTACAGTCTCACTACCCCATCTACCCCCTTCAAGTCCTTGAATTCAAAGGTCCAGACAGCCTGGAGGTCTTATAACCCTTCTATATCTCACTACTGTTGGTGGAGTGGTAGGCTCTGTCATTGCTGGTTCTTTCTGTAGGTTGGAGGTTTTTCTGGTATCTGGGTATGTCTTTATCCTTTTCTTCCATTCTTTCATGTTGAACCTGTCTCCTTGTCATTTCTTTCACTTTTTCCATCGTTGTATGGGTCGCCTTATTACCCTATGTGGCTGAGGATGGACATTCCCGTGATGAGAATGAAGTTTTGTGGTACACCAACCTCTGTGTATTGCTGTCAGTAATGGACGGCTGCTACCAGGTTCCAGCATCTTTTGTGGTTTTGGCATGCCAGCTGGGAGTTGCAGCATATGTTCGGTGGTTGCAGCGTTGACCTGCTGTACTGTCGTTGGAGCCGGAGGTTGACACACCCTCTGCTTGAGGCATTGTGGTTACCTCCTGGGTGTTTGGCTGGCCTGACCATTGTAGGTTTCCTGTAAGGTGAATAGACAAACCTGTTCTGCAAAGAGAGAAGACAGTTCAGAGCTGAAGTCTCAATCAGGATACTCTTTTTTTTGAGTACTTGGGAACTTGCAGTTCTGTATAATTTACAGCAGTGGTTGTCTTGACGTCTTCTGTTTGGTCCAGGGCTACACAGGCATCTCTGCTCAAGAGAGAGAAAGGCTGGTTACAGATGACATACAGCAGCTTGAAGATCTGTTTGGCGCTATACCTTAGTGATTCCTGAATCATGCCTATGACTGGAAGTTGGATTCCTCTGGGACCATAGAATGGTGTGTCTGTTGTTTGAAGCTAGAGGTCTTTTAGCCGTGGTTCTTTGTCCAACAGAACTGTTATACTGGCTCCTGTGTCTAATTTAAAATTTGTTAAATAACCATTGATTGCAATGTCTGCACTCCAAAATGAGAAACCAAGTTCTATGATCTCACCCAAGAAGCAAGGCTGTTTCCTCTGGTCTTGCAGTCTCGATACCGTGGATAATCTTTGGGCCTTCTGTGCGTTTTTTGTTTTTGCCCCACAATTTGTGTAGTGTCCAATTCTGTTGCACTGGAAGCATTGGGCTGAACTCGCAGGACAGGTTAATCTCACCTGTGGGGGTGCTCCACAGCATTGGAATGGTTGCTCTGCCGGCCAGTTCAGGTATTGCTTTCCCTGGTCTGGAGTGTCTTTGTTGCTTAGCCAGTTGGATTGTGGGTTGGCCTCTACACCACAGTTTATTCTGTCCCTTTAAAATGGTCCTGTGCTGCTCATGGAGTTCTGACCGTCCAACTATCTGGATTGCCTTTTCCAGGGTTAGATTTTTGCTTGCAGGAGGTCAGAGAGTATGTCACCCACTACTGTTCTGTCTCTGAGTTCTGATTTTAAATCTCTGTACTTGCAAATTTCTGCCATCTTGTACAGATCATCAGTGAAGGAATCAACAGGCTCTCCTGGCTGTTGGACTCTCTTATTGAATTTCGTTCTTTTGAGTATTTTATTGCTTCTTATAAATACCTCTTCAAATTTTGCGATGATTCATTAATTCCCTGTCTTGCAATGTCATCTGCAATTGGGCCTACCGAGTAAAGCAGTAGGTTGACCTGCTCTTCTGACTTTTTATTTGAAGCTGAAGCGAAGCTGTATTTAAATCTTTTCCTCTCAAAGTCCCCAATTTTGTGACTCTTATGCGCCTTTGATTAGTCTGAATTGACTTGGAAATGTGGAATTATGATCCAGGTTGAAAATTTAAAAAGTGTACGTTCTGCTAAGAGCTGTCTGAATTTCAAATGCTGTCACTGTTCACTGGATGACAAAGGGATTTCCTGCACTTGCCAGTTTTGGCGGGCTCTACAACAATGGCAATCATGCTTATCTTGAAAAAAAACTTCCAACACTGGCCATCTGGAGCTTCCTGAAGAGTTCTCTTGCTCAGCGTTTTACTTTAAAGTTGCAAATTGGTTGAATCATGGCTTTTGCTTTCTTTCAGATGACTTTAGAAGCCGCAATCCTCCCAGATTGTTTTAATTATTCTTTTTCTGTTTCGGAGTGAGCTCAGACACCCACGGTGACTCACATCAGGTTTTAGCGATTGCTTTTTTTTTCAAACTGTACTTCTGACTCTGAATTATTTAAAGCTTTCTCGGGACTGGCTGTGGCCTGGAATTTTAAAAGATTTGGCTCACCATGCTGACTCTGCACTTTGGGATTTGAAGCTAGGAGCTGCAATGGAGTCTTCTGCAGTAAGGAATTTTAATCCCCTGCCTTTAGCTTCCAAACCTTTCTTTGGATTTGGTCAGACTGTTTCGATGAATTTCTTCTCAGTCTCCCAGCATTTTAATTTTTCTCTGCATCTTCGGCGAGGTTTTGGATTTTTCACAAGCTGCCATGTTGTACGGTGTTGGCTACAGCTCGGTGGGTTTGATGAAGTCTTTGTAGGTCTTAGCAGGTTAACTGTAAGTCATCCACTACTCTTGACCACTGTTCAGTCTCTGAGTTCTGATTTTAAATCTCTGTACTTGCAAATTTCTGCCATCCTGTACAGATCATCAGTGAAGGAATCAACAGGTTCTCCTGGCTGTTGGACTCTCTTATTGAATTTGGCTCTTTCGAGTATTTTATTGCTTCTTAGATTAAAATAAATGTTGAATGATTTTAATACCTCTTCAAATTTTGCGATGGCTTATTAATTCCCTGTCTAGAGCTATCTCCATGCTTTGGTCTGCACACAGTTCTGCCTTACGCCACACTGACCCCTAGGTGCGGATCATGTGTTCTCTTACACCACTGTGTGGGTGGTACTTTACTCAGTCCCACGTTAACCCTATATGTGCCAGACCTTTATGCTGCAGTAACTTTCAAAAGAGAATTGGATAAATACTGGAAAGTAGAAAGGTTTGCTAAGCTACGGGGAAGGAACAGGGGATGTGGGATTAATTAGACAACTCTGTCAGGCGCAATGGCCCCTTCCTTTGCTCTAGCATTCTATCGTCTAAAGTAATTAGTGGCAGCTCTCTTGGAAACCTGGTGAATGTGCCCAGCAAGGAGCCAAACAGTGCAGGACTGAGAGGCCCCAAACTGGCGCCGTCTCCCACTGTCCTCTGCGCCCCTCCCCCAACCAGCCTGCTCATTCGCTTATTGCAAAAAAAAAATTGCCCATTTCAGCTCGGGTGGCGGTGTTGTTTCACAGGGCCTCAAGTTTCTAGGTTGGGTAGGGGACAGAGGTGGAGGACAATCTTCCAGGGTTCTTGCTCCCTCTATCACCACACCAAACCCCTGCTGCAGAATGTGGCTATTTGATTGGGTTTAGTGGTGATTGGGTTTGGTAGTGAAGCCAATACTAATCAAAGACTGTCCCGCACTCACTCCAAAGGTTCCTGTGACTGGTTGTGTGAAGTACCAGTTGGTGTCAGGGAATCCAGCCCTTCAGCTAGCATTCTTGACTCCTTCGCTTGTTTCAGTACAAACTAAGATCAAATTGTGATGAATTTCAATATAGACAATTGTGCGGTGGTACATTCAGATAGGAAGGCTTGAGGGGTAACCAGATAGAGGATGAAAGAGTTTGATTGGGTAGACTTACAGAAGTTCTTTTCACTTATGGGGGGAGATCAGAGCTATGAGTCATAAATATAAGCCAGTCACTAATAAATCCAATAAAAAATTCAGGGGGACTTGACCCAGAGAGTGGTGAAAATGTGGACCTCACTATCACAGAATGGTTGAGGTGATTAGTATAGATGCATTTAAGAGGAAGCTGGACAAACACACGAGGGAGAAGGGAATAGAATGATGCGATGATGAAGGCTGAGAGGAGACTGGCGTGGAACATAAACACAAGCATGGATCAGTTACACACAATGGCCTGTTACAGTGCAATGGACTCTAACAAGCCCTTGCCTTGCTGGTTCTGTCTTATTAACTTTGTATTTTAATCCATAGTTTCTTGTCTGCTTCCAGATCCTCCTCAATTACCTTCCCACTGAGCAGACCCAGTGGAGTTCCTTCCTGAAGAAACAGAGGTGAGAGGACACTTTTCTATCGATGCATATGGGTGACTCCTGGAACCATCAATGCCAACTCAGTGGTTTGAAGAAGGGTGTGAAGGGGTGGGCAAGGGGTTAAGTGAGAGTTCACAGTCTCAGCTGAAGCATTTGGAGATTTCATCCTTTTATTTTAGCAGGTGAGGCGAAAGGGAGCCTTAATCCCTTCACCGTGTATCAGCAGAGCTCCACTCATAGTCCCGTACCCATCGACCTCACCCCCTGCACACAATTGATTTCCATTGAATATCAGCAGCAATATACCAGTCTACAGAGTCCTTGAAAATACCAACACTGTCTTATAGGGAAACTGATTAGTATTTGGGAGCCTGCCTTACAGCACTGATGTGCTGTAAAAATATAAAAATAATGTTTCCTAATATTCGCCATTTAGTAAAGTCCTCATTTGTGGGTAGTCTGCCATTCCTGATATATACAAGGGATCTTTGCCTAATTGAGCAATATTTGTTAAACGAACAGACTCAATGGGCTGTATGTGGTACCTTCTGTAGTGTACTGGTCTATGAAATCACCTTTAGCAGAGAGTATGTTCGGTATTCCTTCTCCTTGAGGTCCCATGCCGTAAGAGGGCTTTGGTGACCATGGACTTCCGTTGGATTGGTCCATGACTATGCTTGGCTAAGATTGTAGTGGTTTGCTGTTGCCTCCTGCAGTATGGCTGACCAAGAAACACTTCTGCTCTTACTGCCTGCCATCAGGCATATTGGAAGAATTCACAGGCTGGTAATGAACCTTTTGGATATAGCTCTGATCTTCCCCATAAGTGGAAACATCTTCTCTACGTCAAACCGATCAATCTCTTTCATCCTCTATCAGGTCACCCCTCAGCTTTCCTACATGAATGTACCACCTCACAATTGTCTATACTGAACCTGTTATAAATGCACCTTCCTTGGCCATCAAGTCCTCGAGTGGGTCTTGAACCCGGAAACTTCTGGCCCAGAGGAAAGGACACTGCCACTGCACCATAGGACCCCACCTATGTTAGGTATTACATGGTATTAAAGTGCACCATCCAGCTTATAGCACAATATTTTTAATGCACCCTCTTTGCAGTGAGAGGCAGGATGAGAGTGGCCATTGGGATGTTTTCAGTTTCAGGAGTCTGTAAGCATAGTGTTCTGTCAGAGCTAGTGGAATTCAGGCCTGGGTTTAGCCTGATCCTGAGTTGTTTATTCAATTGCAGGGAGATTTATGCACAGTTCTTGAAGGAGATGATTATTCAGCCTGGAATCGCCAAGGCAAATCTGGGCTTCATCCGAGAAGATGTCACTCTAGAAGATCACGTGAGTCTCCTTCGCTTTCTGTCACACGAGATTTCATTAGTGACTGGTTTACAGGTCTTGATAACAAGTACTGGGTCTTTGTGCTTGTTTTGGACTGATCATAGGATTGTTTAAAATTCCCTTTGTGTATCTTCTCCACATTTCAAAAGCTTTTCCTACTCATTTCTTCCTTTTCATGATCAGCTCCATAATGCGGTAAGTAGCAATGCGTATCGCTTGAAGTGTAGCACCGTCTCTCAGCAGTGGTGGTTCAATCCTCTGGATAATGTTGGACTGTTAGCATGATAAATCAGCCCTTTTAAACTGGATTTCACAATGATTAAAACAAAAGCAAGAGGCTGCAGATGCTGGAAATCTGAAATAAAAGCAGAAAACGCTGAAAAATGCTCAGCAGGTCAGGCAGAGAGTGCTAGAATTTTAACATTTCAGTTAGAAGAAAGTCTCCCTTGTGCAATTCCCACAGTATATTTCTTCCGATGAATTTTTTCCTTTTCTCTCGAATAGCCCTTGAATCCAAACCCTGACAGTCGATGGAACACGTACTTTAAGGACAACGAGGTTCTCCTGCAAGTGGACAAAGATGTTCGGTAAGCAGGAGAGAAAAAAAAGTGAATAATGACGGAGCATCTTTCAGGTCCTTGGGACAACCCCCCCCTCCCCAAATCACTTTCAGAGCCAGTGAATTACTTCTGAAGTGCCATTGCTTTTTGTAGGCAGAATCTGGCAGCCAATTTGTGCAGAGCAAGGGCCCTCAAACAGCGATCAGTTAGGAACACAGGAGCAGGAGGAGGCCATTCAGCCCCTCAAGGCTGCTCCACCATTCATTTAGATCCTGGCTGATCTGCACCTCAACTCCATTTTCCTGCCTTAGCTCCATATCCCCTGATAACCTTATCAAGAAAAATATATCAACCTCTGTCTCGATGGCTTCAATTAACACTCAGCATTCATAGTCTTTTGCGGGAGAGAACTTCACATTTTTTAATGTGGAAAAAAGTGGTTCTTGATCTCCCTTCTAATTGATGAAACTCTAATTTTAAGATCATGTCTCCCTCATTTTTGATTTCCCCACTCCTCCCAGCCAGAGGAAATAGTTTCTCCACATCAACCCTGTTGAATCCTTTTAACATTTTAAGCATCTTGAGTAGATCACCCACTCTGCCACTGCCCCACCCCGGGCTCCCAACCAAAACTTCAAAACTCAGGGGAATACAGGCCACATTTATGCAACCTGTCCTTATAACTTAACCCTTCTTCAGCACAGCACCCCCTCTAATAATTCTGTTTTGGTGGTGCCCTTGCCTGCTCTTTATAGCAGAACCATGGGTTGTTTTCCCTCCATTCAAAGAGGCAGATTTGGCCTCTGTTTAACGTCTCATTCAAAAGGTGCATACATCTGACAGCCCCTTACGCTCCTTAAATGATCGGCTCAGGACTCCTGGTGTAGGATTTCAATCCACAACCTTCAGACTCCAATGCAAGAGAGCTCCCACTGAACCATGAAGCTTAAGCAACACATTTAATAGTGGTTACTTTAAAGCACCAAGTCACACTCTCTCTCTCTTTCTCTCTCTCTCTCTCTCTCTCTCTCTCTCTCTCTCTCTCTCTCTCTCTCTCTCTCCTTCCCCTCCACAAGCACACACAAGAAGATAACCGGCAGGGTCTGTGCACTTCACCCCCCAATTGCAGCAAAGCTGCATCCTCTAGGGGGCTGGCTTTGGGGAGCGGGGAGAGAAAAGTCTTTGACTCCTCCATCACTATATCATTGGCTCACTCAACGTTTGGGGAAAGGGCTGGAAAGTAGATAAGATGGTTGCTTGCAAGATTTGTCTTTGTTTTAATCTATTCATTCTCTGGATGTGGGCGTGTTGGCATGGCTGGCATTTGCTGCCCATCTCTAGTTGTCCTGAGAAAGTGATGGAGATGGGCGTTGAACCGTTGCAGTCTGTGTATCAGTACCAATTCACTAAAGAGGAGGAACTACACTTGAGTTATAGAATCGTGCAGCTCAGAAGGAGTTCATTGGACTGCGCGTATAGCACAGGTACAATTAATCCCATTCTCCTGCACACTCTCCATAGTCTCTCAGACCTTGCCTATAATGCGCTGTGCATTTCGTGTGTGATACTCTTAATTCATCACATCCAATTGCTTACATCATTCTTGCTGTCAGTACCAGATTTGTAGGCCCCAGTAATTCACCCCAGTATTACATTTCTGGTTTTGGGTGATTGAAATCTCTTTAAGCATGTGCTTTTCATAGCACAAGTGGAGTGAGTTTGAATGTTTCACCTGCTTGCCATTGCACTTTAAACAATTTCCAGTCAAAGATTGCAACTCCAGAAATAAATGGCTTGATTTTACTGAAACTCTAATGATGACACCAGATCCCCCTGCTCGCCTGGGGGATCTCATGTGGTGCGCATGCAGGGGTGGGAGGAAAACGAGCCAAGAAAAGGTGGGGGTAGAATTGAAAGTGACTGCGCCTCTCTCCTATTGAAACTGCCTCTGCCCCCACCTCCAACCCCAACTTGTTTCTTTCTCCTAGACGGCTATACCCAGACATGGCGTTTTTCCAACGTCCCACTGACTACCCGTGCCTTCTGATCATGGACCCCCAGAATGAGTTTGAAACACTTCGCAGGCGGGTAGAGCAGACCACCTTGAAGTCTCAGACTGTCGCGCACAATCGGAGCGGCGTTACGAACGTAAGGTCCTCAGTGTGGAATAATCCTGATACTTTTAATAATCGAATGGTAGCGATATGGTCTGTCTGGCATTTAACTAAATTCACCTTGCCCAATTCTTGCTGAGTTTAACCTTGTTGGGCATTTTCTGGCCCTTTGGTTATTGAACAGATTGTTGAACACACCCAACCATAGGGCCATCCATCTTATTAATCTCTGTTCAGTTCATAAAGTCTCATCCTTCTCCAATGTTATGCCGCTGGTCACAAAACTAAAAGATAAGATCTGCCAGTATACAATTTAAGCCAATACTGCCTGCTTTAGTTACATGTGCAGCACAGAAACAGGCCATTCAGCCCAACAGGTCTATTCTGGTATTTTCTTCCACACCAACCTTGTCCCTTCATCTCACCCTATCAGCATATCCTTCTATTCATTTATGCTATTGGCCTCATACTCCCTGTAATAGCACGTTCCACATTCTCACCACTCACTGGGTAAAGAAGTTTCTCCTGAATTTCCTATTGGTTTGACTGGTGACTATTTTATATTTATGACCCGCGGCCCCCCCCCACCTTAAGTGGAAACATCTTAACAGCATCCAGTCTGTCATAAATATAAAGACCTCTACACAAGAATTAGGAGCAGGAGTAGGCCATTCGGCTCCTTGAGCCTGCTTTGCTATTCAATGAGGACAAGGCTGATCTGACTGTGGCCTCGACTCCACTGTCCTGTCTGCCCTTCCATGACCCTTGACTCCCTTGCTGATAAAATATCTGTCTTAACTCAGCCTTGAACATATTCAATGACCCAGCCTCCACAGCTCTCACGGGAAGAGAATTCCAGACTAACAACCTCAAAAAAATTCTCCTTATCTCAGTCTTAAATGGGAGACTTCTAGTTTTTAAACCGTGTCCCCTGGCTAGGACTCCTCCACAAGGGGAAACATCCTCTCAGCATCCACCCTGTCAAGCTCCATCGGGGGCTTATGTTTCAATAAGGTCACTTCTCATTCTTTCCAGGAAACAGTTGAGTGAACTTTTCCTGAACTGCTTCTAATGCAATTATATCCTTTCCTGAGTAAGGAGACCAAACCTGTACACAAACTCCCGTTGTGGTCTCACCAACGCCCTTTACAACTGTGGCATAACTTCCCTACTTTTATATTCCATTCCCCTTCTAATAAGAGCGAAGATTTCATTTGCTTTCCTAATCACTCGCTGCACATGCATACCAATGTTTTGTGATTTACATACCTGGACACCCAGATCCCTCTGTACCATAGACTTTTAAAATATGCTGCTTTTCTATTTTTGCTGCCAAAGTAGACAAGTTCATATTTTTCCACATCCACCTGCCAAATTTTTGACCCTCTCACTACTTATCTATATTCCTTTGTAGACTCGTTACCTACTCTTGACAACTTACGTTCCTACACATCTTGGTGTCATCAGCAAATTTAGCAACCATGCATTTGGTCCCTTCATCCAAAATTGCAAATAGTTGAAGCCCCAGTGCTGATCCCTGTGGCACTCCATTAGTAACAGCTTGCCAACCCAAAAATAGCCTATTTATCCCTACTCTCTGCTTCCCGTTAACGAACCAGGCGGAGGCAGTGGTGTAGTGTTATTTTCACTGGACTAGTAATCCAGAGACCCAGGGTAATGCTTTGGAACCCAGCAGATGGTGGAATTTGAATTCAATCAATAAAAATCTGGAATTAAAAATCTAATGATTTATTTATTATTAACAATGAAACCATTGTTGATTGTCGTTAAAAACCCATCTGTTTCACTGTGGTCTGGCCTACATGTGACTCCAGACCCACAGCAATGTGGTTGACTCTTAAATGCCCTCTGAACAATAAATGCTGGTCTAGCCAGTGACACCCACATCCTATGAATTGACCTGGGCACCGGAAACGACAATGGCAAACTCAGCCCTGTCGATCCTGCAAAGTTGTCCTTCCTAACATCTGGGGGCTTGTGCCAAAATTGGGAGAGCTGTCTCACAGACTAGTCAAGCAACAGCCTGACATAATCACACCTTTACAGATAATATCCCAGATACCACCTTCACCATCCCTGGGTATGTCCTGTCCCACTGGCAGGATAGACCCAGCAGAAGTGGCGGCACAGTGGTATACAGTCGGGAGGGAGTTGCCTTGGGAGTCCTCAACATCTATTCCGGACTCCATGAAGTCTCATCACATCAAACGTGGGCAAGGAAACTTCCTCCTGATTACCACATACAGCCCCACCCCCTCCCCATAACTGATGAGTCAGTACTCCTCCATGTTGAACACCACTTTGAGGAAGCACTGAGGGTGGCAAGGGTGCGGAATGTACATTGGGTAGGGAACTTCAATATCTATCACCAAGAGTGGCTCGGTAGCATCACTACTGGCCGAGCTGGCTGAGTGCTTTAGGACATAGCTGCTAGATTGGGTCTGCAGCAGGAGGTGAGGGAACCAACGAGAGGGAAAAGCATACTTGACCTCATCCTCACCAAACTTCCTGCTGCAGAGGCATCTGTCCATGACAGTATTGATAGCAGTAACCACCACACAATACTTATGGAGATGAAGTCCCATCTTCACATTGAGGATACCCTCCATCGTGTTGCGTGGCACTGCCGCAATGCTAAATGGACAGATTGAACAGATCTAGCAACTCAAGACCGGGCAACCATGAGATGCTGTGGGCCATCAGTAGCAGCAGAATTGTAATCGAACACAATCTGTAACCTCATGGCCCGACATATCCCCCACTCTACCATTGCCATCAAGCCAGGGGATCAACCCTGGTTCAATGAAGTGTGCAGGAGAGCATGCCAGGAGCAGCACCAGGCATACCTAAAAATGAGGTGTCATCCTGATGAAGCTACAATGTAGGACTAGCGTGCCAAACAGAATAAGCAGCAAGTGATAGACAGATCTAAGTGATTCCACAGCTGAGGGATCAGATCTAAACTCTGCAGTCCTGTCACATCCAGTCGTGAATGGTGGTGGGCAATTAAACAACTTGCTGGAGGAGGAGGCTTCATTAATATCCCCATCCTCAATGATGGGGAGCCCAGCATATCAGTGCAAAAGATAAGGCTAAAGCATTTGCTACAATATTCAGCCAGAAGTGCCGAGTGGATGATCAGTCTTGGCCTCCTCTGGAGGTCCCCAGCATTACAGGTGGCAGTCTTCAGCCAATTTGATTCACTCCACGTGATATCAAGAAACGGCTGAAGGCACTGGATACTGCAAAGGCTATGGTTCATGGCAATATTACTGAAAACTTGAGCTCCAGAACTTTGTGCCCCTAGCCAAGCTGTTCCAGTACAGCTACGACACTGGAACATTGTCCAGGTATGTCCTGTGCACAAGAAGCAATACAAATCCAACTCAACCAATTACCACCCCATCAATCTACTTGCGATCATCCGCAAAGTGATGGAAGGGATCATCAACATCGCTATCAAGCAGCACTAGCTTAGCAACAACCTGCTCATTGATGCTCATTTTGGGTTCAGCCTGGGTCACTCAGCTCCTGACCTCATTACAGCCTTGGTACAAGCATGGACAAAAGAGCTGAACTCCCGAGGTGAGGTGAGAGTGACTGCCCTTGACATCAAGGGAGCATTTGACCAAGTGTGGCATCAAGGAGCTCCAGCAAAACTGGAGTCAATGGGAATTGGGGAAAACTCTCTGCTGGTTGGAGTCATATCTAGCACAAAGAAGAATGGTTGTTGCAGGTCAATCACCTCAGCTCCAGGACATCACTGCAGGAGCTCCTCATGGTAGTGTCCTAGGCCCAACCATCTTCAGCTGCTTCATCAATGACCTTCCTTCCATCATAAGGTCAGAACTGTACAATGTTCACCATTTGTGACTCCTCAGATACTAAAGCAGTCCATGTCCAAATGGGGCAAGACCTGGACAATATCCAAGCTTGGGCTGATCAGTGGCAAGTAATATTTTCACCACACAAGTGCCAGGCGATGACTATCCCCAACAAGAGAGAATCTAACCATCGCCCCTTGACATTCAATGGTGTTACCATCCTGGGGGTCACCATTGACCAGAAATGGAACTGGACTAGCCCTGTGACTACAAGAGCAGGTCAGAGGCTAGGAATGCTGTGGTGAGTAACTCTTACTTGACTCCCCAAAGCCTGTCCGCCATCTACAAGGCACAAGTGGAGAGTGTGACGGAATACTCTCTAGTTGCCTGGATGAGTGCAGCTCCAAAAACATTCAAGAAGCTTGATACATCCAGGACAAAGCAGCCCACTTGATTGGCACCACATCCACAAACATTCATTCCCCCCACCACTGATGCACAGTGGCAGCAGTGTGTACCATCTACAAGATGTACTGCAGAAATTCACCAAGGCTCCTTGGACAGTACCTTCCAAACCCACAACCACTACCATCTAGAAGGACAAGGGCAGCAGATACATGGGAACACCATCTGGAAGTTCCCCTCCAACCCAGTCACCATCCTGACTTGGCGATATATCATGATTCCTTCACTGTCGCTAGGTCAAATTCTTGGAACTCCCTCCCTAACAGCACTGTGGGTGTGCCTACACCACATGGACTGCAACGGTTCAAGAAGGCAGCTCACCACCACCTCGAGGGCAATTTGGTATTGGCAATAAATACTGGCCTGGCCAGTGACACCCACATCTCATGAATGAATTTAAAAAAAAAAAAATCCTCTATCCATGATATGTTACCCCCAACACCATGAGCGCTTATTTTATGAAGTAACTTTTGATGTGGCACCTTGTCAAACACCTCTTGGAAATCAAAGTGCACCATATCTACAGGTTCCTTTTTATCCACCTTGCTTGTTACTTGATCGACGTTTGGCTTACAAATATGTAGTTTCCTGTTTTACCTCCTTCCTTTCTTGAGTAGAGGTGATTTAGCGATTTTTCTAATCTGGGACTTTTCTGGAATCCAGGGAATTTTAGAATGTCACAACCAGTGCATCAGCTATCTCTGCAACCACTTCTAAGAACCCTAGGGTGCAGGCCATCAGGTCAACCCTCACTTTGACTAGTTTTCCAATACCTTTTTTATCCCATAGTGATTGTTTTAAATTCCCCCCTTTTATCACTTGATTTTCAAGTATTCTTGGTATTTTTTTCTTCTACAGTGAAGAGAGACACAAAATACCTGTTTAATGTTTCTGCCATTTCCTTGTTTCCCATTATTAAATCTCCAGCCTCATCCTGTAAGGGGCCAACACTCACATTAGTTACTCTCTTCCTTTTTAAATATCTATAAAAAGATAGTAAGAGTTTCTATATTTCTAGCTTGCTTACTCCAACTCTAATTTCTCCCTCATTATTTATTCTTTGCTGATTTCTAAAATCTGTCCATTAACTTTCTCAGTATTATACACTCTTTCTTTCAATTTCATACTATCTTTAACTTAGCCACAGATGGTGCATCCTTCTCCTAGAGCCTTTCTTTCTCAATGGAATATATCTTTGCTGAGATGCAATATTTCCTTAAATGTCTGTCACTGCACCTCTACTATTCTACCTTTTAACCTATTTTCCCAGTTCACTTTTGCCAACTCTGTCCTCATATATTTATAATTGCCTTTATTTAAGTTTAAGATACTAGTCTTAGACCCACACTCTCACCCTTCTCTCCCTCAAACTGAATATGAGATCAATCATGTTATGATCACTGCTACCTAGAGGCTCCTTTACTGTGAGGTCATTAATTAAACCTGCCTCATTGCACGTTACCAGGTCTAGAATAGCCTGCTCCCTGGTTAGCTCTTGAACATGTTCTAAGAAATTGTCCTGAAAACACTCATCTTCCAGGCTTACCTTCGCCGATCTGATTCGTCCAATCTGTAGCCTTTGTGCAGATTAAAGTCATCCATGATTATTACTGTACCATTCTTACACGCCCTGTGATTTTTTCCTGTATACCCGTCCTCCAGTGTAGTTACTATTAGGAGACCTAACTCCATCAGTTCATCTCTCAGCCTTCTCTTTTCTAGAGAAGAGGCCCAGCTTGTTCACCCTTTCCAGTTAAATATATTCTCTCAGTTATGGTTTCATCCTTGTAAATCTTTGCACCTTCACCAGTGCCGCATCTAACCTTTTTTTTTTGTAATATGAAGATCAAAACTTTTCATAGTGTTCCAAGTGTGGTTTAACTGAGGTTCTACACAAGTTAACATAACTTCTGAGCTTTTCAATTCTATCCCTCTAGTGCTTTGTCTCTTTTTTTTATGGCCTTAATTATCTGCGACCCTACTTTTAGTGATTGTGTACCTGTATCTCCAGATCCCCCTGCACCTTATTGCCTCCTCATTATCCTGACTAGAAAGCACCACCATGCAAGTTTTTATATTGGTATATATTTTTATTCTTTATATAATGCCCCGCCTTCATTTGTATTAAAACAATGTAAAATGTGTCTGTATTCTCAGACTGACCACGTTAGTCTGACTGAAAATACGCTTTCAGATATTAGATGGGACCACCCCACTATTGTCAGAGTTTCGTTACGATTATTTACAGGCGGCCCACCTGTTCTGTACTTTCTTATAATACAATATATTATTTGACATCACCCTTCCGCTGATTCCCTCTTTCTTCCCCTCTCCCCTCATGGTGACAGGTTTCTTCCCCTCGCAAAACCTCAGCCAATGAATATGAAGTGCTTCCTAATGGCTGCGAGGCTCACTGGGAGGTGGTCGAGCGAATCCTATTCATCTACGCCAAGTTGAACCCAGGAATTGCTTATGTTCAGGGCATGAATGAGATTGTGGGGCCGGTTTACCATACCTTCGCGACAGACCCGAACACTGAGTGGAAAGGTGAGGTTCAGAGATCCTGTGTCATGCAGTGAAAACCTCTCAACTCCAAGGGCCCCACTGGCTTAGTGCATGATGTACAATTCCCTCTGTAATCCCCACCCCTCTCCCCTCTTTTTAGTTCTCTCTCTTTCTGCACCCCACCCCCCCCAACCCCCAATATAAACAGATCAACATGTCCTTCTGTGCCTGTCACCCTCATATATTTATCTAGCTTCCCCTAAATGCATCTTCGCTCTTTTTTTGCATCTCCCGCTCACTGGTATCGAGTTCCACATTCTCACTAATCTCTGGGTAAAGGAGGTTTTTTTAGGCATTTTTAATGCCACCTTTATACTTCTGGCTCCTAGATTTTGACTACCCCTTCCCACCACCTCCCCACCCCCCACCCCCACTCCCACCCCTGCTGCCGCCACGACCACCACCAGAGGTTTGTAGGAGTTCATTTAGACAGTGAGTACTGCAGACAGGGGAGCACCACCACTGAGCCCAAACCCTGTCATTATTGGCCATCCATCACACAGATGCTCCTCTTATCAAGGGAGTCCTGGGGAAACATCAGGAACGAAAGCCTCGACTGATTTTTATGCCCATTCCTCCAAACCCAAATTCGGGGTGTTAAGGCCAATTGGAGCACCCCACCCACTGCCCCAAATGAAACCAGCTAACCCTGCACCTACTCTGGTCAGTCCTTGTCTGTGTGGCTACTCCAGTCTTTTTTTTTTATTCATTCATGGGATGTGGGCATTGCTGACTGGGCCAGCATTTATTGCCCATCCCCAATTGCCCTTGAGAGGATGGTGGTGAGCTGCCTTCTTGAACCGCTGCAGTCCCTGTGGTGTAGGTACATCCACAGTGCTGTTAGGAAGGGAGTTGAAGGACTTTGACCCAGCGACAGTGAAGGAATGGTGATATATTTCCAAGTCAGGATGGTGAATGACTTGGAGAAGAACTTCTAGGTGGTGGTGTTCCCATTCATTTGCTGCCCTTGTCCTTCTAGATGGTAGTGGCCGTGGGGTTGGAAGATGCTGTCACAGTAGCCCTGGTGAATTCCTGCAGTGCATCTTGTAGATGGTACACACTGCTGCTACTCTGCATCGGTGGTGGAGGGAGTGAATGTTTGTGGATGTGGTGCCAATCAAGCGGGCTGCTTTGTCCTGGATGGTTGGTTGTTGAGTGTTGTTGGAGTTGCACTCATCCAGGCAAGTGGGGAGTATTCCATCACACTCCTGACTTGTGCCTTGTAGATGGTGGACAGGCTTTGGGGAGTCAGGAGGTGAGTTAATCGTCAAACGATTCCTAGCCTCTGACCTGCTCTTGTAGCCACAGTATTTAAGAGAGATTATTCAAGAGGTTAAATAAATATTAAAGATTTTCCATTTCCATATTGATTTGGACAGCGTTTGATATACAGAAACAAAATGTTCTGGTAGAAATTTCGGGGGTGGCAGGGGGGGAGGAATGCATCGTGCCTTTTTAATATATTTATTTCTTTCCCTAAATTACCCAGAACATGCAGAGGCTGACACATTTTTCTGCTTCACGAACCTGATGTCAGAAATCAGGGACAATTTCATAAAGAGCCTGGATGACTCTCAGTGCGGGATCAGTTATAAAATGGAGAAGGTTTACTCAACACTGAAAGAGAAAGACATGGACCTTTATCTTAAACTGGTAAGAAACTGTGCACCAGAGGGAGGAGCTCGAACACTGGGGAGTGCTGCAAGTCCCACTCGCCCATCGCCCTCTGAGCACACTGACCCTCACTGGCTCCTGAATTGTCAACGCCGCTTTGAAATTCCCATCCTTGTTTTCAAACCCCTCTGTGGCCTTTCCCCTCGCGCTCTCTCTCTCTAACCTCCTCCAGCCCCTCAACCCTCAGATCCTGCGCTCCAAATTTAGCCTCTTGCACATCCCCAATCTTAATTTCTCTTAATTGGTGACTGTATCTTCAGCTGCCTTGTCCCGAAGTTTGGAATTCCCTCCCTTAACCCCTCTCTCCTTTTTAAAATGCTTCTTACAACACTTGGTTAATGAGGTATGTTTTAATATAAGAGCAAAATACTGTGTATGCTGGAAATCTGAAATAAGAATAGAAAATGCTGAAAAAACTCAGCAGGTCTGACAGCATCTGTGGACAGAGAAACAAGAGTTAACATTTCGAGTCTGTATGACCCTTCAGAGCTAAAGAGAAGTAGAAATGTGATTAAATTTATACTGTTTTAAGGTGGGTGGAGCAGGTGAAGCTGGATAGAAGGCCAGCGATGGTGGCTGAGGAACAATTGACAAAGATGTCATGAACAAAAAGAGAAAGGGAGTGTTAATTGTAGTGTTAAGGGCTAAAGGAGATGCTGACAGTGGCATAAAGAAAGCAGTAAAAAAAAAAGTTAATAGAACAAGGGTAACCACCCTGGTATGTCTTAATATTGCTTTATGTAGCTCAGTGTCAAATTTTGCTTGATAACCAATCCCCTGAAACACCTTGGGATGCCTTGCTATGTTAAAGGTGCTATATAAATGCAGGTTATTGTATGAAAGGAACAAAAAATAACCTCCATTAATTTGTTGAGGATTACCACAAACTGGGCATAGAAAAGTGAAGGTGCACTGACTGTTTGGAGTTAGCTACTTTATGCAGAGGATGGTTAGCATATGAAATGGACTTCTCGGGGAGAACCGAATAAATAACCAAGGAAGCAGGTGATTTGAGGCATCTTAGTTTCCTACCAAAAAAGCACTTGATTGGCTGTTGATTGCTCATGAAAGGTGCTAAATGAAATGAAAGTGTTTTTGTTTTCTTTTTTCTTTTTCGTGCAGTTATATAGCACCTTTCACAACCTCAATGTCCAAACACAGTCAATTAAGTACTTGTGAAATGGCAGAATGTAAGAATGTGGCGGCCAGTTTGCCGACAGCAAGGCCCCAAACATTAATGAGATAATGATGGAGAGATCATCTGTTTTAATGATATAGGTTGAGGGATAAATATTGCCATACGAACATATGAATTAGGAACAGGAGTAGGTCATTTGGCCCTTAGAGCCTGCTCCGCCATTTAATAATATCATGGCTGATCTGATTGTAACCTCAACTCCACATTCCACCTACCTCTGATAACCTTTGACTTCCTCGTTAGTCAAGAATTTATTTACCTCTGCCTTAAAAATGTTCCTTGACCCAGCCTCCGCTGCTCTCTGGGGAAGAGAATTCCAAAGATTCTTAGCCCTCTGAGAGAAAAAAAAATTCTTCCTCTCCATCTTAAATGAAAGAGCCCTTATTTTTAAACTGTGTCCCCTAGTTCTAGTCTCTCCCACCAGGGGAAACATCCTCTCAGCATCCACCCTACCGAGTCCCCTTAAGATCTTACATATTTCAATAAGATCACCTCTCAAACTTCCA
This sequence comes from Cetorhinus maximus, assembly GCF_964194155.1. Lineage (NCBI taxonomy): Eukaryota > Metazoa > Chordata > Chondrichthyes > Lamniformes > Cetorhinidae > Cetorhinus > Cetorhinus maximus. The sequence goes on from NC_135888.1 coordinate 23,567,097, forward strand.
AACTCCAGTGGACACAGGCCCAGCCTGTCTAATCCTTCTTCATGAGAATACCCCCCCCCCCACCTCCCCCATCCATCCCAGGCATCAATCGAGTGAGCCTTCTCTGAACTGCTCCTAATGCATTTATATCCTTTCTTTAATAAGGTGACCAAAACTGTACATTGTATTCTTTATCAGCACCATCTGGTGGCAACCACCTGTAATTACGCTGTAACCATTGACCCGGGGAAATTAAATGGGAAATTTAACAATGGGGAAAAATTGATACAATCGTTCCCAAAAATAGTGACAACCGGAAGTAAGATTTTTGGATAGAAAATACTTGTACCACCTGTATTCTTTTAAAACTGCCTTATCTGACTTAAAGTTAGAAAACCTTTGTGAGATTGGTTAGTAACAGCTAACAGATGCAACTTGCATTTATGTAGCACCTTTAATATAGCAAATCATCCCACAGTGCTTCACCAGAAAGGAAAATAAGACAAAAATTGTTAGAGTCCAAGAATTCAACATTAGATCGGTCAAGAAACTGGCTTTAAGGGATGGCTTAGAGGAAGTGGAAGAGGTTTAGGGGGGGAATTGCAGAGCTTAGGCTTGGCCACTGGAAGGAAGTGGGGGATGCACATGGGACCAGAATTGAAAGAAAGAGATCTCGAGAGGGTTGTGGCACTGGAGGAGCTTTAGATATGAGAAGAGATGAGGTCATGGAGGAATTTGAACCCAAGGATGAGAATTTTCAAATAAAGCTGTTTGAGGACTGGAGTGATTGGAGGTGAGCGAGCACAAGAATAGAATTTGGTGCAAGTTAGGATGCAGGCAACAGAGTTTTGTATGAGTTCAAGTTTCATAAATGGGGAAAGATAAAAGATTGGCCCAGAGAGTGCTGGAATAGTTGAGTCCAGAGATGACAAAAGCATGGATGAGGATTTAAATAACAGATGGGCTGAGGGAGGGTAGAGATGGGTGAAATTAAGCAGGTGGGAGTATGCAATTTTAAATATTTTACGTGCAATAGCCAATTGAACAAATTGACTATTGATTTTCAAAAGCTGACCTGAATGGGATTATTGAAGAGTTTGAATGGGGAGGACATGGAGAAGGTGCCTCCACTTGTGGAGGAGTTCAAAACTAGGCAACATAAATGAAAGATGGTCACTAACCCAGGAGCAGATTCAGGAGGAATTTTGTTGCTCCCTGCCACATAGTGGTTGAGACACTTAATTTGTTTATCAACCCTTTAAGGAGAGGCAGTAGAAGGATATCTCAGTTGTATTGGATTAAGTAGGGTGGGAACAGGCTTGTGTGGGGCATAAACACCAGCATGGACCAACTGGGCCAAATGGCCTGTTGCTATTACTTGACATGAATAATTCAGACTGGGTACCTTGTGATTGATGTGCGTCCATACATTTTATGCTTCAGCAAGAGCAGAACATCAAGCCACAGTTTTTCGCCTTCCGCTGGCTCACGTTATTATTGTCGCAGGAGTTCCTCCTTCCCGAAGTCATCCGAATATGGGACTCCCTCTTTTCAGACATCGGCAGGTTCGATTTCCTCATCCTGGTCTGCTGCGCCATGCTGATGTAAGTAGCAAAACTCACGGCTTTTCAGTTGTTGGTGAAAGATCTTGTGTCAGTGCTTCCTTCTCTAACCAGAGAGCTACCAATTTTTGTGTGGAGTGGTGGTGGTGCCAGGGCTGTCTGTCAATCAAATTTATCAGTATTGACATCAGTCATGGACACTTTAAAGTCGCCCGTGAGCAATGTATTTGTGAGTGTGTGTTTATTTCACCCTTGGAGTGAGGAATTCAATTTAAAAAATAACCCAGCAGCAAAGCCTTTTTACTTGAAAAGGAAGAGATCAGTTTATTTCACACAAATGCTCTGAAAGTAACTTAATGAAAGACAAAGTTACTAACACACAAAATTTATTTACAAATGAAGATGAAACGATACCTATAAAAATTGGATCAGTTTACTCCATGTACAATGGAGGCCTGATACCTTTGAAGTCAAGATGTTGCGTTGCCTGAAGTGAAGGTTTTGGCTCTGTGATATCTTCCACTGTCAAATTGCCAGAGGTTGCTTTAACAGGTGAGCTTAGGTGGAATCAGGGTATACAGGGAGGAGAGAAGGTTCCTTACTTCTGGGTCTGCAGGCGTGACACTTTCAAACTTTTAGTTAATTTACAGCAGAGGCCCCGGCTTTTTCTAGATGCCTTTCTCTGTCTCTCCCTGGGTTCAAACTTCTTCAAGGTGGTTCTCTATGGATCTGCCGCTTCCTGCTTTTTCAATGCTTTTTGCAGGAAAAGCAGGATGGCTGCCACTCTCGAGGGCAATTAGGGATGGGCAATAAATGCTAGCCTAGCAGGCGATGCCCACATCCTGTGAATGCATTTTTAAAATTATCATGTGACCTGTGCAAAAATGTTGCGTCACTTTCCATATAAGGTAATTCCATTACTCATACCTGAAGTTTCCGTACCCACTGTGGTAATCAACGGTTAAGGTTGTTCACACCTCTGTGGCTTATCAGTTTGTGTCTGTGTTTGGAGGAAAAGCCATTTAGTCAATGTATAATTTTAAATGTATATGCCTGAGGATGTCTCCACTTTGGTTGAAGGGGTTCCAGCCAAATCCACAAGGAGAAAGTCAGGTGACTGAGTCCATTTTGGAAACTGTCTTTAAATTCAGTCAAAAATTTACAAAATGTGACCTTTAAAACAGTTTTTCATAAATTTGTTATATCATAACTGCACACCATAACAATTGGTTGGCCTGTTTCATCTGAAGCTCCTACATGTCACCCACTCAGCTAGGAGGCTGTTCTGGCACAACTGGACTGAGGGAATTGAATCACGTAACTGGCAGATTTAAAGAAGAGGTTAATGACGCTTTATTATTACAGATCACTGTTAGCAGCTGCTTTATTTTGGGGAGCAGCATCCAGAAGAATGAACATAGAATCATAAAACACGGAAGGTGGCTATTCAGTCCATCCTGCCTGTGCTGGCTCTTTCAATGTGTTATCCAACGAGCTTCACTTCCCCTGCTCTTTCCATGTAGCCCCGATAATTTCCCCATCTGATGTATATATCCAAGCTAATCTGTCTGCCTCAGTGGAGTGGGACTTGAACACACAGCTTGAGACTGGCACCCCATCCACCACCTTCAACATTCACTCCCTCTGCCACTGATGCACAGTGGCAGCAGTGTGTACCACCTACAAGATGCACTGCAGCAAATTGCCAAGGCTCCTTCGACAGCACCTTCCAAACCTGCCACCTCTACCAAGGTGGCAGACACATGGGAACGCTAGCACCTGCAAGTTCCCCACCTAAGTTGCACACCATCTTGAGTTGGAACTATTTCACCATTCCTTCACTGTCACTGGGTCAAAATTCCAGAACTCTTCCCCCCACCCCCCTGCCCGCCCTCCAACAGTACTGTGGATATACCTGCATTTTAATGGTTCAAGAAGGCAGCTCACCACCACCACCACCACCTTCTCGAGTGCAGTTGGGGATGGGCAATAAATGTTTGCCTTCCCAGTGATGTGCACATCCCATGAACTAATTTTAAAAAAATACTTAAGCCCAGAATCCAGGCCAATACTCCAGTGGAGTTCTGAGTGGGTGCTGCACTGTCAGAAGTGCCATCTTTCGGAGATGATGTTAAACTGTGGCTCTGCCTGCCCTCTTGGGTGGGGGTAGATGATCCCATGACACTGTTCCGAAGAAGAGCTGGAGAGTTGTTATTGATGTCTGGCCAATGTATTACCTCACAGCTTAATGTGGAATCTTGCTATGCATAAAGTAGCTGACTTGCATTTCCCACATTCTAGGGTGATTACACGTCAGGGTTTTGTCATTGGCTGCAAAGCGCTTTGGCACAGTTGTGAAAGGTGCTATGGAAATGCAAGTTCTTTCATTTCTGTTGGAGGTAGTTAATTGAAATTGATCCAGAGGTATTTCCTCTCTAATCAGAGAATTCACAGTTTTGAAGTGTGACTCAAACTTGCACATCTGATAGATTTGTGTCAAAGGATTTTATGTCTGAAGTATTCTCCTCAGTAAGAGGACACAATGCGACTTGTAAAGATTTTGTTAAATATGGAGTTTAATTAAACACGAGTCTTAGACGCCAGAGTTTTGTTGTTTCGTCTTTATTTAAATTTGGCGTGAAAAGAAGTTCCCAGGCAGAGTGGAATCGAGCATAGTCACACACCCTTCAGATTCAGATACTCTTCAGCTGTTACTCTGTGCACTCCAGGGATCTCACTTAAAAACTAAACATCACAGCCTAGTCACATTAATGAGTCCTGTCCCCACCCCCTCAAATCCTTTGCTCTTCTCCTACTGACTCCCTATTGGCAATTTCATGCCTTTATACCACAATTGATCCAACCAACTGTTCGAATTCCTGACATTGTACTGCAATTCATTTAATTGGCTGGTTTTAACAAAGTTGAGCCTCCTTATCTTCCATGTTTCAACGCATTTGTAATAGATGAAATAGTGTGTGTTGCTCTAAGGCTGTGTGTTTTAGTAGAACTGGTATATTCTTGGAGAACAGAGCTGTAGCATGGAAGAAATGAGAGCAGAATGCAGAGGTAGAAAGTGTAAGTGATCCAAAACATGAAGATCAATATTTGTGAGGTTCGTATTTTCCTATAATTCACAGTTCGCTTGGAGCTGCTCAATTGCTTTAATTTACTTTGTTTTGGAAAAGTGTCCTTCAGGGAAGGAAATCTGCTGTCCATACCCGGTCTGGCCTACATGTAACTCCAGACCCACAGCAATATGGTTGACTCTTTACTGCCCTCTGAAATGGCCTGGTAAGCCACTCAAATCAAGGGCAATTAGGGATGAGTAGCAAATGCTGGCCTTGTGAGCGTTGCCCAAATCCCATGAAAGAATAAAGAAAAATATTTTTGACTGTCATTGAGGGTGATGATGGGAAGAGCACATCAGGACAAGATTTCCCTTAAGTGATTATTGCACATTAATGGCAGCTATCTGTTTTTCTTGTAGTTTGATTCGGGATCAGCTGCTTGCTGGAGACTTCACTATAAACATGAGGTTACTACAGGTGAGACAATTTCCTCCTATTAAAAATAATCAAATTCTAAAATTGCATTTGAGATTCTCTAGGGTTTTCAGTGTTGCAGCAAAGTGAGATTGCAGCCAGAGGGTATCCTGCTACCTCAGTTGTCGTATATTCACACTGCTTTCTAAGCAAACAATGCAAAGGATTGCTGGCTAATTAACAGTCTGAAGATCCAGCATCTGAATGCTCAATCCTTGGCCATAACCATTTCTTTATACCAGTCAATTTGGGGGAGGGGGGTCTAGTCTTACATGGGCGGTAGGATTTTATGGGCTCCAACAGCCCACATGATGAGGGGGAGGTGTCACCCACACTTGCCAAACATGAGTATCCTCCTGGATGTCAACTCGGAGCGGCAGCTCTGGTCTCCACTCACTGGGACTCGGTTTGGGGTGGGTTTGAACTCCTGCACCTTCTCGCTCGGATGAGAATGCTACCACTGAGCTAAAAGCTTGCTTTGCTACCTTTAGTGAGGAAGGTATAAGTTATACCAGCACGAGCACTTGCCACCGTTTTGTGTAGAATTTAATGCACTGTTGAAGCTGGCAGTCTTGACCTTGGTGACAGAGTTAACTGTCCTCTGCAAAGGCATAGAGACTAACCTGCAGGGGAGTTTCTACAAATGGAAGGAACCTGCTGTTTCCAGGCTAGAACATCACACTGGATATCCTCACTGCTCTTTATATACTATTCCCCAAACTGTGGGGACATTGCAGCAGTATGAATGCTGCAGTTCAGTGTTTTCACAGCATTGGAAGGGCAACTGAAACATATTCAATGGTAACTTTCAAATGGGAATTGGATCAGTACTTGAAAAGGAAAAATTTGCAGGCTATTGGGAAAGAGCAGCATACTAGGACCAATTGCACACCTCTGCAGAAGAGCTGGCACATTCACTAAGCTCTTTCGATGAGGCGTTTGTTTCCTATTACCTCTTTCACTACCACACAGACTTCCCCTTGTCTGTAGCTAGTACAGCACCACTTGTTGGCAGGTATACCTATCTCTGGGTGGAGTTGGCCTTGCTATCACCTCCCACTCCCCCAGTGCTCTGTGTAGAACTCATCCCACTGGAACAGGCAGGGTTAAGGGTAAGTTGCAATGAGAATTGAACCCATAGTTTTTTCCCAGATGTGCTGCCCTTCCCTCCAACCCAGATCTAGAACTATAAGCCTGTCAAATCAATGAGTACATTTTTAACAGGGAGCTGGACCAATAGCTTTTGCGAAGGAGCATTGTAGGGTCATACAGCTGGAATGATACAGCACAGAACGAGGCTATTTGGCCCACTGTGCTTGTGCCAGCTCTTTGTAAAAGCTATCCAATTAATCCCACAGCCCTGCAAATGTTTTTTTTCAGGTATTTATTAGAATCTCTTTTGAAAGACATTATTGAATCTCTTCCACTGCTCTTTCACACAGTGCATTTCAGGTTGTTGTATTTTGCTGCATAGAAAGCAAACAAGGTCCCCTCATCTCCACCCTTGACTTCTTTGCCAATTATCTTAAATCTGGCCTTCTGATTACTGATCCTCCTGCCAGTGGAAACACGTTCTCCCTATCTATTTTGAACACCTATTGTATCTTCCCTTCCCTTACCCACTGCCTCTCTAAGGAGAACAATCCAATCTTCTCCAGTCTCTCCATGTAACTGAAGTTTCTCATCCCTGGAATCATTTCAGTAAATCTCCTCCACACCCCCTCCAAGGCCTGGACATCCCTCCTAAAGTGCGGTGCCCAGAATTGGACACACTACTCCAGTTGAGGTGTGACCAGTGATTTATAAAGGTTGAGGATAACTTGCTTGATTTTGTATTCTTGTGTCTCTGTTTATAGAGTCAATCATCCTATATGTTTGTTTTTTCTTTAAACAACTTTATCAACTTGCCCTGCCACCTTCAAAAATTTGTGTATATGATACTGACATTGCTTCAATTACCGCCCCCCCCCCCCGCCCAAAAACCCCCTGTCATCCTCTCCATAGGAGTTGAGGGAAAGGAATTTGTTGATCCTTATTTTAAGGAACACCAGGTGATTTGTGCACATGTGTACATGGGGTAGAGGGTGCAGTCTACAATAGAATACTCATTGCAATTGCTAAATGTAAAAAGACCAAGGTTTATTTCATTTGCCTTCTGCCATTCTGGTAGTTGCATGATGCCATGATAATGGAGTTATTGACTAATCACAGCAATCTTATTCAAAACATGTCCTTTTTAAACTAAATTCAAATTCTCAAACTACCATAGCGAGATTTGAACTTGCATTCTCTGGGTTATTAATCTAGGCTCATGGAATACTGGTCCAGTAACACAAACGCAGACTATTCAACCCCAAAGATGAATGCAGGGTTAAGCTGAATGGCCTTCCCTTGCTCTTATTGTGTAAAATGACAGTTCAGAAGCTGAACTGGACTAGCCATATAAATACTGAGGCTGCAAGTGCGGGTTGGAGGCTAGGAATCCTGCGAGGAGTAACTCAGTTCCTGACTTCCCAAAGCCTGTCCAACATCTACAAGGCCTAAGTCAGGAGTGGATGGAACACTCCCCACTTGCCTGGATGAGTGCAGCCCCCACAACTCTCAAAAAGCTTGACACCGCCCAGGACAAAGCAGCCCACTTGATTGATACCCCATCCACAAACATTCCCTCTCCCCACCACTGATGCACAATAGCAGCAGTGTGTACCATCTACAAGATGCACTGCAGGAATTCACCAAGGCTCCTTAGACACCTTCCAAACTCATGACCACTACCATCTAGAAGGACCATGGCAGCAGGTAGATGGGAACACCACCACTTGGAAGGTTCCCTCCAAGTCACTCACCATCCTGACTTAGAAATATATCGTCATTCCTTCACTGTCGCTGGGTGAAAATCCTGGAACTCCCTTCTTAATATCACTGTGGGTGTACCCACACCACATTGTCTACAGCAGTTCAAGAAGGCAGCTCACCACCACCTTCTCAAGGGCAACTATTGATGGGCAACAAATTCTGGCCCAGCCAGTGAAGCCCCACATCCCGTGAATGAATAATAAAAAAAAATGTTGGTGTTTTTGAAACATGTCAGCCATGGTTCAGTGGATAGCGCTCTGAGTTGATAGGTTTGAGTCCTACTCCAAAGATTTTATTTATTCTTTCATGAAATGTAGGTGTTTCTGGCAAGACCAGCATTTGTTGCTCATCCCTAATTGCCCTTGAACCTAGTGGCTTGCTAGGCCATTTCAGAGGGCAGTTAAGAGTCAACCAGGAGTCACATGCTGTGGATAAAGGGGAACCAGTGAATGTACTGTACTTAGATTTCCAGAAAGCATTTGATAAAGTGCCACATCAAAGGTTATTGCAGAAAATAAAAGCTCATGGTGTACGGGATAACATATTGGCATGGATAGAAGATTGGCTGGCTAACAGGAAGTAGATAGTTGGCATAAATGGGTCTTTTTCTGGTTGGCAGGATGTGATGAGTGGTGTGCCCCAGGGATCTGTGCTGGGGCCTCAACTTTTTACGATTTGACACAGATAAGTAGGAAAGTAAATTTTGGAGAGGACGTAAGGAGGCTACAAAGTGGCATAGATAGGTTAAGTGAGTGGGCAAAGATCTGCCAAATGGAGTATACTGTAGGCAAATGTGAAAGTGTTCATTTTGGAAGGAAGAATAAAAAGGAAGCTTATTATCTAAGTTGAGAGAGATTGCAGAGCTCTGAGATTCAGTGGGATCTGGGCGTCCTAGTGCATGAATCACAAAAAGTTTGTATGCAGGTACAGGTAATTAGGAAAGCTAATAGAACGTTATCATTTATTGTGAGGGGAATGGTTACAAAAGTAGGGAGGTTATGCTTCAGTTATATAGGGCACTGGCGAGACCACATCTGGAGTATTGTGTATAGTACTGGTCTCCTTATTTAAAGAAAGATGTAAATGCGTTAGAAGCAGTTCAGGGCAGGTTTATCTTCTAATACCAGGAATGGGTGTGTTGTCTTATGAGGAAAGGCTGGACCGGTTAGCCATGTTAGTTTCATGGTCACCATCAGTGATAACTAGCTGTCAATTCCAAATTTTATTAATTGAATTTAAATTCCACCAGCTGCCATGGTGGGATTTTAGCCCATCTCCCCAGAGCATTAGCCTGAGCCTCTGGATTACTGATCTAATGACATGACCACTACATCACTATCTTCCACTACTTGAGCCCATAATACGAGCTGACAGTCCCAGTGCAGTACAAAGGTGAGGGAATGCTGCACCATCAGAGGTGCTGTCTTTCAGATGTTAAACTGAGACCTCAGCTGCCCTCACAGGTGGGTGTAAAAGACCACGTGGCCACTATTTCGAAGAAGAGCGAGGGAATACTCCCCATAATCCTGGGTAATATTTACTACACAAGCAACATCACAAAAAAAGGTTATTTCGATACTGCTTGTGGGAGCTTGCTGTCCACAAATTGGCTGCTGTGTTTCCTACATTACAACATTGACTGCGCTTCAAAAGAAGTACTTCATTGTAAAAGTGATTTTTGGCACGTCCTGGAAGATGATATATAAATGCAAGTCCTAATGGTATAGACATTGCCTGTATCATTTGGTATATTTGATTGTTTTTCACTTTTCTCCATTGATCCATGGACAGGACTATCCAATTTCTGATGTTGACCTGATCCTAAAGAAAGCAAAAGAACTCCAGGATTCTGCATAACAACCGTTCAAATGTACTCGATATTCCAGGAAACGCCACACACCGACACACACACGTTCTCTGACACACACACACACGCACACATTCACACGCACACATAACATATGGTGGGAAAGTGACCAAACCTGCCTCTGCAGTGCCTTCTGGGAAAACTTCTCCACACCCACAGGGAAGTGTGTGGCTAAAGGTGATCTTTAACTCTGTGTACTGTGCAATCCTGTGACTCCCCACCTCCTCCCCCAATCTCTCCCTCTCTTTCCCTGCCCTCCAATGTTAATGGATATGCATTATTGGTGCTGAGCAAGGTGGTAGTAATTGCACTCCAAATTAAGACAGTGACTTTTCCTCCAATGAAAGAATATGGTAACAAGATAAATTAATAAATAAACCCTTATCACAGCTAAAGGAAGGACAACTTTTGTGCAGATCAGTTACTGCTGAAGGTTTACCTACTGTAGTGCTGTGATGCAGATGTCTAGAGTTGGCCTAGTACAACTTAACCTTAAAAATCAGTGGGTCAGAGCTCAGTTGCTTCAACCTGAACTGTCCAGTCCAAACAAAAAACATTCAACTTTGTGTTACTTTGAAATGCAATCTGTGAACTCCTCACTGTCTAGTGTTGCATGATGCAGTGAAGTTTCCTGAATCTTCAGTATCACAGCAATATGGCCACAAGGGTTGAAAGTTATGGTGTGTTTTTAGAGACCAGGATGTGACTGACCAAAATAATCTCAGGATTTGAGGGAATATTTTTACAGGTGTGCCCTGCTTCCTTCAGTACTTAAATCTGCCACTGTGTGCCAGTAGGGAGTAGTGCAGAAGCTTCTTGCAGGCTCAGAGTAAGTTTAAATAATGACTGTATCTGGGTTTTCACATTGACTGGGCTTTGAGTAATTGCTGTTGATTTGGGACAAAGTGCAGAACACCTCGACTCTGATGCAGCAGCTGAAATTTCAAGAATCAATGACTGATACTCAGCAAAGATATTGAGACTCGCTAATCCTCATTGAACAAGAACTCATATCACTACAGTTAAACTTATATTTAAGCTTTCTACTGCACTCCAGTCTCCCATGAGAAGCCCTTTATAATTTTTTTAACGAATGTGCAGAAGAGGTGTTAAACCCAAGGCGCTTTAGGGTGCACATTGTCCAAATTGGTCATGTAAAATTAGTCATAACAATCCCAAATCCCACTATCAACCACCAACACCACCAGCCCCCCCACCCCCCACTCCCCCTCCTCCCCCCACCTCCAATCCATGACTCCTTATTCTGTTAGTTTAAACCAGGGCTGTCTGAAAAATATCCCAATTTTGCTTAGATACCTGTGGGTTTACAAATCATGAATAACTCCCGCCAGGGTCTGATGCAAAAAATAAAAGCTGTACCGGAGCAGCTTGTATACGTGGGAAAATATCTGAAATTATCATATTTGATCTTTAAACAACAGCTTCCTAACTGCTAGTGGAAAGTTCGCTAGTTAGTATTGACATGCCTAGTCAGTCATCTTGGCCAAGTGTAACTCCAGCTGTCTTAAACCACCTGGACACATGGGTTTTTAGTGCTGTCCTTTAATCTACCACCCCCCACCTCCCCCCTCACTTAATACTAAACCATCCTGACTTTTGTATTACAAGGTAACTTGCCTTTCTAACAGAAAGTAGTTGGATTGATGTGATGGCGATACCCAATACATCTGGGGAAGGAAGGCTCCTCTCGCACCTATTTCCATCCCTGTTATTAACTCTGTTGTTTTAGATGGGTCGCCAATTGTGTGTGTCCTGCACTCACCTATCACCATCACCAGTCAGGATTTCTAGGCTGTGTGATCTCCTACCAGTATCACTCCTGATTTTGGTTTGACACTGATCATTGCGTTTAAAAAAAAACTTTACTTAAAAATGAAGATTATAATTGGGCAGGACCAAACCGTCAACACTTGATTCCCATTCTTGGTATTCCCGCTAATTGAAGCTACAACCCCAGTAATCACATTCCTTAATCAAGTGTGAGTTTATCGTACAATCTGATGCAATAGGCAGTCAATAATTAGCTGTTTGTGATACATGTACAAGTCCAGGAATTGTCGCTGTTTCTATTTTTAATGTTTGCATGAAATTAGAATCATCAAAGGGTTAAATCAGTATCTGGTGTATGTAATTTGGAGGTTTATCTTTTGATAATTAGGGCAAGTGATTTGTAATGGTGCAAAAGTTCTGACAGCACAACTTTCCTAGTTACATGCTCCCCCCTCCCCACATTGGCATTGCCAGCCATGTGTTTTAAGGCGCAAATGTTTTTGCCCCTCTCCACCCACCTAACGTTGAAGGGCCTTTCCAGCCGATTAACTGAACCGGTTCATTTGTTTTCAATCGGCCAGTGCTCTGCAACCCCGTCCTGGCACTGTTAATGAGATTCTGAATGAAGTGCCAGTGAGCAAGGAGCTGCAAGGTCAATCAGAAACTTTCTTCAGTGTTAGGTGGGCAAGGGGGAGGAGCATGGAAACTTTAATTCTGATTAGTGCTGTGCTTTTAAAGTGCTGCTGATGAGGGAGAACATCCAGCAGTGTATCCCATTGTATTTTCTATCATAACTGCCTAGTGATGTTTTGTCTTGGTGGATCACCTACCTTGATGGTTACGCCTTCAGGACCTGTCTTTGTATTATGATGTTCAATGTTTGGAGCATTCTGTATCTTGATGCTCCCCCTTTTTCTGCTTCTGGCCCCCGTTGCACCTTTTTCCTGCCTGCCCAGCCTCTCTTCCAAGCAAAGAAAGGTCCCGCTTGTCTTTTTGTGGGAAAATGGGAGCTCTTTCTGGTTTAAGCATGCCAAAAAATAAAGTTTAAAAACCTTATTTAGTGCTAGCACTTGATGCCAGCTCACACAACACACAGCAATTTCAAACGTTTGCCTCCAAGTCTTGTACAGAAGTCTCAGGGATGGGCCAGAGTTAGAGTTTAAATCTCCGTTGCAATTAATCCCCCATATATCTGGAGTTTCTGTTACTAACAGATCCTGGATTCAGATTCAGGATTTATCCACAAATAAGGCGACAGTCCTTAAAGACAAAACTGCCCTTTCCAATCTTCTAGTCCCATAAGTCAAAGGAACAGGAGGTGATCATTCAGCCCCTCGAGCCTGTTTTGCCATTCTGTTAGATCAATGCTGACCTGTATCTTGGGTCCATTTTGGTTCTGTCATCCTTAATACCTCACTTAAGAAAAATTTATCACACTCTGTTTTGAGAGCTCCAATTCACCTCCAGATTCAACAGCTTTTTGGGGAAATTTCCACAACCCTTGTGTAAAGAAATTTTTCCTGACATTGCCCCTGAATTCCTAGCTCTAATTTTAAGATTGTTCCCCCTCATTTGGGCTCCTGGTGTTGGATCGCTTGGGTCTCGGGCTGCCCGTAGGGGTGGTGTTTGGACACCTCTGCTTTGTGGGTCCTCTCCCAGTAGCAAAATGGTAAACCCCAGGACTAAGCCATCACAATCTCTCTCCCCACCCCCCCACATCAAGGGGACATTCCAATTTATTCTTGCTTATTTGTAAATCTCATTTCAAGTTGCAAGAGTTCTTGAACCTGGGAAGCCCATTTTCTATCTCTGGCTGCACAATAACCCAGCTTTTGCCTACCCCAGCCTTAATCCCATTTCCCCTCTCTCTCCCCTGCCCCTGCACCCCCCTCCCCCCCCCCATTAACCCTGACCATGAGTGCCCAAGAAACCCCATACCCCCCCCCATTAACCCTGACCATGAGTGCCCAAGAAACCCCATACGTTTTGTATGGGGGCAGCTTAGAGCAAAAAACAAAGCCATAAAGAAACTTGGTTTAGTTAGGAAATGGTTAAGGGGCAATGTCACAATGATTTAAAGGTCAACGTTTCTTCTTTGGCCCACTTCACTCGTGGTGCTTGAGGGCAAAGGTCATTCACCATTAAGGTGGCACAGATTCTGTTCTCATCCTCCTGATTCTTCCTCATGTGAATTCATGTCTGTGGTTGTGTGGCAAGATTGTGTCAAAAGGTGAAAATCTTCTAGATTATGGGCTAAGAATACGACGATTCTTTTTTAGATTTACTTTTCAAAATTGTGATGTTTTGTGGGTCAAATTGCTCGTTAGACTAGTGTCAATTCAGTGTAGTATGTATTCCTTGTGTGTGGAATTGCAAACTGTTTTGGATAAGCGTTTGAATGACATTATGGATATCTCAATGGATAATTGTATATAGGACACTGTAAATTTAATTGATTAGGAGCCAATGAATGGATAGGTTTTTTCTTTAACCAGAACATGGTATAATTTTAATGTGGTTTTCAGATATTGGTTTCTAAAGGCTGTCATTTTTATATAGCTGTTCTACTAATCTGTACTGAGAAGTACTGAGTGCTCCCAACTCTGGTAAATTGTCAACAGCAATACAGGATAGATTTGCATTTAGCACCCTTGCAAAGCAAACTAACACTTCCCTAAGACTACAGTATTGATCCCAGTTTCAGAACATTTCCTGTGTAAGTTTCTACCCACATCCAGTCTCTCGCAGACCTTTTGTGTATCTGTCTCTTGCATCTTCCCGCTCTCGCACTCAAAATTGCACTGCATCTGCCTCCCTGTCTCTCTTCCACCTACCTCTGAGACTCTCTTGTACACCATCTCTTGGTATCTGCCTGCTTCCTGCTAATTGACGCTCAAATCCTGTCTCTCTCTCTCACTCAGTCGCACTTTCAAAATTGCTCTGTGTCTGTCTGTCTCTCTTCCCCCCCCACTTTTACGTGAGACATAACAAATGGACTGTCTCTCATACACCCACTCAGTCTGTCTGCTTCCACTTGTTGTCACTGTTTTTTCTCTCAAACAACACTGCCTTGCTATACCTGGGAGAAGGGTGATGGGGTAGAACAAAGAGCATTAAAATAAAATTGGAGTTGAAGATGCTGTTTCTGCCAATATGCAGAATTATTTTAGAGTTGATTTGAAGTTGAAAATAGCTGGAATTGTGTTCATTTATAATTAAATGTGAAGGAGCCAGTGTCTTAATTGGGTTATGTTGATATCACTGAACCCTGAAGGCCATGTTGACACTATTGATAGACCCTCAATTGAGGTGTTTCACAGAAATGACTATTATTCTTATGTAATATATTTGCCTTATGGTGAATCTTGATTGCTTTTCTTAGCGTGGTGTTGGTTATAATAGATTTTCTTTTAAATATTAGAGTGTAGAAGTCTTACAGGAAAGTATATCTGAATGTAGCCCACTAGTTACTGTGGGTGTGGGGTAGGGGGGATGTGAAAATTAGATTTTTGAGTTGGAAGACTTTGGTCCAAAGCTTTCTTTCCTCTGTCAATTGCTCTCAGCTCCCCACTAGGATGAGGACAATTTTTGGCCAAGTGGTCCCAGCCATAGAAAAGGAAAGCGTTGTTAAACCCCTCACCGCTTGAAGCAGCCAAGTGGAGAAGGTCTTGACCTTTAACGTGGCGGCTAGTCCCAGGCTGGTGGGCCAGTGATCCAGCTGTAGAGTACTGCACATCTGCCTGGCTCAGATGTGGGATTGTCCAGGCTAGTGGAGAGCTAACGTGGTTCTATGCTCACAACAGATACAGGCCTTAGCAGGTTCTGCACACCTTGGTTCATGATGTTACTTTGTGGAAAGGCAGTTGGTAAAGAGGGAAGGAAAGGAACGAGGCAGCAGCTAATTATTTTTCTTCCTAATCAAGTTGTAATACCCGATCTCTTGAATAGCCAACCGCCCAGTTGAATGTAAACCGATGCCTTAGCCCACCATCGTTTGTAATAATCGATAAAATAGACACAAGCATTTGTGGCTGAAATGGGAAATCAAGCTTTATTGATCACTATAACCAGAGCTAATCTCTTGGAAACACGAATGACCAAATCTAGTGATGCCCTGCTCATGAGCACTGAGCTGTGACCAAGACTGCCATAGGATCCTAGATACAATAAAACTATTATGTTTGTGACTGTTATGCTATATAAACTGTACCAAACCATGTGCCATCTGACAGCAGGTCTGAGGGATAGATTGCCTGTTGTGGTTCTGGAGACCTGATTGTCTCTTCATTAAATTATTCGTAAAAGGGTGATTAAGGCAACTAAACAGATCTCGACACTAAATGACGGTGCAGGAGGGGATAAATGATTGCGAATGCATGATGTAGAGCAACTAAAATATATTGCATGAAAGAGCCAGTAACGTATTTTTGCACTGCTCATGATGTAAGCTCTTAATTCATGGCTGTGGCTGGCCATTTAATCAGTGGCAGATTTATAGTTTGTATTTTATCAAAAGCTCCAATTCAATCAACTCAGTGCAGCAAAGCTAGGAAAGAAAAAAAATATTTATCTGCTACAGCACAAACTTTATTTTTGCTGACCAGAAACAAGAGTAAATTATTTAAAGGAGTTTGTTTTTTGCTGCTGATTGTGATGTTGGATTAGTATCTTCCTGTAACTCCCCCCTCCTCCTCCTCAATCATCGCCCGACCAATGGCATTCAGTTACTATAATCAGAAATGAGGCGCATTAGTCAAATTCCACCAAACTTTAACTGAAACCTCTGCATCTTCTAAAAAACCATAAGTCTGTGTCTCCATATGAAGGTTTTGGGGGCCAGTTCATTTGGGTTTCTTCCATAAATAAGCTGCTGATTGTGTGAATGTTTCAATAAAGGTTTACTTAGTGTGTGTGACATTTCAATGACTGTTAGTACTGTTTTCCCAAAAAAAATGTGCACTTGTATTTAAAAGAATTTTACAAATTGTGCTCAATGTTGATGCCTGAATTTTAGAATTGAAGAAATATTTGATAGCATATTCTGTTCAGAGCATATTGTTAATTGTTATGTTTCAAAATAAAATTAATTTAAAAAATGTATCAACATGCTGTTGGTTGTTATTTCCTTTTACTGCCACTGCCAACTAGTGGGCCACATTCAGACACATTGTCCTGTAAGACTTCTACACTCTTTTTATTCATTCATGGGATGTGGGCTTCACTAGCTGGGCCAGTATTTATTGCCCATCCCTTCTTGCCCTTGAGAAGGTGGTGGTGAGCTGCCTTCTTGAACAGCTGCAGTTCATGTGGTGTAGGTACACCCACAGTGCTGTTAGGGAGGGAGTTCCAGGATTTTAACCCAGTGACAGCAAGGGAATGGTGATATATTTCCAAGTCACGATGGTGAGTGACTTGGAGGGGAACTTCCAGGTGGTGGTGTTCCCATCTATCTGCTGCCCTTGTTCTTCTAGATGGTAGTGGCCGTGGGTTTGGAAGGTGCTGTCTAAGGACCCTGGGTGTATTCCTGCAGTGCATCTTGTAGATGGTACACACTGCTGCTACTGTGCACCGGTGGTGGAGGGAGTGAATGTTTGTGGATGTGGTACTAATCGAGTGGGCTACTTTGTCCTGGACAGTGTCCAGCTTCTTGAGTGTTGTGGGAGCTGCAGGCATATCCAGGCAAGTGGGGAGAACTCCATCATACTCTTGATTTGTGCCGTGTAGATGGTGGACAGGCTTTGGGGAGTCAGGAGGTGAGTTATCCATCGCAGGATTCCTAGCCTCTGAGCCCTCTTGTAGCCACAGTGTTTATATAGCTAGTCCGGTTTCTGGTAAATGGTAACCTCCACCCCCCCCCCCACCCCCCCACCTGCCCCCCAGGATGTTGATAGTTGGGGATTCAGTGATGGTAATGCCATTGAACATCAAGGGGTGATGGTTGGATTCTAGCTTGTTGGAGATGGTCATTGCCTGGCACTTGTGTGGTGCAAATGGTACTTGCCAGCCCAAGCCTGGATATTGTCCAGGTCTTGCTGCTTTTGGACATGGACTGCTTCAGCATCTGAGGAGTCACGAATGGTGCTGAACAATGTGCAATCATCAGCTAACATCCCCACTTCTAACCTTATGATGAAAGAAAGGTCATTGATGAAGCAGCTGAAGATGGTTGGGCTGAGGACACTACCCTGAGGAATTCCTAGAGTGATGTCCTGGAGCTGAGAAGACTAACCTCCAGCAACCACAACCATCTTCCTTTTGTGCTAGGTATGACTCCAACCAGCGGAGAGTTTTCCCCCTGATTCCCATTGACTCCAGTTTTGTTAGGGCTCCTTGATGTCGAGGGCAATCACTCTCGCCTCACCTCTGGAGTTCAGCTCATTTGTCCATGTTTCAACCAAGGCTGTAATGAGATCAGGAGCTTAGTGGCCCTGGTGGAACTTGGACGTCAGTGAGCAGGTTATTGCTAAGCAAGTGCTGCTTGATAGCACTGTTGATGACCCCTTCCATTACTTTACTGATGATGGAGGGGAGACTGATGGGGCAGTAATTGGCCTGGTTGGATGTATCCTGCTTTTTGAGCAATTTTCCACATAGCTGGGTAGGTGCCAGGGTTGTAGCTGTACTTGGCTAGGGGCAAGGCAAGTTCTGGAGCACAAGTCTTCAGTATTATTGCTGGAATATTGTCAGGGCCCCAAAGCCTTTGCAGTATCCAGTGCCTTCAAGCTGTTCCTTGATATCATGTGGAGTGAATCGAACTGGCATCTGTGATGCTGGGGACCCCCAGAGGAGGCAGAGATGAATCATCTGCTCGGTACTTCTGGCTGAAGATTGTAGCAAATGCTCAGCCTTTTGCACTGATGTGCTGGGCTCTCCCATCATTGAGGATGGGGATATTTGTGGAGCCTTCTCCACCAGTGAGCTGTTTAATTGTCCACCACCATTCACCGCTGGATGAGGCAGGACTGCAGAGCTTAGATCTGATCTGTTGGTTGTGGGATCGCTTACCTCTGTCTATCACTTGCCGCTTATGCTGTTGGGCACACAAGTAGTCCTGCATTTAGTTTCACCAGGTTGACACATTTTTAGGTATGCCTGGTGCTGCTCCTGGCATGACCTCCTGCACTCTTCATTGAACCAGTGTTTATTCCCTGGCTTGATGGTAATGGTAGAGTTGGGGATATGCCGGGCCATGAGGTTACCAATTGTTTGAGTACAATTCTGCTGCTGATGGCCCACAGTGCTTGATGGATGCCCAGTTTTGAGGTGCTAATTCTGTTCAAAATCTATTCCATTTGGCACGATGGCAGTGCCACACAGCACAATGGAGGGTATCCTCAATGTGAAAGCAGGACTTCGTCTCCACAACAATTGTGCGGTGGTCATAACTACCAATACTGTCATGAACAGATGCATTTGCAGCAGGCAGGTTGGTGAGGATGAGGTCAAGTATGTTTTTCCCTCTTCGTTCCCTCACCACCTGCCGCAGGCCCAGTATAGCAGCTATATCCTTTAGGGCTTGGTCAGTAGTGGTGCTACTGAGCTATTCTTGGTGATGGATATTGAAGTCCCGCACTCAGAGTACATTCTGTGCCCTTGCCACCCTCAGTGCTTCCTCTGAGCGGTGTTGAACATGGGAGAGCACTGATTAATCAGCTGAGGGAGGGCGGTAAGTGGTAATCAGCAGGATGTTTCCTTGCCCATGTTTGACCTGATGCCATGAGACTTCATGGGGTCCGGGGTTGAAGTTGAGGACTCCCAGAGCAACTCCCTCACGACTGTATACCACTGTGCCGCCACCTTGAGACTTTGTAATGGTTTGATATAACTCAGTGGCTTGCTAGGCCATTTCAGAGGGCATTTAAGAGTCAACCACATTTCTGTGGGTCTGGAGTCACACGTAGGCCAGACCAGGTAAGGACAGTAGATTTCTTTCCCTGAAGGACATTAGTGAACCAAATGGGTTTTTACAACAATCGACAATGATCATGAAACCATCAGTAGACTTTTAATTTCAGATTTTTGAGTTAAAATTCCAACATCTGCTGTGGCATTACTCTGGGTCTCTCGATTACTAGTCCATGAGTCTTTTCTGTACCATCTCTAATGCCTTCATGTCTTTCCTAAAGTGTGGTGTCCAGAACTGGATGCAATACTCCAGTTGAGGCCAAACCAGTGTTTTATAAGGGTTTAAAATAACTTCCTTGCTTTTGTACTCTCTGCCATTATTGATAAAGCCCAGTATGCCAAATGCTGCTTTAACCCCTCTCTCAACCTGTCCTGCCACCTTCAATGATTTATGCATATACGCACCCAGATCCCTCAGCTCTGCTGCCCTATTAGAATTCTATCCTTTATTTTATATTGTCTCTGCGTTCTTCCTATCAAAATGAATCACTTCACACTTCTCTGCATTAAATTTCATCTGCCAGTTGTCCGAAGAGCAAAAATTTGCTGGGCTACAGGGAAAAGGTGGGGTGTGGGACCAGATAAATTCCATTCCATGTTCCTGTTATGACGAAGGATCATGACCTGAAAAGTCTAATGAAGATCGTGAAACCATTGTCGATTGTTGGGGAAAAACCCATCTGGTTCACTGAAGAACCTTAGGGAAGCAAATCTGCTGTCCTTACCCACTCTGGCCGACATGTGACTCCAGAGCAGCAACAAAATGGTTGACTCTTAAATGCCCTCTGAAATAGCCTAGCAAGCTATCAGTTATATCAAACCACTAGAAAGTCTAAGAGGAATGAAACGGATGAACTACCCGGAATCGATAACTGCAAACTCAGCCCTGTTGACCCTGCAAAGTCCTCCTTGCTAACATCTGGGGACTTGTGCCAAAATTGAGAGAGCTGTCTTACAGACTAGTCAAGCAACAGCCTGACATTGTCTGTAAAGTATGATTCCATGAGTATGACTATGTCTCAGACACTACCATCACCATCCCTGGGTATGTCCTGTCCCACCAGGAAGACAGATCCAGAAGAGGTGGGCACAGTGGTATACATTTGGGAAGGAGTTACCATGGGAGTCCTCAACCTTGACTCTGGACCCCATGAAATCTCATAGCATCAGGTCAAACATGGGCAAGGAAACCCTCTGCTGATTATCACGTACCACACCCCTGTCAACCTGGTGTAGCTACAGCACAGGACTAATGTGCCGAACGTCATAAGCAGCAAGCGTTAGAGCTAAGCGATTCCACAACCAATGGATCAGATCAAAGCTCTGCAGTCCTGCCACATCCAGTCATGAATGGTGGTGGACAATTAAACAACTTGCTAGATAAGGAGGCTGCACAAATATCTCCATTCTCAATGGTGGAGGAGCCCAGCACGTCAGCGCAAAGATAAGGCCGAAACATTTGCAACAATCTTCATCAAAAAGTGCCAAGTGGATGACCCATCTCGGCCTACTCCAAAGGTCCCCAGCATCACAGATGCCAGTCTTCAGCCAATTCAATTCACTCCACGTGTTATCAAGAAACTGCTGAAGGCAGTGGATACTGTAAACGCTATGGGCTCTGACAACATTCCAGCAATAGTACTGAAGATTGTGCTCTAGAACTTGCCGTGCTCCTGTTCCAATACAACAACACTGGCATCTACCTGGCAATATGGAAAATTGCCCAGGTGTGTCCTGTACACAAAAAACAGGACAAAACCAACCTGGCCAATTACCGCCCCTTCAGTCTACTCTTGATTATCAGTAAAGTGATCGAAGGTGTCACCAACAGTGCTATCAAGTGGCACTTGCTTAGCAATAACCTGCTCACAGATGCTCAGTTTGGCTGCCTCCAGGGTCACTCAGCTCCTGACCCCATTACAGCCTTGATTCAAACATGGATAAAAGAGCTGAAGTCCAGAGGTGAGGTGAGAGTGACTGCCCTTGACATCAAGGCAGCATTTGGCTGAGTGTGGCATCAAAGACCCCTAGCAAAACTGGAGTCAATGGGAATTGGGGAAAACTCTCTGCTGGTTGGAATCATACCTAGCATAAAGGAAGATGGTTGTGGTTGTTGGAGGTCAATCATCTCAGTTCCAGGACACCACTGCAGGAGTTTTTCTTGTCCTTGGCCCAACCATCTTCAGCTGCTTCATCAATGACCTTCCTTCCATCATAAGGTCAGAAGTGGGGATTTTCGTTGATGATTGCACAATGTTCAGTACCATTCGTGACTCCTCAGATACTGAAGCAGTCCATGTCCAAATGCAGCAAGACTTGGACAATATTCAGGCTTAGGCTTACAAGTGGCAAGTAACATTTGCTCCACACAAGTGCTAGGCAATGTACATCTCCAACAAGAGAGAATCTAACTATCACCCCTTGACATTCAATGGCATTAACATTGCTGAATCCCCAACTATCAACATCCTGAAATTTCCATCGACCAGAAACTGAACTGGACTAGCCATATAAATACTGTGGCTATGAGAGCACGTCAAAGTCTAGGAATCCTGCAACGAGTAACTCACCTCCTGACTCCCCAAAGCCTGTCCACCATCTACAAGTCACAAGTCAGGAGTGTGATGGAATACCCCCAACTTGACTGGATGAGTGCAGCTCCAACAACACTCGAGAAGCTTGACATTATTCAGGACAAAGCAGCCCGCTTGATTGCTACACCATCCACAAACATTCACTTCCTCCACTACCAACACACTCTGGCAGCAGTGTGTACCATCTACAAGATGCACTGCAGGAATTCACCTAGGGTCCTTAGACAGCACCTTCCAAACTCAACCACTACCATCTGGATGGACAAGGGCAGTAGACACATGGGAACACCACCACCTGGAAGTAGGTATATGAAGAGAAAAAGATTGGTGAAGACAAATGTAGGTTCCGTACAGTCAGAAACAGGGGAATTTATAATGGGGAATAAAAAAATGGCTGACCAACTAAATACATACTTTGGTTCTGCCTTCACAAAGGAGGACATACCAGAAACGGGGAACACAGGGTTTAGTGAGAGGGAGGAACTGAAAGAAATCAGTTAGTAGAGAAATGGTGTTGGAGAAATTGATGGGATTGAAGGCCAATAAATCCCCAGGGCCTGATAATCTACATTCCAGAGTACTTAAGGAAGTGGCCCTAGAAATAGTGAATGCATTGGCGGTCATCTTCCAAGATTCTATAGACTCTGGAACAGTTCCTACAGATTGGAGGATAGCTAATGTCCCACTATTTAAAAAGGGAGGTAGAGAGAAAACAGGGAATTATAGACCAGTCAGCCTGACGTCAGTAGTGGGGAAAATTCTGGAGTCCATTATAAAAGATTTAATAGCTGAGCACTTGGAGAACGGTAGCAGAATCGGACAGAGTCAGCATGGATTTATGAAAGAGAAATTATGCTTCACAAATCTACTGGAATTTTTCAAGGATGTAACTAGGAGAGTTGATGAGGGGGAGCCAGTGGATGTGGTTTATTTGGACTTTCAGAAGGCTTTCGACAAAGTCCCACATAAGAGATTAGTGTGTAAAATTAAAGTGCATGGGACTGGGGGTAGTGTATTGAGATGGATAGAAAACTGGTTGGCTGACAGGAAACAAAGAGTAGGAATAAACGGGTCTTTTTCCGAATGGCAGGCAGTGACTAGTGGGGTACTGCGGGGATCGGTGCTGGGACTCCAGCTATTCACAATATATATTAATGATTTAGATGAGGGAACTAAATGTAATATCTCCAAATTTGCAGATGACACAAAGCTGGGTGGGAGGGTGAGCTGTGAGGAGGATGCAGAGATGCTTCAGCATGATTTGGACAAGCTGAGTGAGTGGGCTAATGCATGGGAGATGCAGTATAATGTGGATAAATGTGAGGTTATCCACTTTGGTAGCAAAAACAGGAAGGCAGATTATTATCTGAATGGCTATAAATTGAGAGAGGGGAATGTGCAACGAGACCTGGGTGTCCTCGTACACCATTCACTGAAGGTAAGCATGCAGGTGCAGCAGGCGGTAAAGAGGGCAAATGGTATGTTGGCCTTCATAGCGAAAGGATTTGAGTGCAGGAGCAAGGATGTCTTGCTGCAATTATACAGGGCCTTGGTGAGACCACACCTGGAATATTGTGTGCAGTTTTGGTCTCCTTATCTGAGGAAGGATGTTCTTGCTATAGAGGGAGTGCAAGGAAGGTTTACCAGACTGATTCCTGGGATGGCAGGTCTGACATATGAGGAGAGATTGAGTCGGTTAGGATTATATTTGCTGGAGTTCAGAAGGATGAGGGGGGATCTCGTAGAAACCTATAAAATTCTAACAGGACTAGACAGGGTAGATGCAGGAAGGATGTTCCCAATGGTGGGGGAGTCCAGAACCAGGGGTCACAGTCTGAGGATACAGGGTAAACCATTTAGGACTGAGATGAGGAGAAATTTCTTCACCCAGAGAGTGGTGAGCCTGTGGAATTCGCTACCACGGGAAGTAGTTGAGGCCAAAACATTGTATGTTTTCAATAAGGAGTTAGATAAAGCTCTTGGGGTGAAAGGGATCAAAGGATATGGGGAGAAAGCGGGAGCAGGCTATTGAATTGGATGGTCAGCCATGATCATAATGAATGGCGGAGCAGGCTCGAAGGGCTGAATGGCCTACTCCTGCTCCTATTTTCTATGTTTCTACCCCTCCATTACAGTCACCATCCTGACTTGGAACTATATTGCCGCTACTTCACTGTCGCTGGGTCACAATCCTGGAACTCCCTCCCTAACGGCACCGTGGGTGTACCTACACCACATGGACTGCAGTGGTTCAAAGCAACTCACCACCACCTTCTGTAGGGCAATTAGGGATGGGCAATAAATAATGGTCAGCAATGCTCATATCCCATGAATGAATAGAAACAAATCAACTCTGTTCCTCTCCCCATAGATGTTGCCTGACCAGCTAAGTTTTTTTTCTATTCTTTCATGGGATGTGGACGTCGCTGGTGGTAGCTGGTTCAGCCATTTCAGAGGGCAGTTAAGAGTCAACCACATTGCTGTAGATCATATGTAGGCCAGGTCAGGTAAGGATGGCAGATTTCCTTCTCCAAAGGGTTTTCCTGAATCATATGGGTCTTTACAACACCTGATGATAGTTCCATGGTCTCCATTACTAAGACTAGCTTTCGATTCAAAATGTATTAATTGAATTTAAATTCCTCCAGCTACCATGGTGAGATTTGAACCATGGGTATTAGCCTGGGCCTCTAGATTACTAGTCAGCAGCATCACCACTATGCCATTGTCTCCCCTTGAGATTTAAGTACTTCCTCTGAGGATTTCCAGCATTTTCTGTTTTTATCACGCCTTTATTTTGTGTACTTTACCCTTTAGGGGAGGCGGTGGCATAGTGGTATTGTCATTAGACTGATATTTCGGAAACCCAGTGTAATGCTCTGGGGACCTGGGTTCAAATCCCACTACATTTGAATCCAATAAAGATCTGGAACTAAAAGTCTGATTACACACTGTCTGAAGATCATTGTCAAATGTCATAAAAATCCATCTGGTTCACTAATGCCCTTTAGGGAAGGAAATCTGCTCTCCTTACCTGGTCTGGCTGGCCTACATCTGACTCCAGATCCACAGCAATGTGGTTGACAAGGGCAATTAGGGATGGGCAATAAATGCTGGCAGCATCTGTGGAAAGAGGAACAGAGTTAATATTTCAAGTCCAAAATGACTCTTTTCAGAACTGAAGTGAGGCAGAAATGGGTTTTATGTGTTGAGATAGGGGGACAGTCAGGGATAGGTTAGAAGGCGGGGGAGATTAAATTGCAAAGATGTCATGGACCAAAAGGCAAAGAGAATGGGAATGGTGTAGTATATGGGTATCTGGCATAGCAAGGGTTAATGTGGGACTGGGAAACAGTACTGCCCACAGTGTGATATAAAGAGACACATGACTTGAGACTAGAGTCAGTTGTGGACTAGACAGAGACCTGTGTAGAAGCAAGCATGGAGTTAGCTCAGAGTTTGGGCTATACCCTATATATATGTACAAGGTTATGTGTTATGGATAAACACTTAATGTTCAACCATACAAGACTCAGAATCTCTATGTGAGATCTACTGTACAACAAATGGTAGTAGTAAAAGGAACAAAGCATTGATCCAGAGTTGGTGTTAATAGCAGAATATAAAGGTCAGCGCTTGTCTGAAATGTTTAGGATGTGGCAGCTGCTGTCTCATGATATGCATTCTTGGCCGAAAGGCCCGTGCAGCTGGGAGAGACGGTGCAGACACGATGGGCCGAATGGCCGCCTCCTGCGGTGTAACAATTCTGAGGTTCTGATGCTGCCAAGAATCTGACTTGTGGGGGCGGGGGGGGGTGGAGAGGAGGCATTGCCCTTTTAAGCAGAGGTTAAGGCGTCACTTTCCCGCGCCAGCTGTCCATTTGGTTACATTTGTAGCGCCAAAGTAACAAGTTTCCATTCGCGGAGATACAGACGGTGACGTTTCCCCGGCTCAGCTTTTTAAGATGCGGCGGCTGCTGGGCTCCCGCTGGCTGCTGGCCGGCGTCTCCCTGGCCGCTGGAGCTGGCCTGGGGCTCGGGTTCAGGATCCCCCGGGAGGAAACCCCCCAGCCCCTGAGCCGCTTCCCGGTCATCCCCATCCCGGCTGTGGCCGCCGATGCGAGCGGCGGTGGCCCGCTGGTGCCCTCCCCGCCGGCTCCGGCTCCGGCCCCGGCCGAGGTGATGAGGTTCGGCTTCCCGGCCGTGTCCCAGATCAAGAGCCGCGGCTCCTACGTGCTGGCCTACGACCCGCGGACCAGGAACGCCTTGTGGGTGCTGGAGCAGCTGGACGCCGCCCGGCTCGGCCAGTCCGGCTCCGACCGGGGCCGCTGTGAGTTCAGGGAGGATGATTCGGTTCACGAGTATCACCGAGCCCGCAACAGCGACTTCAAAGGCAGCGGCTTCGACCGGGGCCACCTGGCCGCGGCCGCTAACCACAGGCACAGCCAGAAATGCATGGACGACACCTTCTACCTCAGCAATGTGGTGCCCCAGGTAAAAGGGGGGGAGGAGAGGAGGGTTGAGAGCTCAGAACACGGTCATTCAGCCTCTTTAAAACAATTAAAACAGGAATGTGGAGCTTTTTTTCATTCATGGGATGTTGGTATCCACTGGCTTAGGCCAGCATTTATTGCCCACCCCTAACTGTCCTTGTTCAGAGGGCATTTTAAGAGTCAACCACATTGCTGTGGGTCTGGAATCACATGTAGGCCAGGCCAGGTAACAATGGCAGATTTCATTCCCTAAAGGGCATTAGTGAACCAGATGGGTTTTTATAACAATGGTCAACATTAGACTTTTAATTCCACATTTTTATTCAATTCAAATTCCTCCGTCTGCCTTGGCCTATTTGTACCCGCATTACCCTGGGTCTCTGGATTACTAGTCCAGCGACAATACCACTACGCCATCGCTTCCCCATTGAGGTTACAATCAGATCAGCCGTGATCTTATTGAATGGCGGAGCAGGCTCAAGGGGCTGAGTGGCCCACTCCTGCTCCTAATTCATATATCAGCCAACGCTCCAGGATTTTTTTTACTCTTTCGTGGGATGTGGGCGTTGCTGGTTAGGCCAGAAGTTATTACCCATCCCTAATTGCCCTTGAGAAGGTGATGGTGAGCTGCCTTCTTGAACCGCTGCAGTCCATGTGTTGTAGGTACACCCATGGTGCCATTAGGGAGGGAGTTCCAGCAACAGTGAAGGAACGGCTGATGTAGTTCCAAGTCAGGATGGTGAGTGGCTTGGAGGGGAACTTGCAAGTGGTGGTGTTTCCATGTGTCTGCTGTCCTTGTCCTTCTGGGTGGTAGAGGTCATGGGTTTGGAAGGATTGATCTTCAGTTCCTGGAGACTCCAGGCCAATCTCTTACCCTGGAGAGACTGTTCTCTTTGGAGGGAAGAAGGCTAAGAGGAGATTTGATAGAGATGTTCAAAATTATGAGGGGGCTGGACAGAGTAGATGGGGAGAAGCTGTTTCCGCTCGTAAAAGGATCAAGAATGAGAGGGCATAGATTTAAAGTGATTTGCACAAGAAGCAAGTGTGACGTGAGAAAAAACTTTTTCACACAAGTGGTTCTGGTCCGGAATGTATTGCCTGGAAGTGTGGTGGAGGCAGGTTCAATCGAGGCATTCAAGAGGGCATTAGATGCTTATTTAAACAGAAACAATGTGCAGGGGTACGGGGAAAAGGCAGGACAATGGCACTAGGTCATAATGCTCATTCAGAGAGCTAGTGCAGACACGATGGGCCAAATGGCCTCCTGTGCCATTAAAATTCTGTGAAATCATCAGGATATTATAAAAGATTGTATTCTTTGTCATTTTCTTTGAACATTTCTCTTTACCAAATATAAAAATATTAAAAATGGGAAAAAGTTGCTGTTTGGCTGACTGTCAAGCATCATCCAATTGGGTAATGAGTCTCTTTGCTTTCAAATTGGTGTAGGAAGGCAATGCATTACAAGAATGGATGTGTTAGCCGACTAATGGATGGAGTGTGGGGGAAAGTCATGTGATGAAACCTCCAGGAATACATTTAATTACAGTTGGCATCCCTAGTGTCAGCCCTGGCTCAGTAGCCCCTCTGAGTCAGAAAGTTTTAAGTTCATGTCCCACTCCAG
The DNA here is from genome assembly GCF_964194155.1 of Cetorhinus maximus. NCBI lineage: Eukaryota > Metazoa > Chordata > Chondrichthyes > Lamniformes > Cetorhinidae > Cetorhinus > Cetorhinus maximus. Next base: position 23,595,311 of record NC_135888.1, read on the forward strand.
GGTAAAAAATCTCCTGGTGCAGTACCAAGGGAGTGCTGCACTGTTAGAGGTACTGTTTTTCCAATGAGACATTAAGCCGAGGCCCCTTCTGCCCTCTAGGCATAAAAGATCCCGCGGCCACTGTTTAAAGAAGGGCAGGGCAGTTCTGAAATAAAAACAGAAAGTGCAGGTTTGGCAGCATCTGTGGAGAGAGAAACAGAGTTAATAGGTCCAATATGACTTTTCTTCAGAACTGGAGAGAGGTAGAAATGTGATGGATTTTATGCTGTTGAAAATGGGAGGCGGTCAGGAGGAACAAAAGGGAAGTTCTACATCACAACAGTGACTTCACTTTGTAAGTACGTCATTGATTGTAAAGTGCTTCGAAACATTTTGAGGTCATGAAAGGGACAGTAGAAAATATCTTTTTATCCACCCCACTTGTTCTTCAGATTTTTCCTTTCAAGTTCTGACAAAACTCATGCACTTCCTGTTTTAGTCACCATCAGCAGTGTGCTACATGGGTGGGCAGTTGTGATGATATAAACTGTGCTTGCAGAGTACATGATTCAACAAGATTATTAAAACCCTGAGCTGTGCAACATTCTTGAAACAATTCGCCCTGTGTCCATCTTTATTTTGGCAAGATTTATTGGTTTAATTATCTTCAAACAATGATGGGGAAATGCAGTGAACAATGTGGCCTTTCACAAGGGAAGCAAAAAAGTTGTTACTTTTACAGTGGAACATGGAAATTGTTAAATGAATAATGACCAAGAGTCGTTAGTTTTCCTTCTACCAACCTGGTAGTCACGTGATATAATGATGATGGAGCTATTGACCAATCAGAGCGATCAAGGAGACTACAACAGATCCAAACATGAGATGAGAAAACCCGTCGGTGATGAAGAGTTTTGGGAACCAGAGGCCCAAAGTCACCTGTTCCTCCCAAGCATTGATACACTCACCACACATAGTGTCTTAAGTTAGTCGCACACTGCAATCATGCATTTACATAAGATTGAGGAAGGATTGGATAGGCTCTGAAGAAAAGTCATACAAACTCAACATTGACTCTCTTTCTCTCTCTACAGATGCTGTCAGGCCTGCTGAGTTTTTCCAGCATTTTCAGTTTTTAATTCAGATTTCCATCATCCGTAGTATTTTGCTTTTATCAAAGGATTGGACAGGCTTCAGTTGTTTTCCTTGGAACAGAGGAGGCTGAGGGGTGATCCAATGAAGGCATTGATGTAAAAAAAAAAATTATGAGGGGTCTAGATACAACAAATAGGGACAACCTATTTACTTTCTGTAGGACCTGCAATACCCTCTCATGGTTCTTCAAGTAAATGTGCAAGTATTTCTTAAAATGCCAATACCACCCTTTCAGGCTGTGAGTTTCAGATCCCTAACACCCTCTGGGTGAAAAAATGTTTCCTCATCTCCCCTCTAATCCTTCTACAATTACTTTAAGTATGTGCCCCCTGGTTTTTGACCCCCTCTGCTAAGGAACGTACACAGGATTTAGGAGCAGGAGTAGGCCATTTGGCCCTTCAAGCCTGCCTACCATTTGACAAGATCATAGCTGATCTGATTGTGGTCTCAGCTCCACTTTCCTGATCTTATCAGTGGATTCTCTGTCACTTGAAGAACGGTGACCTGCAGGGCTAAAGACCGAGTATGGGAAGCTGGGATTAAGCTGGGTGGTTCTTCATTGACCAACACGAACATGATGGCCTGAATGGCCTCCTGTGCCGTAAGTTATCTATGATTCTTTAAGGATTCATTGGCTTCATGTTATGAAGGAATAACATCCATACTATAAACCAATGTATGTACATAAATCTTGTTTGTTTTAGGACTAGTTTGTACTTGCTCTGTTTTATCTTCACTTCTCCCCTTTAGAATCCTAATTTAAATCAAAACACCTGGAACAACCTGGAGAAGTATTGCCGGAGCCTGACCAAGTACAACAAGAATGTGTATGTCTGCACTGGACCCCTCTATCTGCCACGGTATGACCCAGCCTTTCCATCAGATTACGTAGGATAGAAGAGGATCCATTATTAAAACCCAGTGTAATTTGGACAATTTTAAAAAAAAAACTTCATATGGCTTAGAGATTAAGGTATTTCTCTGTCCTGCACAGACCAGGAAAGTTCCAGTGTCATTTCCTGGTCTACCCTGTGTTAGCGGATCACAGGCAAAGCAACATATTGCCAGGGGAAAGTTTCTTTTTGGAAAAAAAAGTGAGCCAGGCCCTTGCTGCAAAACACTTGTATATGTAGAATGGCTGAGGGCAGTAATGGACTCGACTGTGATGCCCATGTTGAGATCCGTGTGTTCATAATGGCCAGCTTGCAATCATAACATAAAGAGGTGAATCAACACCTCCAGAAGGAGAGGGGAAAGGAAGAAAGATAATGAGTGAGACATGAATACAGACTTCCCAGAACGGGACTGCAAATAACATCACCTTACCCCGTGCTACTGACCTCCTAAATTCAGCAGCTACCAGCACCTCCTCCCCACCCCTGAGCCAATGGAGAGGCCTAGGAGGAAGTGAGAGCAGATCTGGAGGTGACTCCCTGCAGACTTGGTGGAGTTCCCAGGTCAGCCATCAATTGCACATCATCACCCACCTCGCCATTTAAAACTCTAGGAATTTTGCTTTTTGAAAATGCTTGGAAGGTAACCTCCTGTTGGACTGTTGCTTTTGAGCTTAATTAGAGTTGCAGTACTTGCAATTTCTGGATAAAGAGCAGCAATGCACAACACTCAACAGCCACAGTAAAAAAGGATTTGTTTATTGTCACTAAGAAGCAGCTCCCAGCTCTGATGAAAGGTCATTGACCAGAAACGTTAACTCTGTTTCTCTCTGCACAGACACAGCCTGACCTGCTGAGTATTTCCAGCTTTTTCTATTTTTATATCAGTTCCCACAAATTCATTTGAACAGTTAATAAAGTTGGTGAACGCAGCTGTGAAACACTGTAAAACTTATTTAGCTATAGGAGTAGGCCATTCAGCCCCTCCAGTCTGCTTCACCAATCAAGTAGATCATGGCTGATCTGTATCCTAACCCCATTTACCCATCTTAGCTTCATATCCCTTGATACCATTAGCCAACAAAACTCTTATTGCTCAAACTTCAAAATCTCATTGACTCTCAGCATCAACAGCTTTTAGGGCTGAGAGTTCCAGATTTCCATTACTCTTTGTATGAAGAAGCGCTTCCTGATTTCCCTTCTAAATGGTCTAGCTCCAGCTTTAAGGTTATCCCCCTTATTTGCACCAAAGGAAATCGTTCTCTCTAGTTACCTTATCAGCTTCTAACATTTTGATCAGATTGAGCCCTCAATCTTTTATCCTCAGTGGAGTGCAAGCCAAGTGTTTATTTATTATCCAGCAGTTGAGTGACAGCCTGGCTCTGTTGGTAGCACTCTCACCTCAGAGGTAGAAGGTTGTAGGTTTGTCTCTCACTGCAGGATGTGAGCACACAATCTACACTGATATATCAGCACGGTATTGAGGGAGTGCTGCACTGTCGGAAGTGGCAACTTTCAGATGAGGTGTTAAACTGAGGCCTCATTCAGCTTGCTGAATATAAAAGATCCTTTGGCACTATTTTGAAGAAGAGCAGGTGGAATTCTCCCTGGACTCCTGGCCAATTATTGTTCCTCAACCAATATGAAAGACAAATGAATTGGTCATTTATTTAATTGCTGTTTGTGGGACCGTGCTGTGTTCAAATTAACTGTGGTGTTTTCATTCAAAACAGCAGTGACTGGACCTCAAACAGTGACTGTGAGGTTATTCACTGTGGTCGTAAGAACAGAAAAGCAGAATGTTTTTAAAAAAGGTGTGAAACTTCTAAATGTTCAGAGAGACTTGCTGGTACTCGTACAAGGAATACAAAGTTAGCATACAGGTATAGCAAGCAATTAGAAAGGCAAATAGCATGTTGGCCTTTATTGCACGGGGATTGGAGTACAAGAATAAGGAAGTCTTGCCACAATTGTACAGGGCTTTGGTGAGACCACACCTGGAATACTTTGTGCAGTTTGGTCTCCATATTTAGGAAAGAATATACATGCATTAGAGGTGGTACAGCGAAGGTTCACTAGGTTGATCCTTGGGATAAGAGAGTTGCCCTTTATGATGAAATCAATGTTTTTTAATGTCTATCTGCTTTTGTAAGTTAGCACCTGTGGGAGTGATCCTCAGTTGACTGGAGATTGTAATATTTAGGGTACAGGGTTGATGCATTAGATCCTGCATAGGAACGGGGCAGAACCCTGTTGGGAGATACCAGGGGTCATTGAACAGCAGTTATTTGTCAGTTAATTAGGAGCAGACGAAGAGCAGAGTCAACTCCACGTAGCTGAAGTGCTGCTATTAGCTCCATGCTGCTGAGGGGGTGGGGCCGCAAGAGAAGCCCTGGAAGCCATTCTAAGAATTGAGTCTCAGGAAACTGGGGAGCAGTATTTGCTTGGTGGAGCTGGGGTGATTGGGGCTCGGGGAAGTCCAGAAGCAATGTTCGCAGCTCCGTGGCTGAGAAGTTGGGATTGTGTTTAGACGCTAGAAAGTGTAGCCAGGCCAACACGGGTGACGCAATCTCGGTGTGAGGTCAGCTGGAAAAGAAGACCAAGAAGGTTGAACTTGAAAGCAGATCAAAGAGGGATCTGGAATAGTATGCCTTTTGGGTGAGAATTGTATTTGTGGCACTCAGGTGGAGTGGAGCTGTTGTCAGCTGGGGAGCAGACTACCTCTTTGAAGGAGAGGAGCTAAAATTTGCTGTGAGGCAGACAGAGTCTTTAAAGAACTTTTGAGACTCACAGTGATGACTGACATCTGGATGTTTTGGTGAGAAATTAGTGGGGGGAACCTGTCTTGGTTGTGTCAGTCATTTAATGTGCAGTTTGTGGTGTGTGTGACCACAGTTTGCCTGTTAATTCATGTTTACCTCATGTTCATTCTGAATGTTAGAGTATAATTTAGATAGCATTTACTGCTTGCTTTGCTGACTTTTGTATAGTAAAGTTTCTTCTGTTTGTTTAAAACCGTGGAATCTTGTGGCTTTATTCTCTTAGTAAGAACTGAGATTTCAGATTTTGTCTACTTTAACAACAAAACGTTATTGGACCCTAACAGGATCATAACCAAATTTGGAAATCTTGCCCAGGACCGTAACAAAATTGGGGGTCTGGGATTGTAACACTATGATGAGAGGCTGAGTAAGTTGGGCCTTATACACTCTCTCGAGTTTAAAAGAATGAGACATGATCTTATTGAAACATACAAGATTCTAAAGGGGCTTGACAGGGTAGACACTGAGAGGTTGCTTGCCCTAATTGGGGAATGTAGAACATGGGGGCACAGTCTGAGGATAAGGGGCCAATCTTTTAGGACTGAGATGAGGATAAATTTCTTCGCTCAAAGGGTTGTGAATCTTTGGAATTCTGTACCCCAGAGGGTTGTGAATGCTAAATCATTTAATGCATTTAAGGCTGAAGTAGATAGATTTTTGGTCTCTTAGGGAATCATAGGAAATGGGGAGCGGATGGGAAAGCGGAGTTGAAGCTGAAGATTAATCATGATCGTACTGAATGGTGGAGCAGGCTCGACAGGCCGAATGGTCTACTCCTGCTCCTTATATTCTTATAAAGTGGATGTCCTGAGGACATGAAAGGTGCTATAGAAATGAAAGTTATTTTTTAAAATGGCTTTGTATTTTTTTTAAATAGGGCGGAGCCAGACGGGAAGCTTTACGTGAAATATCAGGTCATCGGGAAGAATAACGTTGCAGTCCCGACGCACGTCTTTAAAGTGGTGATACTGGAGAAGCACAGTGGAGAAATTGAACTGCGGTCGTACGTGATGCCCAATCAGCCAGTGCTGGAGAATACCCCCCTCGAACGCTTCCTAGTGCCGATTGAAAGCATTGAGCGGGCTTCCGGCCTGCTCTTTGTCAGTAATATTCTAAAAAGAACCAATAATCTAAAGGCCATAACTGCTGGCAGTAAATAACAGTACATCAGGTAGAGACCAAGTTCAGAATTTTCCTGGAGGGAAGATAAACATTGCTGCTTAATGAAATGCTTGAAATAGTAAAGTTTATTCCTAACTCACAAGTCAATTTATTCAAATTATTTGATCATTTGAATGTTTTTAAGCACCAAATATCTCCATTGCTACATTAGTTACATTACCTAATCTGCATTATTATTGAATAATTTATAACTTTTAAGTGCAGAGAAGGCAGTGTTGAATTACTGAGAGTGGACTATTATGAATGTTTTAAGATATATTTTCTTATTGGTAGAGAAAGTTACTTCAGGCTATCTTGCTGTAGCTTCCAGAGATCAGATGGTTCAGATCCTTTTTTAAATTCATTCTTGGGATGTGGGTGTCACTGCTAGTTGTCACTTGACAAGATGGTGCTGGAGTCCAGTGATATATTTCCAAGTTAGGATGATGTGTGACTTGGAAATGACCATGTTCCTGTGCGCCTGCTGCCCTTGTCCCTCGAATTGGTGGAGGCCGCAGGTTTGGGAGGTGCTGCCTTGGCAAGTTGCTGTGAACAGTCAGCAGGTGATGGCCAATGGCGAGGGATCATTTGAAGAGGCAGGAAAAGGAGCTGCAACTGGAACTCTTTTGTGGTGCTACATTTTTAAAAAATCATACATGTAATAAAGCCTTTATTTAATTGATTATTCCAGCTTTAACTTTTCTACTGGGCAGGGAGGGATGTTTATAACAAACTTTTAACTTTATTTTTGTGTGGAGAAAATAAAAATTAATTTTGCAAAATTTGAGAATGTACGTTTAATAACGCATTGGCTCTGTTTGAGGTACCAGTTGGACTCAGATTTGAAACTTACTGTAACGTGTTAAAAACAGAAAGTGGTGGGAAATACTAGCAGGTCTGGTAGCATCTGTGAAGAGAGAAACTGTTAATGTTTCAGGTCTGTGATTTTTGAGAGGTTTTTTTTAATGAAAAGTTGCAGAGCCAGCAGGGTGCTTTGTAGTTGGTTGGCCATCAAGTTGATCTATTTGCTCCTGATCACACTGACTGGTGATAACACATTGCAAGCTTGTTGGAAAAGAGATGATCTTTAACATTTAGTACCATTTCTTTCATAAAGTACATTGTTCATTGTGACATGTAAACGCCAGGATCATTACAGTTTGTTTAATTTAATATTGATAAAAGAAAAATAAAATTTTGATCATAAAGGTGTTGCTCCTCTATTTTGCACTATGAGCCATTATCGATGGGTGTAAATCTTAGTTTAACTCTATAAAAGCCAGATATAGGAAAATTAAGATATTCAGAGGATAATCTGCAATTTTAAAACAATTACAAATGCATTATTCATGAATTTTCAGTCAAATTATTAATGTAGTGTCTCAAACTTAAATTTAAAATGTAACTTTTCCTTTTCATTGTTGATATGTCTTTAAAAAATTCATGAAAAAAGCAGAATTTTTTTTAAAGCTTAAATCATGTAGGAAAAGAAACAGCACCAAAAAGGAGACAGAAACAGTAACATGGTTACTGTTATTCTCATAATTCACCTCTCCAATGACTCACTGTTAATCAGTCAGAAACTGAACCATCAAACGAGGCAGGGTTCTGGCTTAGATCCCAGGTGTGAACTGAGTTAGTTGATCACAGCTTATGGTGTGGGGTGTGTAGGGATGCTGCAATCAGACTTAAGAACATAAGAATTAGGACCAGGAGTAGGCCATATGCCCTTGAGCCGCCTTCACCATTCAGTGAGATCATGGCTGAACTTCTAAATCAACTCCATTTCCCATCCCCAAATTCTTTGATTCTTTTAGCCTCCAAAGATCTATTTTTTTTTTATTTATTCACGGGATGTGGTCAGCGTTTATTGCCCATCCCTAATTGCCCTTGAGAAGGTGGTGGTGAGCTGCCTTCTTGAACCGCTGCAGTCCATGTGTTGTAGGTACACTCACAGTGCTGCTCGGGAGTTCCAGGATTTTGAACCAGCGACAGAGAAGGAACGACGATATATTTCCAAATCAGGATGGAGAGTAGATTGGAGGGGAACTTCCAGGTGGTGGTGTTCACATGTGTATGCTGCCCTTGACCTAGATAGTGATGGTAGTGGTTGTGGATTTGGAAGGCGCTGTCAAAGGAGCCTTGCTGAGTTCCTGCAGTGCATCTTGTAGATGATACACACTGCTGCTACTGTGCGCCAGTGGTGGAGGGAGTGAATGTTTGAGGATGAGGTGTCAATTAAGTGGACTGCTTTGTCCTGGATGGTGTCAAGCTTCTTGAGTGTTGTTGGAGCTGCACTCATCCAGGCAAGTGGGGAGTGTTCCATCACACTCCTGACTTGAGCCTTGTAGATGGTGGACAGGCTTTGGGGAGTCAGGAGGTGAGTTACTCGCTGCAGGATTCCTAGCCTCGGACCTGCTTTTGTAGCCACAGTATTTATATACTAGTCCAGTTCAGTTTCTGGTCCATGGTAACCCCCAGGATATTGATAGTGGGGGATTCAGCGATGATAATGACTGAAGGATCCACAGCCCTCTGGGGTAAAGAGCCTCTTGATGCCCCTGGGTTAGGGAAGAAAAATTGGTAATAGTTCCCATTTCTGACTGTTATCACTGACTCCCACTGGCGGTGCTCAGACATGGAGGACAGGTTCGGGTTTAAAAACAATTTTCCAGCCTTCCCTTCCCTGGAAGTGGGTTTTCTGCGGAGATACAAACTCAGGAAGTGGAGCTGCGCCTGCTCCAGGGAGTGACGTCACCGCCGCCTGCTGATTGTCTCATGGATGGACCCAATAGGAGTGGAGCTTGTGGGCCGCACCAATTGACCAATAGGAGCGGAGCTTGCTGGCCGCACTCGGCAACCAATAGGAGCGGCTGTTGGTGTGGGGCCTGGCGGTAAACATGGCGGAGCTGGAGCAGCCGAGGGAGAAGCGCTGGAAGGGGCCGCAGGTGAGTCCGGCCGGGTCGGATAGGATAGAGAGAGGACCCCCCCCCCCGCAACGCTCTTCTTCAAAATAGACCGTGGGATCGGTTTAACGTCTCAGCCAAAAAAACGACACCTCCGACAATGCGGCCTTCCCTCAGTACTGCATTGGTGTGGGGCTTAACCCAGAACCTCTGAGTCGCATGGCTCTGGGTTAAGCCCCACTCCAATGCAATACTGAAGGAAGGCTGCATTGTCGGAGGTGTCATTTTTTTGGCTGAGACGTTAAACCGAGGCCCCATCAGCCAGCAGGTAAATGTAAAAGATCCCATGGTCACTTCTTTGGAGAAGAGCACGGGAGTTCTCCCCGGTGTCCTGACCAATATTTGTTCCTCAATCAACATCACTGTAAAACACAGTGAGATGTCTGTGAAAAATGCTACATCGATGCAAATCAATTTATCCCAAACGCGTTACAGTATGTGAAGTACTTTTGAAATGCAGTTACTGCTGTAATATAGGGAAGGTGAAATGAATGACTCAAAGTCAAGTTTTTAACAGGATCCCTGGCTATGCAGGTTTGCTGCTGCTCTCAAATCTTGGTATTTTGATTTAGGATGTATCCCACCAGTGAGACAGCAACCCTTTCCAAACTTCAAAACAATCAAATGAGTGAGGAATACGAGCACAAATGTCTTGAGTTGCTTGGGCTTTGAAAACCAGAGATTGGGGATTACATGTCACCATAGGGTTGTCAGTTCCGTTAGGTGGTGCATTGCTGAAATGAACCTGATGCTCCCAAGTAGCAGAGTGGAGTTAATTGTATAGCTCTTTCAAAGACTGGCACTGACACAATGGCCTGTATGGCCTCCTGTGCAGTAAAGATCTAATATTCTAAGCCCTGCGAGTTATTGAGTAGGCACAACACCAGTAATAGTTTGTGTTAACTAAAATACTTGTATTTCAGCAAAATAATTCATGTTGTAGGTATAACTCATATCTCTGGGTGAGATGGTTGCTCTTTGAAGTCGTTTCCCTCCACCTGGGACTTGAGCCCACAATCAAGTCTCAGTGCAGTACTGAGGCAGTGTGCAGTCAGGGGTGCTGTCATTTGGATAAGTTGTTAATAAGGTCCTGCCACCCTTTGAGGAGGACATAAAAGATCCCGCAGCCACTATTCCAAGAAAAGCAGGGAGTTCTGATGTCCATCAACCAACATTACCTGAAAAAAAAAGTTTTATCTGGTTGTTTATCACCTTGCGGTTTGTGGGAGCATGCTGTCCACAAGTTGTCAGCTGCATTTCCCTACGTTATTACATTGACTATACTTCAACAGTATATCTTCAAGTTGTAAAAAGTACTTTGTAAGTACAGTTTGTTGTTTCTTTCCCAGGACTTTAAACCTTTTATAATTTTCCAACACTTCCTCTTTTCTCCCTCCCCCAAAGTTCATTCTTGATCACCCTGGAAAAGATTTTTTGATGTGTGTGCATATCATGAATGTGATGGATATGAATTCCCCCTCTACCTGGACCCCACCCACCCCGCTCCCCAGCTTCTTGCTCTCTCTAGATCTTTTCATTGAACTGCTGGCATGACTTCAGCTGTCTCAATTTCTCTGCTTCCCTCAGTCGCTCTAACCTGTCTCCCTCTGAACTTGCAGCACTCTGTTCTCTTGGGGCCCAACCCTAACATTGTCATCAATCATACTGACAAGGGGGTGTTGTCTGGCGAACTAACCACTACCTTACAGAGAGCAAACACCAACTCTCCAACACATCATCTCATTTCCCCCTGGACCATGACCCCACTACCAAATGTTAAACTTTCATCTTCAGGATTCTCACTGACCACCTCTTCCCTGCAATTATTGCAGGGTTTTGATTATACCATCTTGTTTTTCTCTTTCTTTGCTTTCTGGCAGCTGCTGTTTATCATTCTGTCATTCTACCTCTAGATATGTCTTTTGTTTCTTTACCTCTTCCATTACTACTTCCTTTGGCCTTGCACCACCAGCCTTTTTTTTTCATTTGTTCATGGGATGTCAGCGTCATTGGCTGGGACAGCATTTATTGCCCATCCCTAATTACCCTTGAGAATTGAGTGCTCCCTAAGCCATTTCAGAGGGCATTTAAGAGTCAACCACATTGCTGTGACTCTGAAGTCACATGTAGGCTAGACCAGGTAAGGACAGCAGATTTCCTTCCCTAAAGGACATTTGTAATTTAATATCCCCCGTTTTCCACCCTACAACAGGCCTTCCCTTTTGATCTTCTTTCCAACACCGCACCCCACCCTATCACCACCACCACACATTTGCTTACAGTCCATTGCATTCCTAACTTCTCCCAGTTCTGATGAAAGGTCATCGACCTCAAATGTTAACTCTGTCTCTCTCGTCACAGATACTACCTGACTTGCTGAGTATTGCCAGCGTTTTCTTTTTTTAATCATGGTGAATATGTATATTGTTTATCTTAAACACATTAACGACATAGTGAATGGAAGAATATGCTGCCCTGAGCAATGCCCCCCACACCTATAAAGTTAAACTGATGGGTCACTAATACTACAGCAAATTAAAATTCTAAGAAAAGGGCTGAGAGCCATTTTGGTCCTGATGCTGCCACCTTCCATTACGGTCAATAACCCTTAGTTAAGGCTTAACCTTGTATTATTTACACATTCAAATAGTCTTCATAGTTTTTTAAAAACCATACTTGTAGAAAAACCACAATTTTTCACGCAACCTAGTGCTCTGTCTTGTCTTCTGCAAATCACCTTTTACTTTTGAGTACCCTTAACTCTCGAAATACTCAGAGCTTTTATTTCATGTAGTATGTGTAACAAATAGTGAGAATTATTGATTTACTTTTTGGAGTAAGCTAAAAATCTTGCAGCTTAAAAGTGTAAGTGTATCTTTCAATGATGCAGTATGTGTATCAGATAAATTGCATTCTCGAACGTCTGTGTGAACTCGTGTTCAATACGCATAGAACATATTTGTATGATTTACTGACTTGATCCTCTTTTAAGGATGAAATGACCAGATCTGACAGGAGGAAAGCAAAAGAAGCCAGTGAGTGTTTAATTTTTGTCATATTTTATATTTCTACTGGCCCTTTCTTCATTCTAGTTTTAACTGATCTTCCTCTCTTGCATTTTGTTTTGCTTATCGCCCTGCATCCTCCTGTAGCTGAGAGAATGGGATGGGTCCTACCATTGGTTTCTTTCCCTACAGTATCTGAATGCAATGCTCCATGTGTAATACTTCCCTGATCTCGTGTAAGAGGCATTGAGAAGAGACAAGTCAATCCCCCAGCGTTGAAGGGAAAAAAGGCATGAGGGAATGACCTCCCAGGCTGCTCTTACATGCCTCCTCCTGGTGCTAGGGTGGCAATGACAAATAACCTGTCAGCAGCTACCTCTTTAGTTAGCTAAGTACAGGGTACAGCACCGATTGACCATCAACGAGAGAACTCTGGAGGAACAGGCGGCAAACTTGCTAGAGTGCAAGTTTTGTAAGAAGCCATTAAAGGCACAGTGTCATCAGAGGTGATACAAAAGCAAAATACTGCGATGAAATAAATATAGAAAATGCTAGAAATACTCAGCAGGTCAGGCAGCATCTGTATTACCAGCATTTTCTGATTTTATGTCATCAGAATTGACCTGTGGTAGATTGCTGGACTGCTTGTGGGAGAAACATGTAATTTCTCTGCGAATTGAAGTGTGTTAAAGTAGGATTTAAATGCAATATAGAAAACTAAACAGACAAGCTCCAGTCTCGTGAGTTATTTGATGGGTTGGACAGTGCAGCCTGTGGTGTAGAAAGATCTGTTAATTGTACATTTTCTTCTTGTCTCCAGGGAAACAGGAGATAAAACGACTGAAAGAACTTAAATTCTTGAAGAAACTTGAGGAACAAAAAGCAAAGGAAGAGGAAGCACAGAAAGATCTAGAGGAAACAAAAGAGAGAGGTAGTTTTAAAACATTGTAAACATCAGGATAAAATCTCTAAAATATCACAAACCTGACCTGTGTTTGCATTATTCTTTCCTCCCTGGATTGGATTTCCTGTGTGTCACACCATGTCCAAGCTGAGTGGGTGGGCAGGGCACCAGCTTCTATTCACTCTGTATGCAGCTACAAAGAGGTGTCCCTGCTTAGGATCAACTTCCTCTTTGTAGCGAAATCTGAGCATCAGCCAGTGTCTCATTTTGCAGTGCTCTCTGCTGCTGCATTAGATTTATTTGCATAAATAGTGGTATGATTAAAGGCCACAAAAATTAGTTTGGAAAGACACTGTGTTCATTTTTAACCTTGTCACTCAAAAGGACCATCATGATGACACTTGATATTTTGTAAGAAGGCTGGGTACATGTTCTATATCTTAACAGTTAGATTTTGTTTTCAGTTTAAGGGCAGAAAACCTTGAGTAACCTGCAGATGAGGCATTAAACCAAGACCTTGGTTCTGTGTCCTGTTGATTCAGGTGGATGCTAAAGATTCTTGGCAACATTCAGAGAAGAGTTCCCCTGGTGTCCTGGTCAATATTTTTTCCTCAACACCACCAAAATACAGTGTAGCTTTCTCCATTGCTGCTTGTGAGGTCTTACTTTGTGCTGTTGCATATTCCTACACTACACAAGTATGCTTTAGAAGTAATTATTTGTATGCAAAACACTTTGGGATTTTTGAGAAGTCATAAGGTTCTATGTGAATGGAAGTTTCAATTCATGGTTAGCCTAGTAGTTAGGGTAACAATGAAGTTGGTGATTTGCAGCAGCTTTGATCTATTTCCCAGGCAGTGTGTGGTACAGGCAGAGCCTCAGTAAGATCTTTATCTTATTTATGTAGGACAGCAGAACTGGATTAAGATCACTGAAATAACAAAATGGGAAACTTTACACAAGTTCAGAAGTTAGTTAAAACATTTATCTGAGGGAATGCTGATTGAAGTTTTTATATTTAAAACAAACACTGGTAACTTGAGGTTTGTTCTTTAGGCAGTGCCACAGGGGATCAAGCCCGCACTCCAACACTCTGACACGAATTGTTAAATGGCCCCATAGGCTACTCTACCTTTGATATGTACTGATCATATCATTTATATTTTCTAGGTCGCCTGTACACTGTTAGTGTGGCATTACCAGGGTCAGTACTGGATAATGCCCAATCTCCAGAGCTCAGGACATACTTGGCTGGACAGATAGCACGTGCCTGCACTGTGTTCTGTGTGGATGAAATTGTGGTCTTTGATGAACAGGGAGAAGATGCAAAGTAAGATCACTCATTAGCATTATTTACAAACAAATCTGGCATTTATTTCTATTAAATACTTAATACTAAGGAGGTGTAGTGATAATGTTGCTGGACTAGCAATCCAGAGGCCCAGGCTAATGGCCTGGGGACACTGGTTCAAATCCCACCATGGCAGCTGTTGGAATTTAAATTCAATTAGTAAATCTGGAATATGAAGCTAATCTCAGCAATGGCGACCATGAAACTACCATCATTTGCTGTAAAAACCTATTTGGTTCACTAATGCCCTTCAGGGAGGGAAATCTGCCAACCTTACCCGGTCTGGCCGAAATGTGACTCCAGACCCACAGCACTGAGGTTGACTCCTTAACCGTCCTCTGAAATGATTAAAAACCACGCAATTCAATTGCAATTTGGAATGGGCAACAAATCCTGGCCTTGCCAGCGACGTCCACATCCCATGAAAGAATAAAGAAAAAAAGTTTCTTGGAGCATTGAATGTTCTAAAATTAATTCCAGTTTAACCTGCACTACCTTGGAGCCCTGGCCAATAAGCAAGTTCCACTTCTGTTTCTTGTGTACTTAGGAGAATGGCAGTGGTAGCCCTGGTTGCTCCAACCCTCCTAGTGTATGCATTACAAAGGGACAGGAGGGGGCCATTCAGCCCCTCAAGCTTGTCCTGCCATTCGGTTAAATCTGTGCCTCATCTCTGCTTACCCATCCTTGCTCTATTTCTCCCCGATGCCTCTTACCCAACAAAAAAACTATTGATCTCAGTATTGAAAGCTCCAGTTGTCCAAGCATCCAAAGGAGAGAATTTCAGATTTCTAGATTTTTATGAAAGACTGCTTCCTGATTTCCCTCCTATGTGGCCTAGGTTAATTTTAGCCCTTGTTTTGGGCTCCCACATCAGGGAGCTTAGTTTTTCTGTATCTACTCTTATCGAATCCTTTTAACATTTTAAACTACTCGATCAGATCACCCTTCAATCATCTAAACTTGACAAGGACTCCTGGAAGATTGCCAGCACGTGTGGGGGGTGCACCCACGCACGAATTTGAAAGACACGTGTTAGTGGAATCTGGGTCAGAGCTTGTGTATAATGTGGGGAAAGTTTTGTATAGAAGGAATGAAGTGGGATGGAGAGGGGATGTTACTGGGTGTATCAGAAATCAATCGCACCTTAAGTGTTCCCCGAGCCTTAAGATATTTTCTGTGGGCTGAGATCCAAAGTAGATTCAAGAACAGAGGAATTTTTTACACCCCTACCAGTGGGAGCCAGCCATTGTTAATAGCAATAATAACTTGCATTTATATAGTCCCTTTACTGAGTGATAGTCACTTAGATGGAGCATAGGATATGGAAACCCAGGGTTTATTTAGAGTGCTGAATTGTAACTTGTCTCGTGTCTCTGTGACTACAGGAGCGTAGAAGGTGAATTCCAAGGAATTGGGAAGAAAGGACAAGCCAGTGTGCAGCTTGCGCGGATCCTGCAGTACCTCGAATGTCCACAGTAAGTCACTTTGGAGCAGAAATGAACCATTAGTTCTTTTAAAAACTGGGCACCACAGCAATTGAAAAGTGCATTTATGTAACACTTTGAGCATCTCAAAATATCCCCGGGACTCTTCACAGAAGTGGAATCAGACAGAAATTGACACTGAAGAGGAGGAATGATGAGGAGAGACCAAAAACTTGGTCAAGATTTTAAGAAACGTCTTAAAAAATGTAGGGAGACAGAAGCGTTTAGGGAGGGATTTCCAGAACTTAGGTCCTAGACAGCTGCTAGGAGTTGGTTGGAAAGTGTCCAAAGCTCATTTAAGTAAAAGATCATTATAGGCAGCGATGGAAACTTTCACCTCTAAGAAATAATTGATTAGCCAAATTCTATTCGTTATATTTTGTGGTATTAGGGCCTGTTTTCTCAGTGGCTCTCCCCTGCCACCGTGCCTTGCTCACTGGTAGAACCCAACAATTTTCTGCCCATTCAATGGGTTTCTTAACATGGGCCTCCATTAATTGAGACTCCGTACTAGGAGTGCACATTTGGAGAATCCACCTTATCATCTACCAGCGCTGCTCCTTGCCTTGTGTTGCCGCTACTTTGCTTTGCTTGTAAAATGCACAAAAGCACTGATTTGATTTGGGGGAAAAAAAGCCTGAGGACTGGTTTCTAATGCAGATGATAATTGTCAACATCTCTGTGATTAAGATTCACAACTGTGGAGTGATATATTCTTTGTGTGTAACCAGGTACTTGAGGAAATCCTTCTTTCCAAAACATCAGGATCTGCAGTTTGCAGGTAAGCAGGTCTGGAAAGCCACACACTGTGCACAAAAAAAAAAGAGATTTATCCATTTCAAAACATTATGGTTCTTGCTAATGTTTAAAGTGATTAGCAAAAAAAAGTGACATACAGCAACATGGAATGCAGGGCAGTGGAAGCAGATCCATTGGTAACTTACAAAAGGGAATTGGATATATACTTGAAGGAAAAAGATTTGCAGGGCTATGGGAAGCAGCAGGGGAGTGGGACTAATAACCTCTTCTCTGCTCTATAATTCTAATTCTACAAAGCTGCTCATTATGGTACTTAAGACGGAACAGGATTCCTATCACTGGTTGACACCTGTGTTTTTTGTTCCTCCACCGACATTATCTAATAGCAGAGTTGAGTGCCACAGCTGTGTATCTTCACTTGATTGCAAGGATCATTATTAGATTAGTAGCAGTGGCCAGACTGTGCAGCTGGACCAAGAGGTACAGACCAGTCCTGCTTCTCATCAAGTATCTCTCCTTGAACTTGAATGCCTTGCTTTGCTTAAAGTGAGTGGAGCCAGTTAAAATGTATCAGGCAGAATGGAGCTTGGGCCCCAACTGCAGGAATGTAAAGTGGAAGCCCAATTTACCCTGCTGCTGCTATGTTCAAACTTAAGTTATCAGCTTTGGCTTGCTGATAGCACTCTTCCCTCTGAGTCAAAAGATGTGGGTTCAAGTCCAGTGCCAGAGTTTGAGCATATAATCCAGGAAACTCTGTTCAGTGTGGGTCTGAGGGAGTGTGAACTGTCACAGGCACTGCCTTTTGGATGAGATGTCCTCTCAGGTGGAAGTATAAGGTTCCATGGCACTATTCCAGGAGGAAGGGAATTCTCCTTGTCCTGACCCAGATTTGTCAACTCAATGTCACTGAAACCAGTTTAACTGATCATTCATCTCTTGGCTGTGTAAAAATTGGCTACCACATTGCCTACATAACAACAGAAGCACTTTGGGACATGCTCTGAATTCAAAGAATGCTTTATAAATTATTAATATGTCCAACAAGGCATTTTACCCTGAGAGTGGCTAAAATGTAAAACTTACTACCACAGGGAATAGTTGAGGCGATTAGAATAGATGTATTCTAAGGGGAGCTAGATAAGAACATCAAGGAAAAAGGAATAGAAGGATATGTTGATGAGGTGAGAAGAGGCCTGTGTGGAGCATAAACCTGTTGGGCTGAATGGACTGTGTCTGTACTTTAAATTCTGCGTTATGTTCTAGGCCTCCTGAATCCACTCGACAGCCCGCACCACATGCGCATAGATGAAGAATCTGAATACCGCGAGGGAGTGGTTGTCGAACGGCCATGTAAGCCCAACAAAGGATCGTTTGTAAACTGTGGAATGAGAAAGGTTTGTGCACAACAATCCAAGCCCACTACAAATGCTGACTTGGATCTTGAATCATTGAGAAGCATTCAGTCAAAGCTCTGTAGCTTGCCTTTCAGTACTTGTGGATAGCATACATTGATAATGCTGTTAGGATGTGATTGGCAGGAGGGTTGAATATGTTCCTGATCCAAATGTAAACCAATCACACTGATGAAAGCTATTCTAGAATGAAGCACACAAAGTCAATTAGCTTGTTGTGTTCTTTGAAAGAGTTATCCAATTAATCCACTCCCCTGCAAATTTTTTCCTTTACAAACTTTATTTGAGTGGGATTTCTCCACTTCCATTTTTCTACTTACTTTTGTTTTGTTAATTTAAATTAGGAAATACAGATTGACAGAAAACTTCAAGCTGGTTTGCGGGTTACAGTTCAACTACATAAGAGTGAAAACTCAGGTAAAAAAAATGATCAGCACATAGTTTCTGTTTACAGTTGTTATAACATGAAAATAGATTCTAAAATGATAGTGGGAAAAATCTGATTTTGTGGAGATTGGTCTGGGTAGGATCTGTAGTGGCAGAAGGGACAGTAACTTTGTAAATCGCTCCAGGTGATTCCTAGACCACTAAAATGTAGTCAGGTGCTACAGTCTATCCATTTTCCTATCTGCCTCAGAAACCTGAACAGTAAGTAAAGATCTGTGGAAGGAAATGGAAGCATCTGAAATGTGGATGCTGAGACGAATGCTTAAAATTCCATATATAGATATAAGACAAATGAAGAGGCGCTTGAAATAGGGAGAGCAAAAAATCTCTAAAGAGTGACATCCAGAAAAGAAAATGTCAATATTTCAGCCATTCGATCAGAGCTTAAAAAGTTACAGAGATCTCTTCTAGAGGACAGTGTAGAGGGCAGCAGTAAGGGGCGTTGGCCTAGGTGTAGTTGGGTGACGGACAACACAGGGCGGTTGCAGACGAGCTACAGCGGATGTGTGAGGATGGCGCAAGACAGACGAGCGTGACATTACATGACAGCAGACCTCCTGGTAGGAGTAGCTACAAGCAGCAGCGACAAAAAATTTTAAAAATAAAATAAAAGCAAAATACTGCAGATGCTGGAAATCTAGAGCAAAAACAAAAATACCTGGAAAAATTCAGCAGGTCTGACAGCATCTGCAGAGAGGGATACAGTTAACATTTCGAGTCCATATGACCCTTCAGCAGAACTAAGACATATAGAAATGAGATGAAATATAAGCTGGTAGAGGGGAGTGGGACAGGTAGAGCTCGATAGGGGGCCAGTGATAGGTGGAGGCCAAGAAGAGACTGCCAAAGATGTCATAGACAAAAGGACAAAGGGATGTTGACGGTGGTGATATTATCTAAAGGATGTGCTAATGGGGACATTAAAATTAAAAAGACTAGTGGAATGTAATCTTTTATAATGAGAAGGCCAGAATATAATGGGGAGGAAGTTTAACTATGCAAACAGGACTGCAAAGGCTCGATTGTGAGGAGAGGCTATGTGAAATAGGCTTGTTTTCTCTGGAATATTGAAGGTTGAAGGGTGATTTGTTGGAGGTTTTGGGATTTTGAAAGGGATTGATGGTGGATAGAAACCTTTTCTGCTGGTGCAAGAGCACAGGACAAGGGGACATAACCTTAAAATCAGAGCCAGGCCATTCGGGAGAGAAGTACAGAGGTAGAAGCGTAGAATGCTCCCCCACAAAAAGCAGTAGACGTTAGCCCAATTAATAATTTTAAATCCAATTTGATAAATTTTTTGCGGGATCAGGATTTGTAAAGGATATGAAACCAAGACAAATGGATGGGGTTAAGATGCAGATCACCCATGATCTTGTTAAGTGGCAGAACAGTCTTGAGGGGCTGAATGGCCTACTGCTGTTTCTTCGTTAAATTCCTTTCCCAATGATGTGTTTTAGATTTTGTACAAGATGAGACCATTCATTTCAATGGTTTCAATTATTGATTTCCTCTAGAAATTGTTCAGTATTGATTTTCTGGGACGCCCTTTCGCCTGAATTAAATTAGGTTCTACTCCAATAATATAAAGCAGGGTCCTTTGCCCGAGATCCACTATCCTCGTTGCAGAGTAGTACCATTAACGCTGCCCGTGATCCTAATGCAAATTCTTGTACTTTCAGAGAGCAGAGTTTTGAAGGGTACAGTTGTTGCGCCTCACGCTCCTCGGACAGAGTCTGGACTGTACTGGGGTTACACAGTGCGACTTGCTTCGTGCCTCAGTGAGTTCAAGCCTTCCTCTTCATATAGTAACAGTACTTAGATTCAAAGATTAAGGTAAAGTTTAAAAGTCGGGGGTGGGGGAGACCTGTTTTCAAAGATAAACCTTACTGTGATTGTTTCGTAGGTGCTGTCTTTACAGAGTGCTCATTCAAAGATGGCTATGATCTCTCAATTGGCACATCTGAGCGAGGGTCAAACGTTGACAATGTTACACTTCCCTCATTCAAGTAAGGCTCATTTTCTGTGTTCCTTTCCTGGGGAGTAATTGCTCTATAACCTCATTTACTTCTTGAGGTTCACAAACATTCAGTAAGAGATATAGACTCTTAAATGTGTTTCCAGATCGCTAGCCATGCCCATACTGATTACCAGTTACTGAAGAAAGCGTTTTTGTAACCATATTTTTGTTATAGTTAATTTAAACTCAGAACAGAACACAAGTTTTCTCCATTCCTTTAGCCTTGCTTTTCCGTTCTCTATCCCCACCATCTCAATAAACAGTGATAGAGTTCTTCCTCTACATCACTTTCTCCAAGATGCATTGTCATATTTCAAATGTGAAATAACCAGCATATTCAGCCATTCAAAATTTTAAAAGCAACGCAATGAGTGTTGACATCACACTCCAGACACCACTCATTGTTTGGAGAAAAACCAGTGACTGATACCTAAAACTGACTTAACCCTTTCCAATCTGCAAGAGTTCCTGACCTGATGATAAACTCTCATTTGTCTCAGCCTCTGTATTGGACTTGGGATAACTTTCTCTTTTTAAGGCTGCAATCATTTCCAATCTGCAGATAAACATCCACAGCAACAAAAAGGAAGCTACTAACCAACCTAAAATTTTACAGTAATGACAAGGTAGTCTTAAAAGTACAAGCCATCTTATGGCCAACCACCCTCCAGCGACAGGTACCACTTTGTGCGCTGTTGGTATAATGCTCTTATCCTTGTAAAAAGCTACATCTTAACTGTGAGCAATGCCGCAGGAGGTCTGTTCATCGTTTATAGAACTGAATAACCTCCAGATACCAGGAAGGCTTCTGTTCTTTTTCTGGAACTCTTCAGAGTTTTCTGTTAAACTCCTCACATAGTAACATTGCAATATCTTATAGGAGGGAGACCTCCATCTGCCCATCTAACCCATCCAGCCTGAGAATGCCTGTGAACTTTGACAGAAATGCTCTTTTCCAACCAACAATGCCTTAAGTTTAAGATTCTCACCTTTGTGTCCAAATCCCTCCATGGTCCCTCCCCCTCCCTATCTCTGCAACCGCCTCCAGTTCAACAGCCCTCTGAGATCACTGCACTGCTTCAATTCTGGCCTCTTGTACATCCCTAATTCCCAACACCCCAGTTCAGTTGTCTTGGCCCCACACATTAGAACTCCCTCCCCAATCTGCTCTCTTTTTTATGATGCTCCTTAAAACCTAAATATTCCACCAAGCTTTTGGTCATCTTCCTAATATCTCCTTATGTGGCCCAGTGTAAAATCTCTGTTAGGGATAACTTTCCTGTGCAGCGCCTTGGGATGTTTTGCAATGTTAAAGGTGCCGTCTGTATGCAACTTGCTGTTAAATAACACCATTCTAGAATTCCTGTTTCCTGCTCTTCCCGTCTTGTACATCCTTACAAGCAGCGCTGAAGCCAATTCAAAGCCAACACCGTAAAATGCTGGCTAATGTTTTCTGTTAAATTGCAATGACTGCTAAAGTAGCGGATGGGGTTTTTGAAGGGTTTCACACTTTTGCCATAAGTGTTTTAATAACGCTGGACCATCGCTGCCTTCCACACTCATTCACTCTACGTATGTTGTGAAGACAAATGCCGTAACCTTTTTCTCCCTGCTTTAGGCATTTGTTGGTGGTATTTGGTGGTCTTCAGGGTCTCGAGGCCAGTGTGGACGCTGACCAAAACCTAAGTCTTACGGACCCTAGCATCCTCTTTCACCAATATCTGAACACCTGTCCTGGTCAAGGCAGCCGTACCATCCGCACTGAGGTATGTAACATAGGGAATGTTTTGTCCCAAAATTGATCGATTAGTACATGAATCAGTGTATGGGGTGTGTAAAGTTTCAGAATTGCAGGCCCACACCATGTACTCAGTATCTAAAGAAACAACTTTTCCCAATATCTCTCCCCATTTCACCTTCCTTCCAGCCTTGTGTACCCATGTAATATTCATATAGGCAAGTGGACCATTACCATGAACTGCTTCACAGTATCTATCATCATGATAGACACATTTCACAGTGTCACAGAATCTTTACAAAGCAGAAGGAGGCCATTCGGCCCATTGAGTCTGCACTCCGCCTGTAAGACCATAAGTCATAGGAGCAGAAATTAGGCCATTTGGCCCATCGAGTCTGCTCCGCCATTCAATCATGGCTGATAAGTTTCACAACCCCATTCTCCCGCCTTCTCCCCGTAACCTTTGATCCCCATACCAATCAAGAACCCATCTATCTCGGTTTTAAATACACTCAATGATCTGGCCTCCACAGCCTTCTATGGCAATTAATTCCATAGATTCACCACTCTCTGGCTAAAGAAGTTTCTCCTCATCTCTGTTCTAAAAGGTCTTCCCTTTACTCTGAGGCTGTGCCCTCGGTTCCTAGTCTCTCCTACAAATGGAAACATCTTCCCCACGTCCACTCTGTCCAGGCCTTTCGGTGTTCTGTAAGTTTCAATCAGATCCCCCCTCATCCTTCTAAACTCCATCGAGTATAGACCCAGAGTCCTCAAATGTTCCTCATATGTTAAGTCCCACTCCCTTGCCTTATACCTGTAACCTTGCACATTTTCTCTTTTCAGGTAACAATCCAATTTCTTTTTGAATACCTCAATCGAACCTGCCTCCACCACCCTTTCAGGAAGTTTGTTCCAGACTCCAACCACCCTCTGGATAAAAAAATTTTCCTGTCATTGCATTTACTTCTTTTGCCAATTATTTTGAATCTGAGCCCTCTAGTTCTTAATATTCCCTTGAGTGGGAACAGTTTCTCACAATTTACCTTATCCATTCCCCTCAGGTCTTGAATGCCTCTATCAAGTCTCCTCTCCGCTGCCTTTTTTCCAAGAAAACAGTCTCAACCTCTCCAATCTATCCTCATAGCTACAGTTCTCTATCCCTGGAATCATTCTTGTGAATCTCCTCTGTACCCTCTCCAATGCCTTCACATCCTTCCTCAAGTATGGCGCCTGGAACTGGACGCAGTACTCCAGATGAGGCCTAACTAGTGTCTTATACATTTGCATTGGGGAGCGAGTTAAGGCTTTAATATATTTGTTGCAGTTTGCTTTTGTATTTTGCTGTGACTTAAAGTGCTTTAGAGATGCTTGGAATCACTGATATAATTCAAAACCAACACACACATCTCAATCAGCACAGTGCTATAATAATTCCTGTAGTCCTGTTGAGTTCTGTCTTTTCACAAAATCACACAGTGCAGAAGAGGCCCTTCAGCCCATCGAGTCTGCACCGACACGTGAGAAACACCTGACCTATCTACCTAATCCCATTTACCAGCACTTTGCCCATAGACTTGAATGTTATGATGTGCCAAGTGCTCATCCAGGTACTTTTTAAAGGATGTGAGACAACCTGCCTCCACCACTCTCCCAGGCAGTGCATTCCAGACCGTCACCACCCTCTGGGTAAAGAAGTTTTTCCTCACAACCCCCTAAACCTCCTGCCCCTCGTCTTGAACTTGTGTCCCCTCGTGACTGACCCTTCAACTAAGGGGAACAGCTGCTCCCTATCCACCCTGTCCATGCCCCTCATAATCTTGTACACAAGATGTGTATGTGTCTTTCTATGGAGTTGAAGAGGAGAACAATTAAACAAAAGACAGCACTGTGTACCTGCAAATACAGTTTGGCTGTTGTCTGCAGAAATTGGTGTTTAGGTTTCTCAGGCTGATGTCTCATTGGCTAGTTCACTGTGGTGTGGGTACTACAGCCAGAATCCATCAGATCTCCTCCTTGCATCCTCTTGGGCTGCAACTGAAGAACAGCGAAATGCAGAGCTCAAATACAAACTCTGATATTTCCCTCGAGTCCGCCGGTTACTCGGGCAGTTTGGTGCATCCATAAGTAAATTCCACCGCTGAGATGAAATGTGTGAAGTTATGGTTTTTAATCCATCATTACTTTAAAACATGCAAAATATTCTTTTATTGTTTTCTGGGAATATCTCCTTCAGATAACGGAAACTTTTGAATATTGATGATTTTAATTTCTTCCATAATTTTTCAATTGGAAAAATCTCCCACTGTCCACAGCTAGGCAACTGATCTACTCCCAAGACTTGGCCACTGCTGCCCTTAAATTGGGAGTCAGGATAACTCTCACTCCAACTTTTCCTATAGGAAAGGACCTGTTGTCCCCTCCACTCAGACCAGCGCCTCTCCTTGATCAAAGGAGACAGTGGCATGGTGGTAATGTCACCGCACCAGTAATCCAGAAACCCAGACTAATGCTTTGGGGACATGGGCTCAAATCCCACAGCAGCAGCCGGTGGAATTTAAATTCTATATTTTAAAATTTGAAATTATCATCAGTTGTTGTAAAAACCTATCTGGTTCACTAATGTCCTTTAGGGAAGATAATCTGGCCTACATGTGACTCCTGACCCACAGTAATGTGATTGACTCTTAAACTGCCCTCTGAAATGGCCTAGCAAGCTACTCAGTTCAGGGCAGTTAGGAATTGGCAACTAATATTGGCCTTACTAGTGATGCCCACATCCCACAAAAGAATACATCTTTAAAAGATCATTATTTTGGGGGTTGAAAATTTTACACTGGTTGGTGTTTTTGTCCTCTTCTAGGAAGCAATTCTCATTACCCTATCCACATTACGACCAAAGATTGACACAGCAGTCAGAGGACCAGCTTCAAGCTGAAAAGTGTAAATGTTTTGCGGAGTGCCACCTCTGAAACCTGCTCACGATGTGGAGGACCAACACACACCAGCCATTACTCATGACACTGGAGCCAAATCTCTAGATTGCAGAGATCCAATCCTGGTTTGTGATGCTGTAGAAGAATGTTTGTGTTGAGATTCTGCAGTGTGTTTCCTAGTTTTAGGGAAGATTTGTAACACATGCTTTCCAACGGTAAAGCTGTACCAAAGATTTAATCATGACTTGATTCATCCTCAAGCAGTCTACTAATTAGTTAGAACAGGACCTGGATCAATGATATTGCTGGCAGTCTGACACAAATTTCATTTCCTTGGTTTTCGATCAGTCCTGGAATGAATGGAGTAATACATCAAACATGTTTGATGTTTGCAGTCTCTGTGGATGTTTGGCCAGGATCGTTCTTCACTGTTTTTCTTGGGATCACCACAGTGTCTGCAGTGCCAAATTCTTGTAGACTGCCCAAGAACAGTGTAATATTGAGGAATCATTCCATTTACATGTCGAGTAAAGTTTCATTTTTAAAATGTTTGTGTTTCGTTAATTGTTTTCAGCTGCAAATGTTTTCTATTTTTGAGAACTTGTCACAGGTCAGATGGAAGCTATTGCTTGTTCTGTAGAAAACCATAATTCTGTACTTGATACAGGTCAGAATTTCTGGGCTAGGGTCACGACTTTCTGAATTTGATCTTTTCAGAGGGACTGATCCACTTCTCCAAATCCCAATCTTGTGTGCTTCAGACATCTGACCTGGCTGTTTTCCTGGGAACCTTCTTCAACCCAAAGCATTTTAGCGCAGCTTGTCATCTCTGTTCAAGATTTCAGATTCATAATGTGCAGAAATGACAGGGGATGGGTGAATTTTAATTGGTCTTTATAACCAAGTTATAAGGCTGCTTTATATTAAAGTGTGCCTGAGAGCAGGTTATTGATTGGATTGATATGACAGGCCAGCATTTAGCCTTCCACTGTACCTTTCAACTCTGCGTTTTTGATATTTTGTGAAATAGTTTTGGGCTGGAGAAACAAGCCAAATATCCCAAAATGTCAGAGTATAGATCACCACAATTTAAATTTACCCTGAGATTTCCTTAACTGGCCAAGCCTTCTAAGAGGCACTTATTGACATTAGAAGGAATAAAAATAATGTAACAGTGGTTCTCAAACTGGGATCCACAGACCCCTGGAGGTCCATAGAGACTTTTCAGGGGGTTTGCAAAATATTGAGAAACAGGAGGTGGGAGTGGAGAATGGTCTGTGAAGTGCAGCGCAGAGAGGGCTGGCAGTCTCACCTAGGAGGAACGGTGTGTCAGAATAAACAGACTCTGCAATAAGAAGCAGACACACCCCATCTCTTTGATGTTGGTAAGTAACTGTTCACTTAAAAGCATTATTAAAACACTTCCAAAGCAGCACATACGTAGGACTATTATATTAAATTGGCGGTGGGGGGAGAATGCCTACAATTCCTCCTTTTGAGGTTTAGGAGGAGGGTGGGGTAAAAAGGAAATCTCTGAATTCACACGGCTGAGACACCAATTCCATCACGATTACAGTCAGCTCATCCTGACTGATCTGGCCAAGTTAAATATCTATGAGAACAGACCTATTTTTAAAATGAGAGGTTTATTTCAGAGTTACACACTGATTAACCTTATCCATGCAGGGTTAAGGTGTCACTTCAATAGCAGTATACGTCTGGTTCCAGAAGTTGACAGTGTCATAGCGAAGCCGTTGCTTGATGGAGTTCATGTCGATGTCCTTGTTAATTTCCAGGTACTGGGTGTACGTTGATGTGTAAGGGATCCATGAAGTGGGCACTTTAGATTCACCCCTACCCGGATCACTGAAAGACAAAATAGATTGTCATTGCTGCATACGTTCTGAACCACTTGCATTTGTACAGCACCTTGCTACATCTGAAACATCTCAAAGCACTTCAGAGATTACATTGTACAGTTACGTAGGCAATTGCAGTGACCATTCTGTGAAAAGCAAGATCCCACAACTACTGTTTGTGACGGAGGATGGAGCATTGGCCAGGGGAATACCCTGCTACTCTTTAAATTAACTTAGTGATCCTGTTCCAGTGCTTTAGGTGACATTAAATGTTGCATCTGAAGTACAGCAACTCCAACAGTGCAGAACTCCTTCAGTACTGCACTGACCTATTTGCCTGGGTTTTGAAACCACAACCTTCTAACTCAGGCAAAAGTGCAACCAATTAGGACAAGCTGAGACCCAAATTAGGAAGGTAGTGGTTCTTGGACCAGCCCTGTCTAATTCTCAAATGGTTAGTGACTGGATGTCTGGGGCTATCCTCACTTCTGGGAATGAGGCGTGTATCAGACGAGACCTGCAAAGCGAGAACTAGGAACAAAAGGACACTTTAGTATTTGGTGGGATGTGAGTGTCGCTGGCAGGGCCAGCATTTGTTCCTCATCCCCAATTGCCCTTGACCTGATATCAATATAACCGTGGCTATCACTCTTGCCTCTGAGTCAGCAGCTAATGGGTTCAAGTCTCATTCCAGAGACTTGAGCACAACAATCCAGGCTGACACTCCCAGTGCAGGTCTGAGAGTGCTGCCCTGCCTTTTGGATGAGACATTAAACTGAGGCCCCAATCTGCCCCCTCAGGTGGACGTAAAGGATCCCATAGCTCCATTTTGACAAGGAGCAGGGGCAATTTCCCTGGTGGTGCGGACTGATATTTATCCCTTAACCAATATTACAAAAATAGACTATCTGGTCATTATCACATTGTTTGTGGGAGCTTGCTGTGCACAGGTTGGCTGTTGCGTTTATCACCCTACAAAAGCATTTCTTTGGCTATAAAGTGTTTTTGGGCATCCAAAGGCTGTGAAAAGTGCTGTAGAAATGCAAGTTTCTTTTATTCTGTTTCCTTACCCAGTGTGAGCAAAATTGGTCCAGTACGCAATTATATGTCTTGAAACAACTCTGTCCCTTGGCCGGTATCCAAGTGGAGTAGCAAATGGTTTTCCAAAGACATATTGGAGGTCATCGGCATGATCAGCTCCCATCCATTTGGGATATATAGGAGCCCGGGAGGGGTAGGAAAACAAGTAGCTGAATGTCTTGGCTCCCCTGTGAAGAAAGGTGTGCGGAAAGGAAGGAGAAGAAATGATAAGGTGAGAAAATGTAAGCACAGATCAAAAATATGGAAGGAAAATCTCAATTAAAGTGTTGTTAAACACAGATTTTAAAACTATGTTACATAGGATTTACACAGAAAAAGACTGCTTGGCCCAAATGATCTGTGCCGGTGTTTTATGTTCTACATGAGTCTCCTCCTACTTTACCACATCTCAACCCATCCTTCTCTTCCTCATGTACTTATCAAGCCTCCCTTGGATGAACAGCTGCTGTAGGGGCTACTTGTTCTAACCATTCGCATCCACTATTTCCTGATGTCAGCTGTGGGGAGGTATTCAGCAATGGCCAGAAACTTCCAGACAATGAGGGAAAAAGTCAAAGAGACGGACAGCGCTGGCTGTGTTTGTACTGTACATTAGAGCAGCCCTGCCGAGGAACTAGAAGGAATAAAAACAATTCCAAAGAAGAGTCATATTGAACTGGAAATGTCAACTCTGTTTCTCTCTCCACAGATGCTGCCAGACTTGCTGGGTTTTTCCAGCACTTTCTGTTTTTATTTTAAATTTCCAGCATCTGCAGTATTTTGATTTTATAGACGAGACCCTGTCCATTCAACTGAACAGTACAGGGAGACCCCAGGCAAGAAAAGAGTAGAGAATAACCTTTTTTTTAAAAAAAGTCAAAGAATGGCTTTCAAATAAAATATAGTCTTCCTGTGGAAGTATGTAGATATGATAATCCAAGAGTGTGCTGTGTTACTGGACCAGTGTTGAGTAGATCTCATGCCCAATGGGACATCCTCCTCTCCCTCATATAGTGGTACAGCCTGATAATCCCCACTTCCACCCCACATCTCACCATTTGGGCACAGAAGATGTGACACTAGATGGAAATGCCTGTTAAGTAACTTACTGAGCATGCTGAGAATGAAGATCAAGAGCCAATTGTGTGGGAACCAAGAAGAGAACATCTGTCTCCAGCTCCACTACTGTCTTTTTAATGGTCACTTGACTTGGATCGGTAGGCCAGTCCTTGGTGTATTGCGCATAAGTTAAGTTGGCACCTTTTTCACCTTTGTCTATGGTCAGACCTCGAATCAAATTATACAAGTCGCTCCTGGAGATACCAAAAAAAAATTCAAGTTCAAGGATATGATGTGGACACTTTTCTCCCCAAGCATACACACATGAACAAGGAGCAGGAGTAGGCTATTTGGCCCCTCAAGCCTGCTCCACCATTTAATAAGATCATGGCTGATCTGATAGTAACAAATCTGCATCCCACCTACTCCCAATAACCTATTACCCCCCTTGCTCACCAAAAATGTATCCACCTCTGCCTTAAAAATAGTCAAAGACTCTGCTTCTACCACCTTTTCAATATGAGAGTTCCAAAGACACAACCCTCAGAAAAACAATTTCACCTCATCTCTGTTTTAAATGGGTGACCCCTAGTTCTAGATTCTCCCACAAGAGGAAACATCCTCTCCACATCCACGATAAATTAATAATTTTTTTCAAGTGTTGGATTTGCAATCTTAGAATAGGTTTTTAATTTTTAATTCATTATTGGCCATAGCACCATCTTCTACAACCATCTGTCCAGCCCCTCTCTGTATTCTTTGGCTCCAAAATGGAATGGATGTGTCTAACAAAAGTGTGCGGTAGATTTTTTCCTAAACATGTGGCCTGGTATTCAGGGAAATCATGTCACTCAGAATGGCATTTATTTTCATTTAAATTAATATTTTTAACTTCCGCCAATCTGATATTTTATCGTCTTTGTCTCAGTTTCCCTGGTGAACCATTTGAGTCAGCTGCAATGAGACAGGAGGGAAAGGTTGTAAACCCATTCCTGTTCCCCGCACTGTAGTACTGAATTAGCTTGCTAACAAGTCCTTATAGAGTCATTACAGGAGGCCAATGAGTCTATGCTGCCTCTCTGTAGAGCAATCCAATCAGTCCCCGCTCTATCCCCATAGCTCTGCAAGTTTATTTCCCTCAAGTGCCTTCTGAATTTCCTTTTGAAATCATTAATCATCTCTGTTTCCACTCCCCTCATAGGCAATGGGTTCCAGGTCATTAATACTCGTTGTGTAAAAATGTTCTTCCTCACATCCACCCTGCATATCTTGCCCCAGATCCTTAAATCTCTGCCTCCCAGCCCTTGTACCATCAGCTAATGGGAACTGCTTTTCTTTCTGGAGAGGGTGCAGAGGAGATTTACCAGAATGCTGCCTGGGCTGGAGGATCTGAGCTATGAGGAAATATTGGATAGGCTGGGGTTGTTTTCCATGAAGCAACGAAGGTTGAGAGGGGACCTGATAGAGGTGTGTAAGATTATGAGGGGCATAGATGGGGTGGATAGGAAAGCACTTTTTCCATTAGTAGAGGGGTCAATAACCAGGGGCCATAGATTTAAGGTAAGAGTTGGAAGGCTAAGAGGGGAGTTGAGATTTTTTTCACCCAGAGGGTGGTGGGAGTCTGAAACTCTCTGCCTGAAGGGGTGGTTGAGTTAGAAACTCTCATAACATTTAAGAAGTATTTAGATATTCACTTGTGTTGCCATAGCCTCCAGGGCTATGGGCCAAGTGCTGGAAAATGGGATTAGTGTAGTCAGATCTTTGCTGGGCAGCACAGACATGATGGGCCGAATGGCCTCCTTCTGTGCTGCAGACGCCTATGAGTCTATTATTAGGGAAGGGAAAGAAGTGCCTTAAGAACAACATTAGAAAGTAACACACTCAATTAAATAAGCTTTGTCCCGTACGGGTAGGTCTTTCCTAGCCCAGCCTGATTGATTGAATGAACGTCGAAGCCAGCAAAAATATGTCCATCCATATTGTTAACACCGGCGATATAATCGATACCAGCAGCGTTGCGATAGAGCTCCTTTGGCTCATCAGGAATAAAGTCTCCATCGATGACTGGAGACCACACCAGCTGGAATACTAACGGAGCTACAAGATAAAAAAAAATGGAATCAGTCAGTTCTGCTCTCTGTCTTCAGTGTAAAATAATAAAGTGAATTTACTCCCAGCCTGACAGAGAATTGCCTCCATATCAGGGGTTTTTTCAGGCAGTCTTGTCTTCTGTCTTTATAGCTTGCTTCAAAAGGCAATGGTCGCTAGGGGAAACCCAATAACAACTTGCCCTTTCCATGGACCTCTCCCATGCAGAGACATCTCAAAGCATCTGACAAGACAGTGGAAACAAACAGCAAACAGAGCAGAAGTGAAGAAAAGGGAGAAGGGTCAAAGCACTTGTATGCCCAAAGAATAGTGAAAATGTGCAATTCGCTACCACATGGTGCAGTTGAGGTGAATAGCATAAATGCATTTAAGGGGAAGCTGGATAAATACATGAGAAAAGAATAGAGTGAGATGTAGTAAAGTGAGAGGAGACTAGTGCAGGACATAAGCAATGGCAGGTTGGGCCAAATATCCTGTCTCCATGCTGTAAAATTTATCAAATAAATTGTCCCAAGGAAAGGTTTTAAAGATAGTGTGGAGGTGGGGAGTGTAGAGCAATTTCCAGAGGGGAGAGGCAATGTTACCATTGCATCAAATCCTCTTTAACAAACTCCTACAAAAACAACATTTCTGAGGGGCTGCATTTTGCTCAACTATAATGAGTATGCAGAGGTAGATTGTGATTAGTCAAGGGAAAATCTCATTGAGTGACCAATCCCATTGCTTCTTGCAGCCCTGTGTTTAGACCGCTAGGAACTCTCAACATATCACAAGAGTGGTCCTTTCAACATGGCTCCATGCATTGGGTTCAGGTCAGTATGTTTACAGTTTATTTCATGCACATCAAGCAGTTTTAGTCAACCTCATTCTCCATTCTATTGACTCAGACTGGCTCTCTGCAACCCCCATACACTATTGCTTAGGTGGAACAATGGGACAGTCTACACAGCAAGTGAAGGTACAGAGCAGCTGCTCTGACAAATACAACTTCATATACTTATACAAATAATGGACACGCAACACTTCGTCATATCAGTAGGTTATCTTGCTTGACTCGAACAAAATAACTTGTTTGTGAATTCTAAACTTGAGTCTGGCAAATGCTTTTCCCCCCTCCCCCCATCTCATAACTATTTGTTTAAAACGTACACTGCCTGTCAGTGACTGTTTCTGCCTCTGTTTTTATCTCCCTGAGGAGGAGAACCTATGCTTGCCAACCTGTGCCGAGTGCCCAGGATCCAAGAATCACTCAAGGTTATTGGTTATTGAGACAGGCTAATTAATTGTTTATCGTTTTCAGTCTTGGGGAGAAGCAACTTCAATCCCCAGCCATTTCCAGTTTAACCACCTTTCAAGTACTTTTCTTTATAGACTTAGTGAATACATTTTGATTTGAAGACCCAAGGTTTTAAACGCAATACATTTCCAAATCTTTTCTGTGGAAATATGTTCAAGTGTTTTGAAGAGGAACATTCACATCATCCCTTCATGTATCTTACTTTCCAAGTTTGTGAGCTTCAAGGGAATAGCCAGAGTGACAGCTTTGGGGTCTGTGATCTTCAGACAGGCCACCATGGCAGCTGGGTCATCTCTTGGACAGCCGACTTTCTGAGCAACCTGAAAGATACCAAACCAGGGAAGCACCCACAATCAGTATCACACCCATTAGCAGTTCCTCACTTTTGGCAGACAGTTCCCTTACCAAACAGACTCAGGTCAAACACTCTCCATTCAGCCTGAGAATGTACCTTGGAGCTAAACCCTGTGGACTACTGTGAATATTTTTCATTTCCAGCATCAATCATGCTGGAGGTCGTGCAAGATTTCCACTTTGTGTCACATTATGGACATTCCTGTGGTATTGGGGCACTTCTGGGCCAACAACAACCTTTATGGCTATGGAGAGACTGGTGTCTGTGCCCCAAAAGTATAGTCTGTGTTTGAAACCAGGTCTGAAAGCTAGGCCCAGGTCCAAGCCATTGAAGGCTAACATGCAGGTGCAGCAAGCAATTAGGAAGGTAAATGATAAGTTGGCCTTCATTGCAAGAGGATTCGAATATGGGAGGAAGGATGTCTTGCTGCAATTGTATAGAGCCATGGTGAGACCACGCCTGGAGTAGTGTGTACACTTTTAGTCTTCTTACCTAAGGAAGAATATACTTGCCATAGAGAGAGTGCAATGAAGGTTCATCAGACTGATCCCTGGGATGGCGGGATTGTCGTATGAGGACAGATTGAAGAGACTGGGCCTACATTCTCTAGAGTTCAGAAGAATGAGAGATGATTTTGGATGATAGGCAGATTTTGGAAAGATGTAAAAGCAATAGGGTTGTTGTGGTGGGTGATTTTAACTTTCCCTATATTGACTGGGAATCACTTAGTGCTAGGGGTTTGGATGGTGCAGAATTTGTAAGGTGCATCCAGGAAGGCTTCCTGAGACAATATGTAAATAGTCCAACTAGGGAAGAGGCAATACTGGACCTGGTATTAGGGAATGAACCCGGCCAGGTGGTCGAAGTTTCAGTAGGGGAGCGTTTCGGGAAAAGTGACCATAATTCAGTAAGTTTCAAGGTACTGGTAGATAAAGATAACAGGAGACCTCGGGTTAAGGTGCTTAATTGGGGGAAGGCTAATTATAACAATATTAGGCAGGAACTGAGGAATCTAGACTGGAGGCAGATGTTTGAGGGCAAATCAACAACTGACATGTGGGGGGCTTTCAAACGTCAGTTGATAAGAATTCAGGTCCGGCATGTTCCTGCTAGGATGAAGGATAAGTATGGCAAGTTTCAGGAACCTTGGATAACGAAGGATATTGAGAGATTAGTCAAAAAGAAAAGGGAAGCATTCATAAGGTCTAGAAGGCTGGGAACAGATGAAGCCCGTGGAGAATATAAAGAAAGTAGGAAGAAACTTAAGCAAGGAGTCAGGAGGGCTATAAGGAGTCATGAAAAGTCATTTGCAACCAGGATTAAGGAAAATCTCAATGCTTTTTATACATATGTAAAAAGCAAGAGGGTAGCCAGGAAAAGGGTAGGCCCACTCAGGGACAGAGGTGGGAATCTGTGTGTGGAGCCAGAAGAAATGGGAGAGATACTAAATGAGTACTTCTCATCAGTATTCACCAAAGAGAAGGACTTAGCGGTCGATTTGTCTATGGAAGAATGTGTAGATAGCTTGGATCATGTTGAGATCAAAAAAGAGGAGGTGTTAGGCGTCTTGAAGAATATTAAGGTGGATAAGTCCCCAGGGCCAGATGGGATCTACCCCAGAGTACTGAGGGAGGCAAGGGAGGAGATTGCTGGGGCCTTGCCAGAAATCTTTGTATCCTCACTGGCTATGGGTGAGGTCCCAGAGGACTGGAGAATGGCCAGTGTTGTTCCATTGTTTAAGAAGGGTAGCAGGGATAATCCAGGAAATTACAGGCCAGTGAGTCTTATGTCAGTAGTAGGGAAATTATTGGAGAAGATTCTTCGTGACAGGATTTACTACCATTTGGAAGCAAATGGGCCTATTAGTGAGAGGCAGCATGGTTTTGTGACGGGGAGGTTGTGTCTCTCTAACTTGATCGAGTTTTTGAGGAAGTGACAAAGATGATCGACGATGGAAGGGCAGTGGATGTTATCTACATGGATCTCAGTAAGGCCTTTGACAAAGTCCCTTATGGCAGACTGGTACAGAAGGTAAAGTCGCATGGGATCAGAGGTGAGCTGGCAAGATGGGTACAGAATTGGCTTGGTCATAGAAGACAGAGGGTAGCAGTGGAAGGGTGCTTTTCTGAATGGAGAGCTGTGACTAGTGGTGTTCCTCGGGGATCAGTGCTGGGACCTTAGCTGTTTGTAGTATACATAAATGATTTGGAGGAAAATGTAACTGGGCTAATTAGTTTGTAGACGACACTAACTATGAGATAGTGAAGAGGATTGTCAAAGGATACAACAGGATATAGATCGGTTGGGGACTTGGGCAGAGAAATGGCACATGGAGTTTAATCCGGACAAACACGAGGTAATGAAAGGTCTAATACAGGTAGGAATTATACAGTAAATGGCAGAACCCTTAAGTGCATCGACAGGCAGAGGGATCTGGGTGTACAGGTCCACAGATCACTGAAAGTGGCAACGCAGGTGGATAAGGTAGTTAGGAAGGCATATGGCATGCTTGCCTTCATTGTCAGGGGTATTGAGTATAAAAGCTGGGAAGTCATGCTGCAGCTGTATAGAACCTTGGTTAGGCCACACTTGGAATATTGCACGCAATTCTGGTCGCCACATTACCAGAAGGATATGGAGGTGTTGGAGAGGGTGCAGAGGAGGTTTACCAGGATGCTGCCTGGTCTGGAGGTTATTAGCTATGAGGAGAGGTTGGAGAAACTCGGATTGTTCTCACTGGAGGGACGGAGATTAAGGGGCGACTTGATAGAAGTTTACAAAATTATGAGTGGCGTGGACAAAGTAGATAGTCAGAAGCTTTTTCCCAGGGTGGAAGAGTCAATTACTAGGGAACACAGATTTAAGTTGAGAGGAGAAAACTTTAGAGGAGATGTGCGGGGCAAGTTTTTTTGCGCAGAGGGTAGTGAGTATCTGGAATTCACTGCCAGAGGAGGTGGTGGAAGCAGGTACGATAGTGGTTTTTAAGAGGCAGCTTGACAAATACACGAATAGGATGGGAATAGAGGGACACGGAGCCTGGAAGTGCAAAATGTTTTAGTTTGACAGGCAATATGATTGGCACAGGCTTGGAGGGCCGAAGGGCCTGTTCCTGTGCTGTACTTCTCTTTGTTCTTTGATCTCATTGAAACTTACAAAATTGTTACAGGGCTCAACAGCCTAGATGCAAGAAGGATGTTTCCCCTGGCTGTTGCTGTGGTAGGGGGGGCGGTCTGGCATCAGGGGACACAGTCTCAGCATAAGAGGTAGGCTATTTAAGACTGAGATGAGGAGGAATTTCTTCACTCAGAGGGTGGTGAATCTTTGGAATTCTCTACCCAGAGGGCTGTGGAGGCTCAGTATTGAGTAGATTCAAGATTGATAGATTTCTAGTTATTAAAGATATCAAAAGATATGGAGATGGTGTGGGAAAATGGCGTTAGGGTAGAAGATCAGCCAGGATCTAATTGAATGGCAGAACAGTCTCGAGGGGCTGAATGGCCCACTCCTGCTCCGATTTTCTCTGTTCCTATGTTTGAGTGGTGAACAGAAACTTTACGAATTTACAGTGCTACCCAAGCTCCCCCCCGCCAGTTTGACATCTCTTTTTGGAGACCTGACGCTTGTCAGACACCAGCTTGAACAGCCAGAGAGGCAAACTGCTTCTCAGGTATTTCCACTTTGAACACTGGCCCACCCCGATCCAACTCCGCCCACATCAATTTGCCATTTACTCAATTCTTAACTTCTGAAAGAGAATTTATTGAGTGTCATCTCTGTTCACCGCAGCTGCACTGACCTGTTGTGCCCAGTGCATGGGGTTTCTCTGAATTGTCCAGGCACATGTGGCTACCCCACTCTGTGAAATTGCTCGTTTTATTAGTCCTTTATTATACGGTGACAAGGTCTGTGAAAGAAAGTAGAAACATTGTCAGAAAGAGATACATTGGTTCAATTTGAAGGATACATTCATTGAAGATCTTTTTCAATGCAGGAGAGAGTTTGGAGTTTGTCTTTGAGGTGTGTTCACAAGACCCACATTGAACAGCTCTAACATAGTACAGCGGCTTAGATTCAGCATACAAATCAGGCCTTGGAAAAGTGCTGCAGCATCAGTGTGGAATTTCCAGTTTCCTGTGTGGCAGCGGTGGCTCAGTTGGTAGCATCCTTACACCTCAGCCACAAAGTTGCCAATTCAAGTTCCAATCGGGGACATCAGCATAAAAGTCAAGGCTGACTCTCCAGTGCAGTACTGAGGAGTGCTACACTGTTGGA
Source organism: Cetorhinus maximus (assembly GCF_964194155.1). Classification (NCBI taxonomy): domain Eukaryota; kingdom Metazoa; phylum Chordata; class Chondrichthyes; order Lamniformes; family Cetorhinidae; genus Cetorhinus; species Cetorhinus maximus. The sequence continues at coordinate 23,632,368 of NC_135888.1, forward strand.
AGGGGCCATTTCAAATGAAATGTTAAACTGAGGCCCTCATCTGCTCTCAGGTGACACAAAAAAATTTCCCTTGGCACTATTTTGAAGAAGTGCAGGGAAGTTCTCCCTGGTGTCCTGGCCAATATTTATGCCTCAATCAACATCACAAAAACAGGTGATCACATTGCTGCTTGTGGGATCTTGCTGTGTACAAACTTGCTACAGAAGAAATACGGAATTGAGTAAAATCAACACCAAAGTGGGATCTACAGTTAAGTAGAGGGGACCAATGGTCTCCTGTGCTAAAATAATTCTATTCCTGAAGTAACTCACCTGGAGATACAGCATTGCCTTATTCTGGAGGTACAGCTCACTGATTCACTCTACAGGTAGTTTCATGGCCCCCCTCCATTTGTCCTCAAATATCTTGTTGAATTAGTCATTCCCTTTGAACCTTGGGGCAGTGAGTGTCAACTAGCTATTCACCTGTGCAAACCATCACAGGCAAGCCTGATCCCATCACCAATTCCAGCAAGGATAACGATGAACAATTGCAACCCTGACCAATTTCATTACCCCTCTCTCCCCAGGGTCACTGAACCTAATTGTAACAGCATCACTGCTGTTCCACCTCAGATGAGCTAACAGTACAGATCGTGACTGAATCTCAGGCCTGCTCCGATCCCCCGCATCACCTGTTCACATCTTCACATCACACTTGAGAGTTACCTGGAGGGAGACACTCGAGCCTCCTGCTGACTCTCCAAAGAGGGTGATTTTATTTGGGTCCCCACCAAACGCGGCAATATTTCTCTTCACCCAACTGATGGCCATTTGCTGGTCCCACAGACCTTGGTTACCTGTTTACCACAACAAACAACCCCGATAAACAATACAGCACACAGAAATACTGCACCATGACAGAGAGAGCACAGTATAGAACAGAGAACACAATATGGCATAGAGTATGGTGTGGCACAGAGGCTTTTTCTGCAAAGCAAGTGGCAGAATAGCGCAAATCGACCAGCAAGTTCTGAAGATTCAGAACTCATGGGTTACCTCTTAATCCCCTGAACTTGCTGGCCAACTTGCACATTAACAATGGGGTGCATTGTGAATACATCAGCACTTTTCTAGGAAGATTTAGGCTTTTTACTCATCTCCACCTTTCTGATTGATGACAATGGGTTACTGATTGGCAGCTGAGAATTCTGGCCAGCGGCCCCATCTGAAATATCAGCCTCTTCAGATGTTGGCCAACCTGCTGTCTGCTTCCAACCTTTTGTGTTTTTATTTCAGATTCTCAGTCTTCCCCATGATTGCCATCTGTTGATATCCCCACACATTCAGGGATCTGTACATTTGCTCCACACAGGCATGGCTCCAATTGCAGCGCATACAACGGTTTTAGTGGCACTAATCGCTGACCGTGCATCATCCTGGTGACTATTACAACAGCAACCTGCAGCTATATAGTGTCTTTAATGTAGTGAAATGTCCCAGAACGTCACAGCAATGATTTTCAAACAAAATTTGACACCGAGCCACATGAGGAGATTGTTAGAACAGGTCTCCAAAAGCTTGGTCAAAGGTAGCTTCTAAGGATCGTCTAAAAGGAGGAGAGAGAGGTGGAGAGGTTTATGGAGTGAATTCCAGCACTTAGGGCCCAGGCAACTGAAGGCACGCCCGCCAATGGTGGAACAATTAAAACTGGGGTTGTGCACAGGCCAGAATTGGAGGAGCGCTGATACCTTGGAAGGTCTTATGGCTGAAATAGATTACAGAGCTGGGGAGAGGGCGAGGCCATTGAGGGATTTGAAAATTAAGGTGAGAATTTTTTAAAATCGTGCCTTTGCCGGACTGGGAGGCAATGCCGGTGAGCGAGCTCAGGAGGGTGATGAGTAAAAGGATTTGACACAAATATAATAAATTGTAAATATGTTGCTTAATTCAGTTATGAAGATGTTCTGATTAATATGTTGTTTGTATTATGTATGGAAGAGGTCAGAATTGTAAATGGTACTTGATTGTACTGTTTGCAGCTATGAAGAAGCTAAAGGGTTAAAAATTTTAAAAAGGCGTGCGCTTTCCACAGGAGCTTCTGCCTGCTGGTTTGGTGCCAAACACGGACCTTTGCATCACATGAATGGCAAACAGTACAAGAAGGTCGCCAGCGAATCTGGGGTTAGATGGCCAGGCTACATGTAGTCAAGGGGTCAGGCAATCAGGTCACATGTATGCATGGGGGTGATGTGTATAACTGCACATAGGCAGACCTGGGGAGGGATTTGATAGGGTGACCAGGCGTCCCAGATTTGCGGGGACAATCCTGTTTTTAATTAATTGCCCCGGTCCTGAAAAATTCCTAAAACCAGTTCAACTGTCCCGGTTTTCACCATTTTCCTTTTTGTTAAATATAAGCCAGGGCTGGGGGGGAGAAAATCGGTGTGAAATTTCGTCCCTCCTGTAAACAGCCATCACATCGCATTGTATTGCATGCCATGGACCAGTATCCCACCACCCCCTCGGCATCTCCAAGGGAGTTGTCACTATCTTTTTGGTGCCAGTGGTTCCATTGCCAATGACGCCTTTTAAACAATCTACAAAATAGGGTCGCTGACTGTGGTTGGACATAGGCTGGGAGGTGTCCTCACATAACTTCCCACGGTCAACTGCCCCACCCCCAGACTCCTGCCATTGGTCATCCAACATGTCAATCATCATGGAGTCCCACCTTCTATGGCTTTTCAATGTATCCTGGTTTTGACTTTTGAAAATCTGGTCACCCTTGACCTTGAGGACCTCAGCACATAGGAGGAGAAGCTAGAGAAGAGAAGACATCGAAGAGAACTGAGGACAACATCATCTTCATTCAGGCAGCTTCAAGGAGCAAGGATTGAAAGCAGCTTAACTTATTGTTAAGCAGGGAGGTTCTGATAAACTTAGATAAAACACTGGTTAGACCTCAGCTGGTGTATTGCGCACAGTTCTGGGCGCCACACTATAGGGAGGATGTGAACGCATTGGAGAGAGTGAAGAGGTTTACAAGAATGGTTCCAGGGGTAAGACACTTCAGTTATGAGGAAAGATTGGAGAAGTTGGGACTGTTTTCCTTGGAGAGGAGAAGGCTAAGAGGAGACTTGGTAGAAGTTTTCATAATCACAAGGGGTCTGGACAGAGTAGATAGAGAGAAACTGTTCCTGCTTGTAAACGGATTGAGAACCAGAGGACACAGTTTTAAAGTGTTTTGCAAAAGAAGCAAATGCGAGGTGAGAAAAACTTTTTCACACAGCGAGTAGTTCGGGTTTGGAATGCACTGCCTGGAAGTGTGGTGGAGGCAGGTTCAATTGAGGCTTTCAAGAGGACATTGGATGACTAAATAGAAACAATTTGCAGGGTTACGGGGAAAAGGCAGGAGATTGGCACTAAGTCAAAATGCTCAAGAGAGCCGGTGCAGACATGATGGGCCAAATGGCCTCCTGCACAGTAACAATTCTGTGACCCTGTTAAGTATTTTTGTTCAATCATCTACTTAATAAATTGTTAACTTGTTGCACTGAAATTCAGAGAAGGCAGTGGTGTAGTAGTATTGTCACTGGGCTAGTATTCCTGAGACCCAGTGTAATACTTTGGGGCAGATAGTGGAATTTGAATTCAATAAAAATCTGGAATTAGAAGACTGATGATGACCATGAAACCATTGCCGATTGTAAAAATCCATCTGGTTCACTAATGCCCTTTAGGGAAGGAAATCTGCCATCCTTACCCAGTCTGTCCTACATGTGACTCCAGACCCACAGCAGTTAACTCTTAACTGCCCTCTGGCCAAAGGCAGTCAAGGATGTGCAATAAATGCTGGCCTAGCCAGTGATGCCCACATCCCATGAACAAATAAAAAATTATCATCTGTTTCCATTTTATCTTGTCCCAAGAACTCAGTTAAGCTCAGGGGATCTTACACTAACCTGGTGCATTGGCATCTCCTGTGCTTAGGAAGCCCAAAGGGCCAACCCGATAGTTGAAGGTGACAACGATCACTTTACCACGGGATGCGATCTCCCTACCATCATACAGGTAGTTGTTCAGGAAGTTGGCTCCTTGTGCCGCTCCCATCAGGAAACCCCCTCCATAAATCCAGATCATGACTGGCAGATTAGTGGACACTTGAGAAGGGGGAGAAGCAGTTTGTATATTGTTACAAAAGCAAAATACTACAGATGCTGGAGATCTGAAATATTTAAGGCTCAGCAGGTCTGGCAGCATCTGTGGAGAGAGAAGCAGATGAATGTGTCAGATCGATGACATCTTGTCTTGCAAGAGGTCATCAATCTGAAACGTCAACTCTGTTTCTCTGTTCACAGAAGCTGCCAGGCCTGTTGAGTATTTCTAGCATTTTCTGTTTTTATTTTAGTTTATTCACTGCATCTGAACAATGAGGTTAAAACCATTGTAACAACAGATGATTAAAAGCATTCAGATTATATGTATTGATGTTTACAAATAAGCTCAGAGAACCCCTTTACCATCACCTCGTTCATACTCTGAAAACTTTTGTTTTCATTGAGTTTTTTGCTGAGAGGAATATTAGTGGTACACAGTCTTAAACTTTCACCGGCCTATATCAACATGAAACACTCCTAGGACAGGTACAGCACGGGATTAGTTACACAGTAAAGCTCCCTCTACATTGTCCCCGTCAAACACTCCCAGGACAGATACAGCACGGGGTTAGATACAGAGTAAGGCTCCCTCTACACTGTCCCCATTAAACACTCCCAGGACAGGTACAGCACGGGGTTAGATACAGAGTAAAACTCCCTCTACACTGTCCCCATCAAACACTCCCAGGACAGGTACAGCATGGGGTTAGATACATAGTAAAGCTCCCTCTACACTGTCCCCGTCAAACACTCCCAGGACAGGTACAGCATGGGGTTAGATACAGAGTAAAGCTCCCTCTACACTGTCCCCATCAAACACTCCCAGGACAGGTACAGCACGGGGTTAGATACAGAGTAAAGCTCCCTCTACACTGTCCCCATCAAACACTCCCAGGACAGGTACAGCACGGGGTTAGATACAGAGTAAAGCTCCCTATACACTGTCCCCGTCAAACACTCCCAGGACAGGTACAGCACGGGGTTAGATACAGAGTAAAGCTCCCTCTACACTGTCCCCATCAAACACTCCCAGGACAGGTACAGCACGGGGTTAGATACAGAGTAAAGCTCCCTCTACACTGTCCCCATCAAACACCCCCAGGACAGGTACAGCACGGGGTTAGATACCGAGTAAAGCTCCCTCTACACTGCCCCCATCAAACACCCCCAGGACAGGTACAGCACGGGGTTAGATACAGAGTAAAGCTCCCTCTACACTGTCCCCATCAAACACTCCCAGGACAGGTACAGCATGGGGTCAGATACAGAGTAAAGCTCCCTCTACACTGTCCCCATCAAACACACCCAGGGCAGGCATAGCATTGGTTAGATATAAACTGAAGTTAAATAGGACTTCTGATGCAATGGTTTCTGAATTAGGGTTATAACAGTGAGGCATATTGGGACTCAGGGGATGAATACATGTCTGCTTCAGACAGGGAACAGGAATTCCTGATGTGGGAGGTGGAATGGTGGGAGGATTTATGATTCAGTTAAAGACACATTACTGTAATGGTGTAGGCGGCGCTTAACTCTGTATCTAGCCTGTCATGTACTGGATCTGGCAATGCTCAATGTCATCCCGAACAGCAGAAAGTGCAAGAAGCATCACTTCTCAACACTGACATTATTGATTTCTATTGACAAGTACAAAACTTAAGTATATACATTTCTTAAAGAACTAATGGAGGGAAAAGAACAGCGAAGCATTTTCCTAAAATTGATGCAAGGAGGGACATTAATGAGGAGGTTGAGTGATACAGTGGGTGGTGTCCTTGCCTCTGAGCCAGAAGCTCAGGATTTGAGTCCCACTCCAGGACTTGATGGCCAAGGAAGATACGTTCATAACATGGCCCAACAGTTTGATTATCAGCCTGTAAATCCTTCCAACACACGCCAATAACAGACAGTAAGAATGGAGATATTCCTGGTCAGTCACGTGATGGGAAGAAAGTTGGAGCCTCAACCATCCAGATCCAAAGCTCTGGGCTACAACATCAACGTAAAAAGTGCGTGTTGCCACAGTAACTTGGAGTCTGAGTGAACTGTAACACACACCACTAGCAATGTTACTCAGCTGGGTACAGTTTTAAGATGTGTTTTATTTTTTGCCATTGTTTTGTACCTTCTTTCCCATGAGGGACCCAGATGTTCAGGTAGAGACAATCTTCACTCCCAAAGACAGTATCCTGTGAAAAGATGGTCTGCAAACATCTGGGTTTGAAATCATTGGCTTTCAGAACATCTGGTAACGAACACAAGCACCAGGAGTTAGTAGAAAGAAAGAAAAACTTGCAAATATGAGGCATCTTTGACAAGCCTCAGGACGGGATGCTTTGGGATAAAGCAGCTTACATCCAATGATGTCCTTCTGAAGTGTCATCACTGTTTTGTGATATAGGAAAAGAGAACTGTAAACAGCATTCATTTGACTCAGTCCATAACAAGCTCAGGAAGACCACATATAACAGCAAGTTTGATTTGAGCAACTCTCAATCGATCTGAAACATTAACTCTGTTTCTGCCTCCACACTGGCTGCCAGACCTGCTGAGTATTTCCAGCATTTTCCGTTTATATTTCAGATTTCCAGCATTTGCAGTATTTTGCCTTTGATTGGAGCAGGACTGATTGAGTGGGGAAGGGGTGGGTGGGGGGTTGGAATCAGAGATGAGTCATTGATAAGAGCATACTTTTCAATTAAATACCACTTAAAGGGTTAAATTTTGTCTCGTTTACACTCCTGTGAAGCACCTCGGGACACTTTATTATGTTAAAGGTGCTAAAGAAATGCAAATAATTGTTGCAGATTTATTCTGCTGCTCACTGATCTGTTAGCCAGATAAGGTTAGGGAATGTTTTATTTTTAGCTGTTATGACTTGAAATCCTGGACCAGGAGCAATGGTGGAAGCAGAATCTATAACAGCTTTTAAACGGAGTGTGGACAAATACAACAACAACATATTTATATAGCACCTTTAACATAATAAAATGTCCCAAGTGCTACACAGGAGCATTAGAAAACAACATTAGTTACTGAGCCACAGAGGGTGCTATTGGGTAGGTGGCCAAGAGCTTAGTCAAGAGAGAGATTTTAAGGACCATCTTAAAGGAAGAAAAGGAGAGTCTTATGAAAGGATTTCCAGAGCTTAGGGCCTAGTAAACTGAAGGCACAGCCACCAGTAGTGGAGCAACTAAAATCAGGAGTGCCCAAGAGACCAGAATTAGATGAACATAGAGCTCAGAATTACCTGATAAGAAAAAAATGTGGAGTTGAGAGGAAAGGAGTGGAAATGGATAAATCTCTCAGAAAACAAACACAGGCATGATGGTCCAAATGGCCTACATATACACTGTAAGAGTCAATGATCTGCTAACACTGATATTTACAGGTCATTGCTAACTAAGTTTCCTCTTAAGTCCAACCTTAAGTTGACTCTACACTTTGGTTCTTTTCCCTTCCATTCCTCACTTACCCCCAGACAGCTTTTCGAGCTCTGCAGACAAACTTGGTTCAATCCTCTTCGCCCTCTGCACCCACACTTCCAGCGAGGATCACTACCCAGAAATCAGGTACAACACACCTGCCTGGTTCTTGCACTTCCTAGCCCAATGGAGGTCAGCCTGCTTGGTAACAAAGTGGGGATCAAGTCTGGGTCCAATCAACACTGTAAGGCTTGTCAGTGCATTGGGTCAATGAGGGAGGAGGAGGAGCAGGCATCACTCTTTAGGAGTTTTGCCCTTTGTCAAGTTCTCTCTGAAAGAGAGAACTTGCATTTATATAGCACCTTTCACAACCTCAAGATATCTCAAAGCACTTTACAGCCATTGAAGTACTTTTCAAATGTGGTCCCTGTTGTAAGGTAGGTGAGAATAGATAAATAGTGGCTGAGAAAGCACAACAACTTCTCATCTCTTTTGCAAAATAGCGGTTAAGGAATCTTTTATGCCCACCTGAGATGGCATCTTGGTTTAACATCTCATCCAAAAAATGGCATCTTTGACAGTGCAGCACTCTCTCATTTCTGCACCAGGATAGTCAGCTGAGATTTTGCACTCATGTCTGGAGTGGGGACTTAGCTGGATTTCGTGCTTAAGACCCTGGACTGGGAATTGAACTAACAATCTTCTGATTCCAAGGTGGAACTGCTACCAACCGAGTTGTAAACCAGTTAGCTGAGTTTAAGAGCATTCAGGATAACTCTGATTTTCTGACTTCTCTGGCCTCCACTCAGTGCCTCCTTACACTGCTGCGACTGGCTACTTCAAAGGACAGTGTGCAGTATTTTCTATCCATTTTAAGTGAAGACAAAGGCAAATAAGGGAAAGGAAATGAGTTACCAGACCATCCGGGATGGGGTTCCGCTTTCTCAAATCGCTTTGGAGTTGCCGCAAAAGGAATCCCTTTGAAAATATCTAACGACGCGAAAAACCCATCTCGTTTATTGGTTCCTTCCACACGACCACCTTCAGTTTCCACCACGCCCAGCTACAGGAAAGGAGAGAGACAGAGCATCAGAGACGGAGAAAGAGTGAAGCAGATAGGGAGACTGAAGGGAGAGATTCAGGGAGAGAGAGAGATACTCGAGCAAGAAAATCAGTGAAAGCAGAGAAAAGAAGAAAGACAGAAACAGGACAGGTAGGGCACGGGGTTAGATACAGAGTAAAGCTCCCTCCACACTGTTCCCATCAAACACTCCCAGGACAGGTACAGCACAGGGTTAGATACATAGTAAAGCTCCCTCCACACTGTCCCCATCAAACACTCCCAGGACAGGTACAGCACGGGGTTAGATACAGAGTAAAGCTCGCTCCATACTGTCCCCATCAAACACTCCCAGGACAGGTACAGCACGGGGTTAGATACAGAGTAAAGCTCGCTCCATACTGTTCCCAGCAAACACTCCCAGGACAGGTACAGCACGGGGTTAGATACAGAGTAAAGCCCCTCCTACACTGTCCCCATCAAACACTCCCAGGACAGGTACAGCATGGGGTTAGATACAGAGTAAAGCTCCCTCTACACTGTCCCCATCAAACACTCCCAGGACAGGTACAGCATGGGGTTAGATACAGAGTAAAGCCCCTCCTACACTGTCCTCATCAAACACTCCCAGGACAGGCACAGCACAGCGATAGAATCATAGAATGGTTACAACACAGATGGAGGTCTTTCAGCCCATCACGTGTGCCCTGGCCCTTTGCAGGTGCAATTCCACTAGTCTTCTCCCTGTACCCCGGAACATTTTTCCTTTTCAGATAATGGTCCAATTCTCTTTTGAAAGCCTCAATTGAATCTGCCTCCACCACAGTCCCAGGCAGTGCATTCCAGATCCTAACCACTCACTGCAGAAAAAAGATTTTCCTCATGTCACCATTGCTTCTTTTGCTAATCACCTTAAATCTGTGTCCTCTGGTTCTCGATCCTTCCACTAATGGGAGCAGGCTCTCCCTACCTACTCTGTCCAGACCCCTCATGGCTTTGCAAACCTCTATCAAATCTCTTCTCAACCTTCTCTCCTCCACGGGGAACACTCCCAATTTCTCCAATGTATCTACCTACCTCATCCCTGGAACCATTTTCTCATGATACAGAGTAAAGCTGCCTCCAATGTGTCTGAACATGCTCTAACACAATAGAGGAGACTCCCTCCAGTAGCAATATGGTACTGAGATTTCCCAGCTGTTCCTGTGTTTTCTCGGAGGCTAATTTGTGCTGAGCGACAGGTTGTTTTATGTGCGCATAACCTGAGCCAAACGGGTCTGCCCCAAACCCGTTACACGAAGCGCCTCTGACTTTCACTCATCTGTAAGTTGAAACCAAATTCATCTTGGAGAAAGGACAATGCGCCAACTGACCTCGCCCTCACTCCCAAATCACTGACTAGCGGACAGTGCGCTGTGTCTCACCGTGACCTTTGCTGCAGCCCTGAAGATGCAACTGCTGAGCACAAGGCACAGCAACGTCCAGCAAGCCATTTCTCAGAGGTATACACTCAGGATCCGAGCTCCTCACATATATATCCATAACTTGCAGCTAAATGCTGCCAAGGTTGGTCTGTTTATTCTAGTAGACAAGCCTATCTTAATGACATTATTTAACATGGGTAGACATTTGTTTCATCAAAGCAAGACTGGCTTTCAAGGTCAGCTTAACAACACATGGCCAATAAACAGATGTTCAGTAAACAGAGATAAAAACAAAAAACTACTGCGGATGCTGGAAATCCAAAACAAAAACAGAATTACCTGGAAAAACTCAGCAGGTCTGGCAGCATCGGTGGAGAAGAAAAGAGCCGACGTTTCGAGTCCACATGACCCTCCAACAGAACTGAGTGTAGTTAGGAGAGAGGTGAAATATAAGCTGGTTTAAGGTGGGGGGCAGGGGGAGAGAAGTTGAGGGTGGGGTGGTTGTGGGGATAAGCAAGCAGTGAGTGGAGCAGATAATCAAAAGGTGTCACAGACAAAAGGATCAAAGAGGTGTTGAAGGTGGTGATATTATCTAAGAAAAGTGCTAATTAAGAATGGATGGCAGGACACTCAAGGTACAGCTCTAGTGGGGGTGGGGTGGAAAGACTGACAAGGTATTAGCTGTAGATTTAAAAATAATGGAAATAGGTGGGAAAAGAACCCCTCTCCTAACTACACTCAGTTCTGTTGAAGGGTCATGTGGACTCGAAACATCGACTCTTTTCTTCTCTACCGATGCTGCCAGACCTGCTGAGTTTTTCCAGGTAATTCTGTTTTTGTTCAGTAAACAGGCTGCTTCCTGCAGGAATATGGTGATCTTCTACATAGGCAGGCGACATGGTAAATAGAACGGGAAACGTTCACTCAGAAAATACCTGATATTAAATCATAGGGACATAGAAGAGCACAGGGCTAAAGTAGTGAAAGGCAAATTTGACACTGATATCAGGAATGTCCTCTTAGAATACCAGATTGATCGATGCTTGGATGTCCAAATTTGAAGTGAAATACTGGGATAATTTAAAAACTAGGGAAGTGTGAACAAGCTGGGACTATTTTCTCTATAAAGATGAGATTGAGACTTGACTTGATAGCAGTCAAAAATTATAAAGGGGTTCAATAGGATAGACTTAGCATTGCATGAGCAGAAATTTCCTTGGGGAAACTGAAGCCCTGGACTTTGGCCTCTACCACAAACTCAATTTTCTAGCCCTCGACGCCAACCCCCTCCCTGGCCACTGTCTGAGGCTGAACCAGACCATTCACAGCCTCTGTGTCCTCTTTGATCCAGTGCTGATCTTCTGACCCCCATGTCCTCTCCATCATCAAGACTACCTACTTCGACCTTTGTAACATCATCTATCTCCAGCCCTGCCTCAGCCCATCTGCTGCTGAAAACCTTACCCCATGCATTTACCTCCAGACTCAACACCAATTTTTCCTGGTTAGCCTCTCATCTTTCACTCTTCATAAACTTGAATTCATCCAAAACTGCCCTTTCCTAACTTGCACCAAATCCTATTCATCCATTACCCTGTGCTCTCTAAACTACATTGGCTCCCAGTCTGGCAACACCGCAATTTTAAATTTATCATTGTGTTTGAATTCCTCAATGTCCTTGCCCCTACCTCCTACAGCCCCACATATGTCCAAGAACATTATGTTCCTCTGATTGTGGCCTATTGTACATCCCCAATTTTCATTGTTCCACTGTTGGGAGCTGTGCCTTTAACATGCCTAAGCCCTAGAAAAGATTTAATAAGAACGTTCAGAAAAATGGACAAGTTCTAAGGCGTAAAGGACCAATATTCTATACTCCAAAGGTGTTGAATGGTGGGATTCATTCACCAACCACCTCATTATTAAAAAATTACTTCAATTATGCTCATCTAGTTCATTGCCACCTGTTCACAGCCTGACACCAGTACCCAAGCAGAGCGTGAGACAGAGCCAGACTCTCAATCACACCAGCTCGAGGCTCAGCCTTTAGGGAGCAGGATTTTCCTGAGCTGGAGCCAATCTTATTTGGCATCAATGACGGTATTATAATTTGATCTAAGTCCACCTTGATGGTTCCACAACAGTGCAGTGTACTGTAGTTCAGTAAGTAGCACTTTTGTCTTTTGTTGTGGGTTCAAGTTCCATTCCAACTGGATCTCAAATATTCCATGGCCACTGTTTTGAAGAAAAGCAGATTTTCATCTTAGTGCATTGGCTAATATTTATCCCTCAACAAGCTATTAGTCAGGATATCTGGTCATTATCTCATTGTAATTTGTGGAAGCTTGCCCTGTGCAAAATTTCTGTCCTTTTTCCTACAGCAGTGACTACACTTCTAAACACTTATGGGTTGTAAAGCACCTTAGGGTGTCATGAGGTTCTGAAAGGCACAATAAAAATGAAAGTTCCTTCTTACTTTCCAAGGTGGTTTCAGCTCATTCTATTTTTCATTATGGAATATGAACATCACCAGCATTTATTTCCCTTCCCTAATTGCAGGAGGACATTCAGCCCATCGTGTTTACCCTGGTTCTCTGAAAGAGCTAGTCACTTAATCCCACTTTCCCAGATTTTTTCAAATACCTCTTTTATTTTCCTTTATGAAATATTTATCCACTACCCTTTTAGAAGCTATTATGGATTCTGAAATAGCATGACACAGCTGTCCGATATCACTACACTGCTACATTTCCTAATGTGCAAGGGGCCACTGCTGGCTGCCAGGTCCTGTCCATATTATAATAGTTTCAAAGGTGGTAAATGTATAAATAAGGCTTTTCACTGTTGCAGGTTGAATGCGTGTCTTGCTCAAGCATAAACGAGATGCAATGGAAGAACTGGAAGCTTGGAAGTGGATGAGCTGTGATTTGAGACAGATCAAAAAGCAATTTATTGTCACATCTTCCACTAGCGACTTGATATATGGAACTTCCAGGTAGTGTTACCTTTCCAGGTTCATTTTAACATGTCATTCTCATGTTTGGGTAATAAAAGCAAAATATTGCGGATGCTGGAAATCTGAAATAAAAACAGAAAATGCTAGAAAAACTCAGGAGGTCTTGACAGCATCCGTGGAGAGAGAAACAGAGTTAATGTTTCGAGTCCATGTGACTCTTCTTCAGAGCTAAAGAGAAGTAGAAATAGGACGAAATTTATACTGCTTAAGGGGGGTGGAGCAGGTGGAGCTGGATAGAAGGCCAGCGACAGGTGGGGGCAAAGGAGAGATTGACAAAGATGTCATGGACAAAAAGACTAAGGTAGTGTTAAGGGCTAAAGAATTTGCTGATAGTGGCATAAAGGCAAGAAAGCAGTTGCGTAGTGGTAATGATTTTATATAAGGCTGGAAGATTTCTCCTCTCCAGTATGGTCATGATCCATTGCTTGCCTGCAGCCGTTAAATTATTTTCAGCAACCCTTAGGGTCATATCTTGGCTCTCTCCAAGCAGCGATCAGGTAGAGATTACTTACATTAGCACGTGATATGGCTTGCTGTCCCACTGAGCATACGCAGCATCATTAAATCCAATGAGTGCTTCCGATAGACAAAGTCTATGTGCAGCAGACTTGTGAACAAAATGATTTGGGTTGTGCAACAGAATTTTGGTTTAAGGGCAGAGTCAGTAGCAAGCAATTTTTTTTTGTATTTAAGTGAAATGTTTCTGGGGCAGGTAGGCCAATGAGTCTCCCAACTCATGGGGGTGAAAAAGATTCCCACAGAATGTGTCGAAGAACAGGGGAATTCTTCCCAGTGTCCTGGGCTAAGATCCACTAATCAACCAGCACCACCAAATTAACTGGGCACTTATCTCTGCTCTTTGTGGGAGTTGTGCAAAGTGGTTACCACATTTGCGTACACAAGAATAGTGGCTGCATTTTGAAAGTAACTCATTGGTTGTGAAGTGCTTTGGGTCACATATGAATGGTGGGATCATAGAATTTTACAGCCCAAGAGGAGGCCATTCAGCCCATCATGTCTGGGCCATCTCTTTGAAAAAGCTGTCTTAAATTAGTCCCAAACCCAGCTTTTTCCCTCAAAACCCTGCAAATCAATCTTCTTCGAGTATATGTCACAATTGCCTCTTTAGGTACTGTTCTACTGTTTAGAGTGAGTGAGGGTGAAGTTGAGCCCAACGTCTCAGTAATCACAGATATGCAATGTGTTCATTTTATTAAGAGTCTGTTTATGAGGTAGGTACAAAGTATGAGGGCTGCAGGTCTCAATGGACAGGGATTACTCGCAGTCCTTGTTTGATATTGCAAAGAGGCTTAAAAAGCATGAAGTAACAGAAAATCATTTACACAGCTTTCGGAATAAAGCACCTCCCTCCTTCTGCGCCTTGTCATTTGCTGTAGATAAACAACTCCACAAATAACTCTCATTTGTCCAAAAAGACTGTTTTTGCAGCTGAAAGTTTCCCAGGCTGGAGATTAGTTTGAGTCACCTGCTACCTACATGTTTGCTAATTATCTTGGGTTATCAGATCCGCTCAGAGTGCATTTGTCAACTTGGAATAGCAACATCTTCAGGGGAGGTGGTGGAAGAATGGCAGAGTGAAAATCATTTTAAAGGGCAGTCCTTACCCCCACCAACCCACCCTGACGTCTTGCCACTTCTCCCCCTTCCCAGATCACTCAAGAATCACTGGCAAGAATCCCAGCCCCCAGGGACAGCTCAGTTCCTGAATGGTCTGTTAAAGAGTCAAAACAAAAACAGAATTACCTGGAAAAACTCAGCAGGTCTGGCAGCATCGGCAGAGAAGAAAAGAGTTGACGTTTCGAGTCCTCATGACCCTTCAACAGAACTAAGTAAAAATAGGAGAGGGGTGAAATATAAGCTGGTTTAAGGTGGGGGGGGGGTTTTGGGGGGAGAGAAGTTGGGGGGGCGGGTGGGGTGGTTGTAGGGACAAGCAAGCAGTGATAGGAGCAGATAATCAAAAGATGTCACAAATAAAGGAACAAAGAGGTGTTGAAGGTGGTGACATTATCTAAGAGAATGTGCTAATTAAGAATGGATGGCAGGACACTCAAGGTACAGCTCTAGTGGGGGTGGGGTGGAAAGACCTACAGGTATAGATTTAAAAATAATGGAAATAGGTGGGAAAAGAAAAATCTATATAAATTATTGGAAAAAACAAAAGGGAGGGGGAAGAAACGGAAAGGGGGTGCGGATGGACGAGGGAGTTCAAGATCTAAAGTTGTTGAATTCAATATTCAGTCCAGAAGGCTGTAAAGTGCCTAGTCGGAAGATGAGGTGCTGTTCCTCCAGTTTGCGTTGGGCTTCACTGGAACAATGCAGCAAGCCAAGGACAGACACGTGGGCAAGAGAGCAGGGTGGAGTGTTAAAATGGCAAGTGACAGGGAGGTTTGGGTCTTTCTTGCGGACAGACTGCAGGTGTTCTGTAAAGCGGACGCCCAGTTTACGTTTGGTCTCTCCAATGTAGAGGAGACCACATTGGGAGCAACGAATGCAGTAGACTAAGTTAGGGGAAATGCAAGTGAAATGCTGCTTCACTTGAAAGGAGTGTTTGGGCACTTGGACGGTGAGGAGAGAGGAAGTGAAGGGGCAGGTGTTGCATCTTCAGCGTGGGCATGGGGAGGTGCCATAGGTGGGGGCTGAGGAGTAGAGGGTGATGGAGGAGTGGACCAGGGTGTCCCGGAGGGAACGATCCCTACGGAATGCCGCCGGGGGGGGTGAAGGGAAGATGTGTTTGATGGTGGCATCATGCTGGAGTTGGCGGAAATGGCGGAGGATGATCCTTTGAACGTGGAGGCTGGTGGGCTGATAAGTGAGGACAAGGGGGACCCTATCATGTTTCTGGGAGGGAGGAGGTGTGAGGGCGGATGAGCGGGAGATGGGCCGGACACGGTTGAGGGCCCTGTCAACCACCGTGGGTGGAAAACCTCGGTTAAGGAAGAAGGAGGACATGTCAGAGGAGCTGTTTTTGAAGGTAGTATCATCAGAACAGATGCGACGGAGGCGAAGGAACTGAGAGAATGGGATGGAGTCCTTACAGGAAGCGGGGTGTGAGGAGCTGTAGTCGCGGTAGCTGTGGGAGTCGGTAGGCTTGTAATGGATATTGGTGGACAATCTATCACCAGAAATTGAGACAGAGAGGTCAAGGAAGGGAAGGGAAGTGTCAGAGATGGACCATATGAAAATGATGGAGGGGTGGAGATTGGAAGCAAAATTAATAAATTTTTCCAGGTCCCGACGAGAGCATGAAGCAGCACCGAAGTAATCATCGATGTACCGGAGAAAGAGTTGTGGGAGGGGGCCGGAGTAGGACTGGAACAAGGAATGTTCCACATACCCCATAAAGAGACAGGCATAGCTGGAGGCCCATGTGGGTACCCATAGCCACACCTTTTATTTGGAGGAAGTGAGAGGAGTTAAAGGAGAAATTGTTCAGTGTGAGAACAAGTTCAGCCAGACGGAGGAGAGTAGTGGTGGATGGGGATTGTTTGGGCCTCTGTTCAAGGAAGAAGCTAAGGGCCCTCAGACCATCCTGGTGGGGGATGGAGGTGTAGAGGGATTGGACGTCCATGGTGAAGAGGAAGCGGTTGGGGCCATGGAACTGGAAATTGTTGATGTGACGTAAGGTGTCAGAGGAATCACGGATGTAGGTGGGAAGGGACTGGACAAGGGGAGAGAGAAGGGAGTCAAGATAGCGAGAAATGAGTTCCGTGTGGCAGGAACAGGCTGACACGATCGGTCTGCCGGGACAGTTCTGCTTGTGGATTTTGGGTAGGAGGTAGAAGCGTAAAGGGGTAGGTAAAGAGTAAGGAAGGTAAAGAGTCAGGTTGGTGGGTCAGTCCCCTGCAGGGCCTGAGTATTGGAGTCGCAGGAGGGAGTGAAGTAGGTTCTAAATCCCTCATCTCAGACAGGTCATCCTGGAACTGGAGATGTATCCCACAACCCCCCTCCTCAAAAGCAACTATAATCACAATACAGTCAAGAGGAGAATCAAACTACAAATTATATTTAATAAGAGCAAACCATGTTTAAATACCACCCTTTATGGGGCTAGAATTGAAAAGAGGTTTAACAGAAGTGGGTCCCTCAGAGCAATGGGTTGCATCATCTGATGGTGAACTCACCACGCCATCCACTCTGGGATTTGGGTTTGAATTTAGTTTTGGCTGAGAAGATGCCCCTCCCTAGGGCAGGTGGTGTGATCCCTGGTGGAGAGTAACTGCCATCACTGTAAAAGTGACACAAGATATATTAGACTACCTAACAGTAAAAGCCTCACCATCTAATCTTGTGACTGCATCAGAAATATTTCTATCCGACTGTGATGCCCGCACCATGGATAGCGGCAGGACACTAGATAAGGCGTATCTGTGGCCTGTTACACAAAGGCTTGGACAGGAACTCGATGCACGAGGAACCATAGAGGGTTTCAGCCTGTGATGGTCACCACCCCAAACACCATGAACTGCTGCACCGCACCCATGGTGACAGGGTCCATTTAACATCCAATAGTGTGGGAAAAATCTGAAATTGTTGCACTACCGAGACAAACAAACCACCAGCCTCACCGTGTATGTAACAGAGATGTTACAGAGTGCTGTATCATGGCACATGGCCTCTGCATACCGCCTCCAGTCATCAATAGTGCACCTAATGCTTGTTCATCTGCTGGCTGTCAAGGCAAAAGGCAAAGTGGGAGTAGCTGCAGATTGGTTAGTGAATAGCCGATAACCAACTCCAGCAGCAGCTCCTTCTCACACCGGTTACACGAGCCCTGCTTCAGGAACCCCACACTGTTGTAATGTGCAGTGGCTGTAGAAATACCAGCCTCCTTCAGTAAAGAAGGACAATTCAAACACTGTCTAACAGAATCAGCATCACTCTGCTCTCCCTCCATGTCAGCAAGTCCAGCTCATGATCAGTCAAATTACATATAATCAAGAATTTCAGTCTCCATTTCATTTTCGCTTCCTTCTGACGGTGGATACTCTTCCTCCTCATCTTCCTCATCCTCGGCAGATTCAGATCCTTCTCTCTCCTGTGTGGTCAATGGCTTCTTCGAAGTTGAAGCTAAACCCCCCCCCCACAAAAAAAAGAAAAACTTATGTACAGAGAAGCAGAGTAAGTCTTACACAACAGACCAGGCAGTGAATTACAACCTGTTCTCCCCTCAGGCGCTCTGTCCACACCAGCAGAAACACCAGGCAGGTGAGCAGTTCCTGCAGGGGAAGGGTGAATACATTCGGTGACAAATGCTAAGCCATGTTAATGAGAGTGACCATTATCCAGCTCACTTCCTAATACAGCTGTATGCACAAGATGCCCATGTAGGAATACTTTCCACCCCATCCACCACCTTAAACATTCACTCCCTTCACCACCGAAACACAGTAGCAGCAGTGTGTGTACCATCTACAAGATGCACAGCAGCAACTCATCAAGGCTACTGTGACAGCATCTTTCAAACCCACGACCACTACCATCTAGAAGGACAAGGGCAGCAGATAGATGGGAACATCTTCCACTTCAAGCCACTCACCATCCTGACTTGGAAATAAATCGCCATCCCTTCACTGTCATTGGGTCAAAATCCTGGAACTCCCTTCCTAACAGCACTGTGGCTGTACCTACACCACGTGGACTGCAGCAGTTCAAGAAGGCAGCTCACCACCACCTTTGCAAGGGCAATTAGGAATGGGCAATAAATGCTGGCCCAGTCAGCGAAGCCCACATCCCGTGAACGAGTAAATTAAAGAAACTTCTGCTCCTGCTTCATATATGAGAGATTTCTCAGGTTATGGCCAAACTCAGAATCTGTGCTTCATCTAGTGTCAAATCGAATAGATGTCACAGAACCCAGAACACAGTGCATTGTATGGGCTGGGGGAGAATGAGGGGAGGAAGGGGCAAAAGTGCTGTCACAATGGGAGGTCAGTTGGCATGCAGCAAGGAGTGGTCACGGTTACAGGAGGGAAGCAGGAAAAGGAGGACAGCCAGAGTTGGGAGCTGAAAGGTAATTAAATTGGACAGATTTAAAAACTTATCAGTATAGACGTTGGCTTCACCTGCTTTGTTCTTGCGCCAGATTTCTTTAATCATGTTAGACATCCGATCCCGGAGCTCATCATTGGTCTTTGCCAGACACCAACCATCCCGCTCAGTACATGTCGTCTCTTTGCCTTCGTTGCGATGAATTATCTTCCTTAAACTGAAATCAAACAGATGAACAGAAGGGAACAGTTTTCAGAGAGGAATCGTTTAAATCATCATCCAGCATTTGCAACTCTTGGGACACCCTGAGAACATGATAAGGCACTAGATAAATCTCTACGCCTTTATTTTTCCACAACTACTGTACTTCTACTGAACATTCACTGGAGGTTACTGTGTGCAGGTAATAATCCAGATGGAGCTGTCCAAACGACGAATAGTGGGGTATGTACGATGCAGGTCTGTGGCTTAGCAGTGGCTCGGTGTGTAACACTCTTATCTCTAAGTTAGGAAGTTGATGGTGGGTGGTTTAAGACCCATTCCAGAGCCTTATGCACATATTCCAGGCTAACTGTATCAGTGCAGCACTGAGGGAGCGCCACACTGTCAGAGGATCAGCACTGAGGGAGCGCTGCACTGTCGGAGCGTCAGTACTGAGGGAGTGCTACACAGTTGGAGGTGCTGTCTTCCGGATGAGAGGTTAAACCGAGATCCTCTCAGGTGGAGGTAAAAAAATCCCTCAGCAGTATGTGAAAAGCAGAAGCATTCTCCCATATGTCCTGGCCAATATTCATCCTTCAACCAGCTCAGCTTCACTAGAAAATGCAACAGACCCTTTGAGACAAACTTCCTCCATTCTTACACACCCCATTCTACTCAACCCATCAGCTCCTAAAACTCCCTTCCCATTCTCTACTTTTCCCCAGCATGTCCTGTGAATACATCCTATTAAAAGGTGAAAGTGCAAGGTGTCAGTACCTCTCTGCATCCAGGTCACACAGTTGGTAAAACATCTGACGATAAGGTGGCAAAGTGTGCTCTTGGAATATGTAGGCCGACTTCTGGAATTACAGGAACAGCAGGAATCAGGTCAACGACGCATTCAAATTTTATAAAGCACAGATTGTTCTAATCTAATCCTTTGTTGAAACCCAGCGTTTTGGACTTTTCAAACTGGCACTTTACTGCAGAGGAATACAATCAGATCGTCAGGGGCCTCAAAGACACTTTGGCAGTAATGGCTAAAGCAATTCTGAATGGAGCAGAACAACAGGGGAAACTTGGGAAAGAGTTATTCAGCACATTGTCAATAAACCTGTAGCACCCACACCCTGTGTACGGTGTTTACCATGGAGCCTCCTTATGACTCACGCCGGCCCATGAATTACCATCCATGTTGTGCCTGTCCCTACAAAAACTCAAAAACATTATCCCAATAATAATACTTTGTGCTGGAAACTTACTTTGAGTTTGTATCCAGATGTAATTAGTTTCTTCCTTTGCGGGGTACTGAGAACTGCTGGAGCCTTTGCCAGATCCTGAATACTAACAACCTGGGGAGCTAAGAGGTGGAGAAAGAGTATCAATTCTAAACTTAGTCTGATTTAGAAGTCACATACTTAATTAAAGGAAATACAGTTGCCACCTTACAGTTGCCCCTTACACTGCTCGCACTTGACATGGCAGCTGCATATATCAGCCTACATGCCATCATCAAATGCATCAATTACAAATGAACCGCTTATAACACATTTAGCAGGCTGACTATTTTAGGCCATTCAACAAGTACTGAACGCTTAGTTACAGAGTTAAAAAGCCCTGCTGATGTCAGCCAATGTCAGGTCTTCGAGCAATCTCAATCAGTCCTTTGTATCTGGTTAAAGTGCCTCAGTGAGGAAATTCTGGGTGTAACTGTTGAGTGGAGTGTTTTAAAAAATAAATGTTGCTTAGTTCGCTTTTTGGTTTTAGCAAGCTTTGTCCACAGTGGGAAAAGGCATTCAGACCAAAGTTGTAAGCGGTGGGGACTGTAATTGGGTTAACAACTAGCAGCAAACATTCCGAGAAATACATGTTTTCTTGGATCTAGCAGCACTCCTAAGTAGTAGCTGGTCTGTGTACTAGCGGGGACGGCAGCCTCTCTGTTTTTCTCCACAAGTCGTGTACCCTTCAGGCTGAGGCCTCTTCATAATCTTTTGAAACTGGCCTCTGAGACGAGCCCGGGGAATGTCCAGCCCGCTTACAGTGCCCTCAGTGAGCAGGGAGGTGGACAGAACCCGGGAAATCTCGGCTTGCCTTCCCTCTCACATTAAAGAGGCAGCCCCAACACCAGGGCCCCTTTCAAAAATCAAAACTGGTTACGAACAAGCATTGTTCATCTCTACATCGGAAGGGAACCAAAAATATCAGCAAAGTCCAGGTTTGACCCCCAGTCTGTGCTAAGTTAGATGGTCCATGCCAATGTAGCAGTGGGAGTGACACAAATGACCTGGTCATCTCTGACCTCAGGAGAAGTCAAAGAGATAGGTTTTAAGGAGTGTCTGAACAGAGGTTTAGGGAGAGAATTTCAGAGCTTAGAATCCAGGCAGCTGAAACCACCTATGGTAGAGTGAAGGAAACTGGGGAAGAACAAGCACAGAGATCTGAGAGTTGTAAGGCTGGAGGAGGTGACAGAGATAGGGAAGGCCGAGGCCATGGAGGCATTTGAACAAACTTCCACATCCTTTCTCCCTTTCCAATTAATCTTTTTAAATAGAGGAGGGTCTGATGGGATTGGCCAACCAGCTTCTCAAGACTATCTGTAAACAAGAACTAGAAAGATCTCACCTCCCTGCTTAGGCAGCACCTCCAATGTCCAAATCTATATGACAGCAGCGTGCTGCATGAACAAGAACTTCCCCAGAGAACAGTGGGTCTGTGGATCAGGCGGTTATCTCATACAGTGTTTGCTGATTCACTGAATTCCTTCAGGCGAGAGCTGGACCTGTTTCTGAATGGGATGGAGGTCACCTCATATGAAAGATAGGTACTGCAGGGAATTATCAGGGCCAGAGTGATCTCTTGATCACCTAAGCAGTTTGGAGAGGGATTTCCCAGATTCTGCCCTCCCCAAAAAAGTGTCCTGGGCTTATAGTATAATTGTTTGCCCCTCCCTGGCGATAACGTGGTTTTGAATTGGGGTGATGGGAGGATATTGTGAGGCACAAGGTATCATAAATTGTTGGATCAAATTGGTCGGACCAGAGCATCTTTTCCTGCTCGTCACTTTATGTATCTTCTGTGGCCCTTACCTGGCTTGCTGATGGTGATGGGGAGGCTGTAATTAAACGTGCTGCGCTTTGCCTTCACGGGCATGTCCGAGGGCATATAACCTGCAAAATAAAGAGCTATCAATACTGCATCATCTTTAGCATTTAACAGCAAAGTTTCCAGTTAAATTGTTCTCCACTGGGCTATCTGCATAGTTCAGGAATCGGCTGTGACTCAGCGGGCAGAATACTTGTCTCAAAATCAGAAGGTTATGGGTTCAAGCCTGACTCCAGAGACTTGAGAACAAAGTCTAGGTTGACACATGTGGGTAACAAACGAGGGAGCACTGCATTGCTGGAGGCCAGTACTGGGGGAGCGCTGCATTGCTGGAGGCCAGTACTGGGGGAGCGCTGCATTGCTGGAGGCCAGTACTGGGGGAGCGCTGCATTGCTGGAGGTCAGTACTGGGGGAGTGCTGCATTGCTGGAGGTCAGTACTGGGGGAGTGCTGCATTGCTGGAGGTCAGTAATGGGGGAGCGCTGCATTGCTGGAGGTCAGTACTGGGGGAGCGCTGCATTGCTGGAGGCCAGTACTGGGAGAGCGCTGCATTGCTGGAGGCCAGTACTGGGGGAGCGCTGCATTGTTGGAGGCCAGTACTGGGGGAGAGCTGCATTGCTGGAGGCCAGTACTGGGGGAGCGCTGCATTGCTGGAGGTCAGTAATGGGGGAGCGCTGCATTGCTGGAGGTCAGTACTGGGGGAGCGCTGCATTGCTGGAGGCCAGTACTGGGAGAGCGCTGCATCGTCGAAGGGGCAGTTTTAAAAAATTTTATTCTTTCATAGGATGTTGGTGCCACTGGCAAGGCCAGTATTTGTTGCCTGTCCCTAATTACCCTTGAACCGAGAGACTTACTAGGCTATTTCAAAGGACAGTAAAGAATCAACCAAATTACTCTGTAGGCCAGGTAAGGATGGCAGATTTCATTCCCTAAAGTGAACCAGATGGGTTTTTAGAACAATCAATGAGAGTTTAATGGTCACAATTACGGAGACTAGCGTTATATTCCAGATTTTATTAATTGAATTTAAGTTCCACCAACTGCTGTGGTGGGATTGAACTCGTCTCCCTACAGCTTGGGCCACTGGGCTACTCGTTCAGTCACATTACCACTACGCCACCATCTCCCTTTAAGTTGAGAATATTGATAATTGAGGAAACGCTGCACTTGTTGGAGGGTCAGTGCTGGGGGAGCGCTGCATTGACAGAGGGTGGGGCTGAGGGAGCGCTGCACTGACAGAGGGTCGGTGCTGGGCGAGCGCTGCATTGACAGAGGGTCGGTGCTGGGCGAGCGCTGCATTGACAGAGGATCGGTGCTGAGGGAGTGCTGCTTTGTTGAAGATGCCATCTCTCAGGTTAGACAATAAACTGAGCCCCCATCTGCCCTCCCAGGTGGATGTAGAAGACCAGATGACCGTCCGGACTATTCTGAGGAACAGCATGGGAGTTCTCCCCTGTGTCCTTGCCAGTATTTACTGCTCTACCAAAATCACTGAAACCAATAACCTGGATATTATGTTGCTGTTTTGTGGGATCTTACTGTGTGCAAACTGGCTGCTACATTGCTTCAAAATAGTCTGTGGCATCTTTAACGTCACCTTGGGAGGGTAGACAGGGCTTTAGCTTAATACCTCATCTGAAAGGCTATCGCCGACAGTGTAACCCTCCTACAGAACTGCACCTCCGACAGTGCAGCGTTCCCTCAGCACTGTCCCTCTGACAATGCAGCAGTCCCACAGCACTGCTCCTCCAACAGTGCCGTGCTCCCTCAGCACTGCCCCTCTGACAATGTAGTACTCCCACAGCACTGCTCCTCCAACAGTGCCGTGCTCCTTCAGCACTGCCCCTCTGACATTGTAGCCTGCTACAATACTGCACACCCAACAGTGCAGCGTTCCCTCAGTACTGCCCCGCTGACAGTACAACACTCCCACAGTACTGCATTGGGAGTGTCTGTTTGGATTAGAGGAGGGAACAAAGTTGAGAAGGGGAAGCAGGAATTAAATATATGCAATAGTTTCTTCTTGTATTGCATAACCATTGAATTAATTATTTTCATGTGCTGGTTACAGTCGATTTGCTTCTTCCCACCCCATCAGTTACCGTGTTTGGTGCTGCATCGAAGCCTGAAATCCAACACCTGGTAAATCTTTGCTTTGGGATCTTTTCTTGGATCATACCCAAACCTGACCCAGAGACTTCGCCAGGGACCTGTAAGCTGTGAAGGAGAGTGAAGCAGGGAAGGAAAGACAGCAGAGTGACTACCGAGTTAAATAATCAATGTTTCTGTGAGAAAAAAAAAACAAAAAATGCTGGAAAAACTCAGCAGGTCTGACAGCATCTGTGGAGAGAAAGACAGAATTAACGTTTCGAGTCTGTATGACTCTTCTTCAGAGCTGAAGGGAAGTAGAAACATGGTGAAATATATACTGTTTAGGGTGGGGGGGGGGTGCGGAACAGGTGAAGCTGGATTGAAGGCCAGCGATAGGTGGAAGCAAAGAATTCGCTGCTCCCAATGCGGTTTCCTCTACATGGGAGAGACCAAACGCAGACTGGGTGACTGCTTTGCGGGACACCTTCGGTCTGTCCGCAAGCATGACCCAGACCTCCCTGTCACTTGCCATTTCAACACACCACCCTGCTCTGATGCCCACATGTCCATCCTTGGCCTGCTGCAACATTTCAGTGAAGCTCAACGCAAACTGGAGGAACAGCATCTCATCTTCCGACTAGGCACTTTACAGCCTTCCGGACTTAACATGGAGTTCAACAACTTCAGATCATGAACTCTCTCCTCCGTCCTCACCCCTTTTTGATCCCCTTTTTTCAAATATTTATTTAAAAATTTTTATATATATATATTTTTCCCACCTATTTTTATTCTTATTATTTTTAAAAATTTATTTCCATTTTTATTCATTTTTCCATCCCCACCTTTTAGCCTATTTCAATCTTTTTTCCCACCACTGTCCCCTACCCCCACCCCACCTCACCCCCACTAAGGCTGTCACTTGCTCATTCTGCTTTCCACTCTTAATGTCACCATTAGCACCTCCTTTAGCCAGTATCACCACCATCAACACCCCTTCGACCTTTTGCAATCTCTCCCTTGCCTCCACCTATCACTGGCCTTCTATCCAGCTTCACCTGTCCCACCCCCCTTAAACAGTATATATTTCACCACATTTTTACTTCTCTTTAGTTCTGAAGAAGAGTCATATGGACTCGAAATGTTAACTCTGTCTTTCTCTCCACAGATGTAGTCTCTCCATGACTGTAGACATTCTGTACACCATTAGAAAAGTGCATGGAGGTGAAACTTATATTCATCCTTGCCTTCCCCCCAACTACTCACAGTTCAAGACCCCAATGTCTCAAGAAGCTTCACACTGATCAATGTCCATCACCTACCCTGTACTAGCCAAGTTAGTTGGCCCATTCCTTCCTCATCTGAACCAACCACCACCCCGCTAGCCTGTGCATATCAAAACGTGATATAAAAGACCAGGACCTGTCAACCCTCAGAGCAAAAGCTTAACAAAACGTGCCAAATGCAATTTGTAACAAGTCATATGCCACAAAAACAAGTCTCTGAATTCAATAAACCCTTCACTACAAACTGAGAACACCCATTTCTTTGAAGGTGGGGTTTGAACGGGGAAACAACAGAATGGCAGCTTCCCCCACCCCAACCCGGTATTTCATCCAAGTGCCAGTTCTTCTTGTATGAGGTCAAGACAGTGAGTGCTGTCAACTATTTAATTCCTGGGGTCAGGAGCCATAACAGAGCACCCAATGGGCCTACTTTAACATTTTTAGCGGGGGTGACTGGTCAGTGATGGGGCGAATTTCTTGGCAGATGCCCAGGGCCACTAAGCCCAAACACGGAAGACCCACTGAGACATGAACGCAGCTCTGACCCAATCTGTACACCTCAGTGCCAGATAAGGTGGATACAGTTCAGAAGCACACAGGATGCTGCATTCACTTACTGAATTAATGGGTGGAGCCAAGGAAGAGCAGCAACTTGTAACTCACCATGTAGTAGGCCACAAAAGGCAGGAGCAGCTTCAGTTTGTCTGGATGAATGTCAATATTTGACTTCACTGCATTTCGGGACCAGATGGGCCGGATTTCAAAATGCTGAGGAGACAGAAGACAGACGCGCAGAATCAGACTCCAGGTTCCACCATTCCTAACTACACTCCTGCATTGCACAAAGCTTGTGATAATGTGCCTGTAACCCTTTCCCAGCAATGGAAATGGGACCTGACAGTCACCAAGCTTTTATGTGGTTGGCTTTTAACTGCCCTCTGAAGTGGCCCTCAGTTGTATCAGTTTTACTGGCCGAGCTGCAATTTAAGCAAGTCTGTCCACTGAGAAAGGTTTGCATTTATACTGTGCTTTTCATGAGCTCAAGTCATCTCAAAGCATTTACAACCAATTGCTGAAGTGCTGTCACTGTTGTAATTTAGGGAACTCAGCAGGCAATTTGACAAAGCAAGGACCCACAAACAGCAATGAGCTAACGAGCAGGTAATCTGTTTTAGGTGTTGGTCGAGGGATAAATATTGGCCAGGACACCAAACAGAAGTCCCCTGCTCTTCTTCAAAAAGTTACAGAGCGTTGATCTGAAGAAACAACATCAGGGGCACTGTAAACGAGGCAGAGACACCTTTGCCACTCACCCTTTTCAGCTCCTCTTCAGCTCTCCGGTCTGCAGCCTGAGTGTTGAATTTCCTCCAGTTCTGAACGGCAGCTTCAAGAGGTTGGGATGGCACCTCTGTATCATCAAAATTCACAAATATGGCATTGTGAGGACGGCGAGCTCGCCCCAAGCCAATCAGGTTCTCGTTGGATAGTTTCGGAGGATGGTAACCATCCCTGAAAACAGGGAAAGGTAAAAATAAAAATAACTTCTCTGGAATACTTTCACACAAACCAAATATTTGACTTTTCCATCAACACCAGATAAATGCCGATGTAATTGAAGAACAGAACCTCTTTCTTATCCTTCCCTTTCCTTGTGGTTCCAAGACCGGAGATTCGGACGTCACCTTTTCTAAAACACAGACTGGACCAATCTATCACCAGCTCTTGGGAGGTGTGCCTTTGATTTCCCACATCAGTTTATCATTATTAGCGTGTGTGATCATGACAAAATATATATTTATTATTACGATGTGAAAGAATGAACTTTCAATTCTATAGCATCTTTCACAATCTCAGGGCGTTCCAAAGCGCTTTCTCTTCATTGAAATACTCTTTGAACTGCTGTAATTTAGGGATATGCAGCAGCCAATTTGTCCAAAGCAAGATCCCATAGATGTCAATAAAATAATGATCAGATCATCTGTTTTAGGTGCTGGTTGAGTGGTGGTTGTTTCCTGAGACACTGGAAGAACTCCCCTGCTCTTTGTATCCTGCCATGGAACCTTCTGCGTCCAAATAAGGGCAGACACGGTCTTAGTTTTAACACTTCATTTGAAAGACGTCACCTTCAACAATGCAGTGCTCCTTTAGCACTGCACTGAAGTATCAGCCTAGATTAAATGTTCTAGACCAAGACCAGAACTCACACCCACAATCCTTGACTCAGAGTCAAGAGTGTAGCTCACTTAGCCAAGGCTCACATGAGAAACCTTCAGTACAGAAAGAACTACAAGGGCACTCACTTGTGCCTCTGGTCTCTTTTGTCTACAATGGCAAGTGATGAGCTGCAGAATGTCACTGACAAAGCCTTGAAGCAAGTCACTTGGCTCTGTAGGACAATAGGAGGAGGAATTAGAAAAATAAAGCTTTAGAAATTGAGGCAAAATAGAATAGTGTAGTGAACTTGGAACCATCAAGAATTGTTTGGAATACAACATAATGGAGGTTGCTACACTTCTACTTTGGTGACTGAAATGCTGCCCTGGCAAATTTAATGAGTTGAACTCACAATATCGGGCGCCTATACTGACCTGTGCTGGACTTCCGGCCGGTAGTAATAATCCACAGGGTTATCCACACGGGAAAATATCGGTGGAGGGATGTAAAGCGGCAAATCCTGGTCAAAAAACTCTTTGTGTTCGGGCTTGTGGAGGATGACCTTGTTGTACATGGACACCTGCGAGCCACTTGTTGCTGTGTGCATAACCAGGAACTGGAAATCGGACATTCCTATCAAACACAATTAGAAGACCCACATTAAATGAATGTGGGCATAGAGTAGGGTGGTTGTGGGGATGTGGTGTCACAGAATCAGGAACAGATTT
Organism: Cetorhinus maximus; assembly: GCF_964194155.1. NCBI lineage: Eukaryota > Metazoa > Chordata > Chondrichthyes > Lamniformes > Cetorhinidae > Cetorhinus > Cetorhinus maximus. The sequence continues at coordinate 23,660,999 of NC_135888.1, forward strand.
GCTTTCAGAAGTGCCACCGATCAATTTAAGTAGAGGAGCAGTAACTAGATGACAGAAAGCTGTCTGTTCATCCTTGAGGGTCTATGGTACTGGTCAAGGACAAGATCATATTTAATATCCCCTGCATCAAAAATAAACAAAGGAGTTATGCTAAAGTCAATAAAACTTTAGTCTGGCCTCAGTTGGAGTATTGTGTCCAATTCGGGATGTCACATTTCAGGGGGAATGTTAAAGTCTGGAGAGGTTGCAGAGGAGATTTACTTACTTATAAGGGACTTAGAGCAATGAAGATTGAAAGGAGACTTAATAGAGGTGTTCAAAATGATGTAGGGTTGGGTAACAGTAAATAAGGAGGAACTGTTTTCACTGGCAGGAGGCTTAGTAACCAGAGGGGCACATTTAAGATAATTGGCAAAAGAACCATAATGCACTGTCAGAAAGGGCGGTGGAAGCTGATTCAATAGTAACTTTCAAAAGAGAACTGGATAAGTACTTGAAAAGGAAAAAAAAATGCAGAGCTATGAGGAAGGAGGTGAAGTGGGACTAATTGGACAGCTCTTTCAAAAAGTCAGCACAGGAATTATGGGCCAAATGGTCCCATTCTGCACCATATGATTCAATGATATTCTGCTGTGAAATTTAGAGTCTGGGCTCACATATGAAGACTGCTTACTTGATTGAGCTATCTGTGAAACTGAGAGAGGGGGAAAAGAAATACTATGCACTTAGCCCAAGACAGACTTACTGAGGAGCATCTTGCAGAGTTGAAGAGGAGTGAACCCAGCGGAGTACGACAGAGGGACATTATTGCATGAGTGATAAATATTGGCCAGGACACTAGGGAAAACCCCTTGCACTTTTTTGAAAGAGTGCCATGAGTTCATTTCCCTTCACCACTTTATAATGGTCCTTGGTTAAGTCTCCTGCAAGAGTTTTTTCCCCCTTGTTCACACCCCATTTCTCCAGTCTGCATCAAAAATTCCTAGCTCAGCAAAGATTTTGACACATCATAACATCAAATCTTCCGCTCCCAATCTAAGGCTGAAATCTGTCATGGGTTAAATGCAGACTAGTTATTTCCCTATCACTTCTGAAGACACCAAACAGCATCCACACACAATATGATAACACATTACCCTGGAATTTGTAAGTGGTCCCAATAACGCCAAGGATTTCCATCTCGTATTTAACCTCCTCTTCTCTACCCACTTCCTCAGGAGATGCTTTCGTTCTCACTTTTCTCCATCTCCTCTTAACCCTGAGCAGCATGCTGGTTGAGGGGAAGCGGTTCGCACACACTGGGTGGCAGTAAGGATCCTTTGGACGGAAGTGCAGCTCAAGCCTCCGGCACGGGTCAGCGTAGGTCTATTGCAAAATAAACAGGTTGGAAGAATTATCGTGAGATAAGTGGTTGCATCCATACAGCATAATTAAGAGTGTAAATGAAAAGAAAAAAGACTTCATTTATGTAGCACCTTTCACAGTCATCAGACATCTCAAGGCACCTTACAGCCAATGCAGTAATTTTTGTAGTGTAGTCACTGTTGCGATGTAGGAAATGCAGCAGCCACTAAGTGCACAACAAGATCCCACAAACAGCAAGGTGATATGGCAAAATAATCTGAATGGCTCAAAAATCAAAAAAAAATGTTTGATGTAGCGGGAGCTTTACTCTGTATCTAACCTCGTACTGTACCTGTCCTGGCAGTGTTTGATGGGGACAGTGTAGAGGGAGCTTTACTCTGTATCTAACCCTGTGCTGTACCTGCCCTGGGAGTGTTTGATGGGGACAGTGTAGAGGGAGCTTTACTCGGTATCTAACCCCGTGGTTTATTGGGGACGCGGCCATTCACTCACCCGGGAAACCCCCTCCTCTCCCCCCAGGGTCTCCAGCATCTTCCGCGGGTCGCGGACCATCCCCGGATACTCGGCGCAAACCAGCCGCCTCTCCGCCTCAAAACGCAGCCTGACCGCCGTGGCCTGTGTGCTGGGGGACGGCGCTGACCGCTGGCTGGGCTCGGGACACGGCTCAGGCTCCATCCCCGCAACCGCCGCCATGTCAACATCCGGTCCCACACCAACCGCGTCCGACTCCCAACCAGCGGCAGGAACAAAGAGCCCGGCCGACAGAGATTCCGCCTCGCCTGCTCCTCCCATTAAATTATATTGTACATGAATATAATTTAAACATACTCACAATATATGTTTGTGTACACGATGTCTGCATTATTACAGGGATTATAGTCGTATTTTATATAGAATGTGTAAATATATATGGAATATTAATGATGTGGTAATACATTCTCAGCAATTTACATAATAGATTTTGACAGGTTAATGTGAATACATGTAACCTCTCGTAGAACTATCATGAACCATTTTAATAATTTTAAGAAGAGATGCCAAAATATCTAATCAATATAATTTTGTGGATTTGTTCCTATTTATTTTAAACACTGACCCAGAAGGGAGAATACGTTATCGTGTCTCCTGCCAACGCAAGATGGCTGCAAAGGTGACCGCCGATGTACATCTGCGCCATGCACAGAAAACCGATGCCACTTAGAGGACCAGAGGGTGGGCAGGGGGGCATGGAAGCTAAACGTGCAACTGCTGACCCCAGAGAACATTGAGGAGCTCAAGAGTGATTACAAAGGTTGGAGAACCGTGAAACCCCTCTTTGAGTCCCTGACACACTGGTGGGAAGCGATCAAGGGAAACATCAAGAGGTTTTTCATCCTCAAAGGCACCCAGAAAGCTAGAAAGGAACAGAGGGAAATGTCTCGACTCCAGAAAAACATGCAGAATCTGCTCCGGCTGCAGTCGATGGGGGTCGATGTCAAGGAGGAGCTCCAAGAGGTGAAGAGCCAGCAAGCCTCGCTCTTTGCCTCGGAAGCCTCCAAGATCATCTTCCGTTCCAGAGTCCGCTCCGTGGAGCAGGATGAGACGTGCTCACGTTTCTTCTTCCAAAAGGTACACAGAGAGAGCTCTGTGATCAGCAGCCTGAAGGAAGAAGACGGCTCAGTAAAGTCATCGCAGTCTGACATTTTGAGGATCTGCAAATCCTTTTATGCCGGATTGTATGACACGAAGCCCACAGACAGCACGGCCTCCCAGTCCTTCCTGTCCTCTATCACGGAGGTCTTAGACGACAGTACACGGGAGAGCCTGGAAAAACCGCTAACTCCTGACGAACTGACTAAGGCCCTCGAGTCCTTCGAGAAGAGTAAAACTCCCAGAAGCGACGGCTTGCCGGCAGAGTTGTATTCAGCTCTGTGGGACTGGATCGGCCCAGACCTGCTAGAAGTGTACGAGAGTATGCTCCTGGCCGGCAGCATGTCAGAATCCATGAGGAAAGGCATTATCACCCTCATCTACAAGCACAAGGGGGGAAGGGAGGAAATTAGAAATTGGTGACCCATTTCACTGTTGAACGTGGACTATAAGATTCTGTCCAAGGTCATCGCCAATCGGGTCAAATCCGCTCTGGAATTGGTGATCCACCCTGACCAGACCTGCACTGTGCCGGGCAGGAAGATCTCTGACAGCCTCGCGCTGCTCAGGGATACGATTGCCTATGTACAGGACAGGGGTGTGGATACCTGCCTCATCAGCTTGGATCAGGAGAAGGCCTTTGACAAAATATCGCACAACTACATGGTGGATATGCTCTCCAAAATGGGGTTTGGGGAGGGAATTTGAAATTGGATCCAACTGCTCTACACTAACATCAGTAGCGCAGTCTCAATCAATGTGTGGGAATCAGATAGCTTTCCTATTAAATCTGGAGTCAGGCAGGGCTGCCCTCTCTCCCCTGTCCTGTTTGTGTGTTGCATAGAACGCTTTGCTGAGTTCATCAGGAAGGATCCGGGCATAAGAGGAGTGACAATCCCAGGCAGTGGAGGCACTCAGGTCAAAGCCTCCCTGTACATGGACGATGTCGCCGTCTTCTGCTCGGATCCGCTGTCGGTGCGCAGACTGATCCACATCTGCGACCAGTTCGAACTGGCCTCGGGAGCCAAGGTAAATTGTGGGAAGAGCAAGGCCATATTCTTTGAGAACTGAGCTGACCGATCCTTTGTCCCCTTCACCATCAGGGCTGACGGCCTGAAGGTGCTAGGGATATGGTTCGGAGGGACCAGGGCCTGTTTAGAAAGGAGCGAGTGTCTATGGTGAAAAGGAAACTGGGTATGTGGGAGCGACGCTCCCTCTCCATTGCGGGTAAGAACCTGGTCATCAGGTGTGAGGCACTCTCGCTGTTGCTGTACATGGCGCAGGTCTGGCCCATTCCAGACTCCTGCGCGATGGCGATCACCCGAGCCATCTTTCGCTTTATCTGGAGGTCGAAAGTGGATCGTGTCCGCAGGGACGCGATGTACAAGCCTCTAGATAAAGGGGGAAAAAACATGCCCAACATCGCCCTCATACTGATGGCCACCTTTGTGTGCGGCTGCATCAAGCGGTGCGTAGATCCTCAGTACGCAAACACCAAGTGTCACTACATGCTGAGGTTCTACCTGTCCCCGGTGTTGTGAAGGATGGGTCTGGCCACGCTGCCGCGGAACGCTCCAAGTAGTTGGACCATGCCATACCACCTGTCCCTCGTGGAAAAATTTATGCAGAGAAACACCTTTGACCACAAGTCCATCAGGCAGTGGTCGGCACGTAACGTCTTAGCAGCCCTGCGGGAAAAGGAGAGGGTGGATCCTGTGGGATGGTTCCCCGAGCAGACTGTCAAAGTCATTTGGTAGAATGCCTCATCGCCAGAACTTTCCAACAAGCACCAAGACGTAGCTTGGCTGGTGGTGAGAAAGGCCCTCCCCGTCAGATCCTTCCTACACACCAGGAGTCTCACCCCCTCTGCACATTGGCCTCGAGGTGGCTGTGGTGGAGACGAGACCGTTGTTCACCTCCTTGTGGATTGTGCCTTTGCAAAGAAGGTCTGGAGAGAGATGCAGTGGTTTCTGTCGAGGTTCATCCCGAGCAGTTCCGTGACACAGGACTCTGTGCTCTACGGGCTGTTCCCAGGGACACACACCGAGACAAACATCAACTGCAGCTGGAGGATCATCAACTCAGTGAAAGACGCTCTTTGGTCTGCCCGAAACTTGTTGGTCTTCCAGCGCAAAGAGTTGTCCCCGACCGAGTGTTGCAGACTGGCACATTCCAAGGTCCAGGACTACGTGCTGAGGGACGCACTAAAGCTTGGGGCAGCTGCCGCAAAGGCGCAATGGGGAAAGGTCGCTGTCTAAGACCTTTTTGCCACAGAGTACCGAGGGGCTGGGAACTGTTGAGAGCCCCTCGGGCTGTACAGCTCAAAATGAATGTTATCAGTGAATACTAATCGTATTATAATTGTATTGAAGCACCTCAGAGTGCAACATGATGTATGTTGATAACTCCAATACCTTTGTCTGATTGTCTGCATTGACCATATTGAAATGATTGTAATATTCATTGATTGTATTGATGCACCTTGTGATACAAGTGTAAAAGTTGAATCTGATTGTAGTTATGTGATGGTGATTTTGAAATGATTTGGAATGTTCTTCCAGATATTTTATGAATAAAGTATATTTTCCCAAAAAAAAAGAAAACCGATGACACTGGTGTTACGACCGAGACGGGAAGAGTGCATTGTCTGTCTCTAGTTCCACTACTCCTCGGGGTCACAACATAAATTTAAACCATTTTCCCAGTTGGCTACATGGCCAAATATGTGCTTTACCTTTGAATCTCAGACTGACCACTCAATGCCCAGGTTTCTTCAATAAACAATATTATTAGTTTATTATAAAAGTGGACTTGTCGAGTAAAAAGGCAAAGCTTATTAACATACAGTATGAAATATGAAGTATATAATTATTCTAAACACACATACACACAGCAAAAATAGAGAGAGAGAAATTCTGCCAAATGGTGAAAAGTCAATGGTTCAAGGGAAAAGTATAGATGGTGGAGTTCTTGAAATGGTGTCCGGGTTATACAGTTGGTTTCTCAGCATAGGTCTGTGGAACAGTCAATGACTCTTGCACTACTTTTCAGGTGGACTTCGAGGAAAACTTACAGTCTGTTGATTCGGAGCAACTTCCATTCACTTTTTGTTTTTGATGGAGTCTGGAGCTGTTGTCCTCTTTACCCAAGCCGTTAATCCTTCTGGTTTTCAAAGCATTTTTCCTATTTTCATTTTTAATTTTTCCCATTGGCACCAGCTTTGGACAACTAGATAACCTTATATTATCAACTTTATCTTATCGCGTTGAATAAGAAAGAAAATGAGGCATTTTGGAGTTTGCAAGGGAAAATCACCCTGCATTCAGTCTTTGCTTGCTTTTTATTTATCAACCTCTTGTGATGCATAAGAGGGCAGCTTGATACTTTCATTTGTAACCACACAATTAGAAATTAAAGGTCCACAATCATCCACATAAAATGCCTGATCATTTTATTTGTCTGATACTTGATGTGATGACGCTGCTTTAGAATTCAGCCCTGTCAGAAGACGGGGAGAAAAAGTGCACTGATAAATTATTATCACCTCAATGACTGGTACAAGAATGAGATTTGTAGTTCCCGCTCACCCCAACCCCAGCAAAATAAAATGGATTTGCTCCTGTAATATTATCAGCGCAGAGCTACATCATCACCTGTCCCACAATGTGTAACACCCTGCAGCCTTCAAAAAAAATCCAAGGCCGATTAATCTGGATAGAAGCTAAGAGGGAAACTCAGTGTTGGATAAACAGAATGCAGATCATAAACCAATTAGTTACAGAGAAACGCCCATTGCTCCAGCTGCTGCATTCTAACTCAAAGTCACTTAATTCAAACAATCAACAATTCAAAATATTGGGTCCAAATTTTTCATAGGATGTGAGCATCGCTGGCAAGATCCAGCATTTGTTGCCCATCCCCTAATTGCCCTCGAACTGAGTGGTTTGCTCGGCCACTTCAGAGGGCAGTTAAGAGTTAACCACATTGCTGTGGGTCTGGAGTCACATGTAGGTCGGACCAGGTAAGGGTGGCAGATTTCCTTCCCTGAAGGACATTAGTGAACCAGATGGGTTTTTATGACAATAGGTAAAAGTTTCATGGTTACCATCACTGAGATTGGCATTTAATTCCAGATTTTATTTATTGAATTTAAATTCCACCAGCTGCCATGGTGAGATTTGAACCCATGACCCCAGAGAATTCACCTGGGCCTCAGGATTACTAGTCCACTGACATTACCACTCACCACCATCTCCCAGCAATGTGCAGGCAGGTATCAGTGGCCATCTTGCATTGGTGGAAGACATTTGTGTGTGTCACTTATCAGATTGGACAGAGTTTGTTTCCCCTTGCCCATGCGCTGGTTATCGAATTGAGCAGAGTAATGGGAACAAATTTGAGTTGCAGTGCGTGAGTGCAGGAAAGGAAATGTGTCTGTCTGTCCCTATGAGCAGCTGCAACATAATTGAGTATGGCTTAAGTGGGCTGCTTTAGTCGGCAGAGGTATTCCAGCCTCCCACGTCATATTCCCTGCAGTTTTAACTCAACTGGCTCAACTGAAACTGCAAGGTTACAGGATCAGACAGGGAATGGCTTTCAAGAGGGGTGATCAGCAGCTCATCACCCCAGAATGGCACTGAGATAGAGCAAAACTGCATCAGAATGTCAGACCAGGGTCCGTGGCCTATATGGGATTGGTGTTTAATCTGCAAAATTCCAAGTACATATGTCATGGGCTGGAAATACACGTCTGGAATGAAAGCGCATTCAATGTTTATCATTCCAGTTCCCTTTTTTTTATTTGCACAAAACAACATTATATCAATGGCATCATTGGCAATTTACATGGAGAGTGTGGTGACCTGTATGCAAGTAATAGGAAGATTATCAGCCCATGCGGCCCCTGGAGCCTGGGCTGGAGTGCAGCCAAACCGGGCTTCAGATCCACTTATGCGTCAAACTAGTTTGATGTACAACAATCTGTCCAATTGCCAATTTACATCTAATTCCCTTGCCAGTTAGTGTGGTTGCCATAGCAAAGGACATTGCGGTTTATGACATTCTAAAACTTATTTGGAAACTAACAGAGCTAGTGGAGAGCCATTAATTTGGGAAACATGCAACGTAACATCTGTCTGCAATCTCCATTTTTACACAGTTGCCCATTGCTTCTCCAGGAGACATTGCTTGGAAATCTGGAGAAATGCCTGTGCAAACCCTTAGGTGTGCGCCACAGTCAGTTTCTTCATCCTGGAATGGGGCATCCCGCTGGGGCAGCAACATTTTCAAAACCATTATGCAATGACTTTGAAATGACAGAATCGTTTGCAGCTTACCGATTTGCAAGCAGAACCAGAGCATCTCTTCGCATGGTTTTGGACCTGTATCCTGATAAACCAACCCATCCTTGTGCATCCTGTAGTGCACAAGTGTCATGGTCTTCACTATTAACAATATGACCTATTTCAGCTAATGTGGCAACCTCCTGGGCAAAGAACATTCACAAATATCCTTTACCGAGAGCTTCTATCGCCCCAACGCCCTGATGACTTGCTTTGCGCGCAACATATTCTTGCAAAATCCTCTAATGAATGGTACCCGCACAAATTCATCCATCAGCAGTGGCAGGTTCGGCATGAGGAGAAACTTCTGTATTCCGTGAGTAATACACCAGTAAGTTATCATTTCAGTCGCCAATTGCAGCCCTCAAAGGGGAAACATGAATGCGTCCCCAGGGGGGCCCCACATACTTTTATATCTTCCCCAAAGTCTACGAGAGTGGACATTAAAATGTCAGGGCTCCTGAACCATATACTATAGTTACCCTGCCGGCAAATGAACACATTAATATGTCACACTTGTCTACCTCATCAGGTGTGATTGATCTTTGTAGTAAGAGGCAACAGAAGTGAACAAGCAGAGTCCAATGATTGAAGTAAATCTCTGGCAATATACCACTTAAACATGATAAGCTGTAGAACAGCAGCAACATGTACCATTCTGAGGCCTTCTAGCATTTCCTTTCAGCTAATGGTCTTGAGATCGTACAACAAAACTTGGCGGCTTCATGGCTATGAGACGTTTATCTATAACAGCTACAGTCAGGGGAGATCCAACGTAAAAATCACTGTCTTCTGCGCAGACCCACAAGTCAGTCAATTGTATGCTAGATTCGCTTGTACAGTATCTCTCTGAAGGACTGTCTTTACCTGTGAATAGAGATCCACTGTGACACAAAAATGGTAGTGGTTTAGATCTTTAACAACACAGTCCTCTCCACAATTGTGGTATGGAACTTGATCGTAATCATGAATTTTGAATGCGGGGACATAACTTTTACAATACAGACAATAGAAGTGGAAAGGTTACACTATTCCAGCAAAATGTCTGAGAATTGATTTGGTAGATTGAGATATCAAGCCCTCAAACAATGCGTTCACAAGCTCCATGAGATCCATCACTGCGACAGATGGCAAGCAGGGCCTCGTGGCTGAGGTTAATATCGACTTCTGATGTTCGACATTCACGGAAGAGGGGTTTACTGAGAGACACTTCTGGAAGTAATCACCTGCTATTCCATCATCAGCGTCAGGAATTTGTTCATCAGCTTCCCAGCGTTCATTTTCATCACTGTCTGCAAAGACGACATGTATTGAGCAAAAGTGAGCCAGGGGAGTGCGAGATAAGTGCCCATGAACATGTTAGGAACATCAACAGCTATTTCCCTGAAAAAGCTGAGATGTCCACATTGTACAAGCCAAGATAACCACGAAGCCATGAATAGTGATGGACACACACTCTTTCAGGCGTCAGCAGGTATGGTGCAATTTCCGTTGCATTATCAATCTCTGGGTGCTGAGTCCCAGTACCTGTATTTGATAAAAGCAAAATATTGCGGATGCTGGAAATCTGAAATGACAACAGTAAATGCTGGAAAAACTCAGCAGGTCTGGCAGCATCTGTGGAGAGAGGAACAGAGTTGACGTTGAGTCCATGTGACTTCTTCAGAGCTCATATTATATTATACCTGTATTCGAGTCTGTCAGAAATCCGTCAGAAACTTCACCTTTGCCAACAGTCTCCTTCAGCACTGCTCTTTCCTCAGCTTCCTAAACAGGAATAAAACTCATGAGGGATCAATTTTCTGAATTCGCCAGATGTTTAATTCTCTCTCAAAGTTGCTGCGTTTTTGGCTACTTGGGTGTAAGGGAGGATAACAACTTACCAGAGATGATGCCGTCCAAGGTCTGTGCCCTTCTCCTGAGATGTCAGCTCCTGGAGCGTCATCCCATTGTTGGGAATGAATTTCCATTGGCTGATGTTCAAGTTGGGCTGCAGCATGTTGCTCTATCAGCAGAACCTGGCCGCTGCCTTCCACGCGCTGTGGCTGCTGCTGCTTCTCTGGCTTGCTCAGCCCCACCTTTAGGAGGTTGATCTTGGAGTCTTATCCTTTGCTCCAGACTCTAGATAAGTCTTATACGTGCGCTTTCTCCCCATCACCCTGTCACAGGTGCTCAGGCTTCGCGAATGGCCCAAGAGCAAATCTCAATGTGACCTGCGGTAAAAAGACTGAAACCCTGGAATTTCGAGGCATTTACACAGAATGCTGTACATCAGCTGCAAGCATCTGTGCAATCAAAGAGACAGAGTTAAGGTGGCAGCTAGAGAACTTTCATGTTACTTTATATACTCAAACAGTCAGAATTGTTACACTATGTACTCTTTTCTTAATCCAAACATCTTCATATTGTGAAACGTCTGCATCGTTTGACTTTGGGCGTCATATTTTGGGTGTGAGATAGTGTGTCCCACAGACTTTCAAAATCAATGATTTAATCAGAATAGTAGTTTAATGTCTTTGCAATAAAGGTCCCAAATTGAGGAAGAGTTATTAAGGCGGACATTTTAAGATAAAAGCGATAAAAAATATTTGTGGCATAAACGTATCCAGTACGTACATACTGCCTCCCTTAGAAAAATAGTTCAATTTTAAAAATGTAAAAATAAAATCATATATTTTGCAAGGTTCAGTTTTGCAGTGAGTTATAGGTTTGTAATCAGATTTAATTATATTTTGTATATTTTTAAAGTTGCTGGCAAATTTACATTTAGTACAAGCACAAAATAAATCAATAAAAATAACAAACTTATACAATTAAAAACAATCTGTATCCGTGTCTCAAAATTAAGCCCAGCCTTCTGCATGCTGCACCGGCTCAGGGATCCTTGCTGTACAGCTCCCCCGGTGCTGGGACGGTTCACGAGGCGTGCAAGCGAGGGTCACAGCGGAGCCGGCACAGAGCCGGAAGAGCGGAGCCAGAGGATCGGACACATACGTACAAATTAGGAATAGGTTACTCGGCCCCTTGAGCCTTGCTCTGCCATTCAGTAAGAACATAGCTGATCCGATTGTAAACATCAGCTCCACATTCCCGCCTACCCACGAAGGCAGAGCACCAAAGCCTGCCTTCAGAGTTCTGAAGAGGAGTCGTACGGGCTGGAAATGTTAATTCTGTCTTTCTCTCCACAGATGCTGTCAGGCCTGCTGAGTTTTTCCAGCAATTTTTGTTTTTGTTTCAGGCCTACGGTGTTTCTCTCTCACGTGAAGCTGCTGAGAGAGAGACAAATAAAATTCCAATTGCTGCAAGCTACATCAGTTTGGAGGTCATTTTCATTTTCTTGTATTTTGTTTGAAGATCCTCATGGGGCTGACCGAGAAGCTTTGACCAGATGATTTAGTTGCACTTTATAACACTTCCATTTTTTCTTAGCCCAGAAACGTTTCCATTTTACGTAGATATGGATGCTAAGTACCCAATATCTGATTCCTCAAAGATAATATCAACCAAATTGTGCACATTGCTCGAGACATCAAGAACTATGACCATTCAAAACACAGCCCTGGGAAAGAATATAAGATGCAGCGGATCGCGGAGAGCCAGTCCACAGATGATTAGTCATCGGGGAAGGGGTGCCATAGAGCAACAACAGACGAGTAGTACAAAGCTCAGACTCTAATGCTGGCAGGCAAATCTCAAGGGCGAGTGTGCCCAGGGCTGGGAAGAATTTTAAATCATTTGCTCTGAATGCATGTTGCCTATTTGCCTGCTCATGTGATCAATTGCATGGGTGAACGTTAAATTCTGTTTCACAGAGTGCATGTTGAGTGAGTCATATTGCTCTCTCTATAATGCAAAAAGATCAGAAGTTTCAGTGCCAGAATCCAGCTGCCGAAGATAATTGACAGCTGTTGAGGGAGACTGCAGTAGCATAGATTATGTCCTTCGCACAGAACTTCAGAAAGCAAAGAGGGAACTGGAGGATGCAATTATGTACAGGGCACATGAGCTCCTGATTCTCATTTTACAGATCGTCTTTGGCAGCATCTGATGGCTGTCTCTTCACACGTTCTAAAATGCCTTTCCCTGCTCTGGAAGAGAAAAGCCACTGTGGTGAAGGAGGCCCTGCCAGAGTCAGCACACAGTCAGCGTGCAGATGATGTTGGAAGAGAGCAAGGCTGCGAGGCTTAGCCCGAAAGCTGACGCCAGCTTCCCAACTCCAGCAGGTGGAAGAAGCGAGTCCCACTGGCTCGCAGGAGGTGCCCGAGCCCTCCGCCCACACCCAATCGCAGCTGCAAGGGAAGGTTGCCGAGTTGCGGCAGAAAGTTGAACAGCTGAGGAAAGAAAGGGCAGCCCTGCAGCAGAGGATGGAAGAAAAGGGGGAGGTATTTGAGGCGCAGAACATAAAGCTACAAAATGCACCGGCAGAGTCAGCTAACTTGTCTATCCATATATCCCTTACCTCCCCTTCTCTTAAAGCAGCATCGAGTGGGAGAATGGCATTAACGATTTTCCATCATTGCAGTCCGAACGTGAGCATGAAGAGGCGCAGCAACAACAAAATCGAGTCACCCCCAAAAGCTTCTAGAAGCTGGAGACACATCCACCGAACCTCTACACCCCAACTGATGGCAAAGTAATTAATCTTAAATATTTCTCAGAGCATCATCTGGGGCGTTACTGCATGTATAATGTGACAGTACTGACTGCACTGTTTAGCTATGAACCTTAATGGAATATGTGATATTTCCCTAGTTTTATAGATGTGCAATAACTATCTGTCCTCATTTTACTTACAGGTTCAATTGCTGGGAGGGATCGAGATCTGAGAGCAGCTGAGAGACTCAGTCCACGGCCAGCAGGCAAATTCATTATTTCTGAATGCCCTGGCTGTTGGCATCTGGTGCTCCGGGAGAGATCGGTCTGCTGCAGAGTATGCCCGTGGTTTGTCAGCAGTGGGGTACTGCAAAGCCGGAGCTTTCACTGCTAAAGCTGAGTGCAATGAAAGGTATCCACTCAGATGCACATCTTAATGTTAATTGTTGTCATCTTCTTAGTTCCATGTCTTTGATCTACTTTTGCTCTTGCTTGCCTAAATGCTATATCCCTTGTGCTGTAATAAAGGCTTAAATAACTCCTTGGTTATAATCCCCCGTCTTCTCTGCCCACCAGCGAGCTTCATATGCCACCTCTGCACCCAGGGCCTAAGTGAGGAGGGCATAATGAAGGGAGAGGAAAATGCATAACTACATTTCGGACAAAATTCAGGATAAGAATAAAAATGCATTCCCTGGCTACTTAATACATTTTCCAAAATTTAAATGTGTTTCTTTTAGTTGTGCTTCTATGCATCATTTAATTTATGTTTTTACATTAAAAGTTTAAACTCAGCTACTGTCCCTTTCAGTTTCTTGATCCAACAGTTTTCTACAATTCCGCACATCATGCCTGCACAGTTAAGGCCTACTTCATTCAGGGTGGGTCTGCTGGGAGATTAGGAATTCATACAGTATTTGTCGATTTAATTAAATCTTTCCCCAATAGGTTTCAAACCTAGCTCGGCCATTGTATTTCCTCATTAGTTTTTCACAATTACACATACACCAATGTGGCAAAGGACAAAATTTTGTCATGGGTTGGGTTTGCAATTATTATTACATTTCATGAAGTTCAGGATAAACCAAACTGGGGAGGCTGCTTCCAATCAGTAGTATTTGCACCGTACAGGTGTCAGGCAATGACTATCCCCAACAAGAGAGAATCCAAACATCTCCCATTGGCATTCAATGGCATTACCATCACTGAATCCTCCACTATCAACATCCTGGGGCAAGGGGGGCTTTAACATTGACCAGAAAATGAAATGAACCAGTCATATAAATACTGTGGCTACAAGGGCAGGTCAAGCTGGGAATTCTGCAGCAAGTAATTCATCTGCTGATTCCTCAAAGCCTGTCTGTCCATCTACAAGGCACACAAGTTAGGAATGCGGTAGAATACTCTCCACTTGCCTGGATGAGTGCAGCTCCCGCAATATTTAAGAAGCTTGACACCATCCAGGGCAAAACAACTGCTTGATTGGCACCCCATCTACCACCTTAAACATTCACTCCTTCTGCCACTGACACACAGTGGCAGCAGTGTGCGCCATCTACAAGATGCAGCGCAGCAACTCACCAAGTCTCCTTAGCACCTTCCAAACCCACAACTGCTAGCATCTAGGAGAGGGCAGCAGACGCATGGGACCATGACCACCTGCAATCCACATCATCCTGACTTGGAACTATATCGCCGTTCCTTCACTGTCACTGGGTCAAAATACTGAAACTTCCCTTCCTCACAGCACTGTGGGTGTACCTACACCAAGTGGACTGCAGGGGTTCAAGGCAGCAGCTCATCGCCACCTTCTCAAGGACAATTAGGGTTGTGCAATAAATGCTGTCCTTGCCAGTGGTGCCCAAATCCTGCGAAAGAACAGAGTGTCCAGGATAGTACACTGCTCATTCATTTTGAAACAGGTAATACAAATTAAATTGTCATTTAGCAAAATGTGTAGTTTGCTCTAGCTTGTTTATCTTTACTTAATAAACTTGATCCATAATATTAGCCAGATGTACACTTCAGTACATTATTTGGAGATCAAGAATGGAAGGTGATAACCTATTCAATTTTCATACGCACTTCACTTGGTACAGGGGTTCAGCCTGCAGCCCACATTCTCAGATCACTGTGCTCATATTCCAGGTCATGGAAGTGTGGGCTAAACTGCAGAAACACATTTCACACTGGGTACAAGAGAGACCTGAAATGTGATGACAATGACCAGGAGATGTAAATAAATTCAAACAAAGAGAGAATTGCAAGTGTGGAGGGTAGCCCTTTATTAAATCACTGCGCAATATTCATTGCCAACTCAACTTCGAACCCCCAAAAAATACTGTGTCTGAGCAGGCAGACAAACCCTCCCCCACCACTGGCCACCCGCCCCCCCTCAAAAAAAAAGACAAATTTGGCAAGATATCACTGAACACCACCACCGCAATTCAAATGGCGAGTCAGAGTCTCTCTCACTCAAATTCACAAGCAGTTCTGCCCCCAGTCTCTGGCTTGATTTCAATTGGCGAGCAAGTTCAAGGGTCCAAATCATCACAGCTTGGGGAAAACAGCGACTGCAAATGTTGGGGTCAAAGTAAAGGGGGTTTTAAATCACAGAACTGTTTCATTATTTAAAGTACACAGTCTGATACAAAGATCCTGCGGGGAGTTGGTCCAGCCTTTTTTCTTTTTTTTCTCTTTTGAACACCGCAATAGAGTTCGTCTGCTTGTACGATGAACGTCTTCAAGGTCGTGCTTCCATCCCAACTGAAGAGGAGCAGTCCGATTGGGTCAGCAGCAAGCATTTGAAGGGGAGGGAGTATAAAAGATTCCAATCAGATGTTCCATCATACCTGGGTGGCCATCATCTACAGACATACCATACGTACAACATAATGTAGTGCAAAACATGAAGGACAACTTATTTGTTCACAGTTACACAGGGATTTGATGTCAAGTTTTTTTTTTTGCTTTTTTTTTCTTCTTAAATATACGAACATTCCACTGAAGGGAGTACATGGCCCTTAACTGGATTGTACCTTGTTATAAACTTATGACATGCTTACAAAGCAAAGCAGGCATTAAGTGCTCAGAATAATACTGACTAAGTTTCTTTTCATCCCCACCCACTCCCCCAATTAATTCTGGTCATGATGCATTCCATCATAGTCCATTATGCTGAGCTGCCTGACACTTTCTGGACTGGGCACCTGCAGTTTCATAGGGCCGAGAGAGCCACCCAGCTCCACACTGCACTCCGTTTTGAGGGATTCAAAGAGGCTGTCCATCTTGGGCCGCTCGTTGTCGCACTGGCTTTCGCTCTTGTTCCTGAACAGCTCGCGGGCACGCATTCCGAGGAGACTCTTGGAGCTGGGGTAGGAGCCGACTGTGATCGGGGCAGTGGGCCGCTCCAGAAGGTTTGCGCTCAAGGCACCTTGGCCTTGGCCCACCTCCTCGGTGACTGTTGTTGCTGGTTGCGGCTTTCTGTTGGGAGACTGGTCAGCTGAGGTGCTGGGGGCCACAGGAGGCTTGGCTTGTTGGCTTTTGCTCTCTCCATCTGGGGTCTTATCGAATGAGTCAGAAATGGCACCAATGTTTTCAGACCTATTTGTAAAAATAAAAGATATTAGAGCAGCTAAATTTGTTAAATTGAAAAATCCTAGGCTGAATATAGATTTTGCTCCAGCTCAAATTTTATTACATAAAGATTATAGCATAGAAACAGGCCAGTCAGCCCATCTGGTCTATGCTAGGATTTACTCTCTGTAGGAGCATTTTCTCACCTTGCTTTATCTAGTTCTATCCTCAGAACCTTCTATTCCCTTTTCCTTAATAGCTTTATCCAACTTTCATTTAAATGCATCCTTTATTTGCAACACCTTGTATTTATTTAGTGCTTTGAACGTAGAAAAATGTCCCTAAACACTTCAAGGAATGTCATCAATATTTGACTCCAAGCCAGAGTCATACTGGACTCAAAACGTTAACTCTGTTTTTCTCTCCATAGATGCTGCCAGACCTGCTGACTTTCTCCAGCACTCTAGTTTTATTTTGTAAGATTAGGAGTGATCAAAACTTTGGTCAAAGAGTTGGGTTT
Organism: Cetorhinus maximus; assembly: GCF_964194155.1. NCBI lineage: Eukaryota > Metazoa > Chordata > Chondrichthyes > Lamniformes > Cetorhinidae > Cetorhinus > Cetorhinus maximus. Next base: position 23,678,024 of record NC_135888.1, read on the forward strand.
TAAAGAGCAAGTTAAAGGAAGAGAGAGGTGGAAAGGTTTAGAGAAGGAACTCTAGAGCTTAGATCCCCAGGTAGCTGCAGGCACAGCTATCAATGGTGGAGCAATTAAATGCGCAAGAGATCAGAATTGGAGGAATGCAGAGATCGGAGGGTTACAGGGCTGGAGGAGTTTTCAGAGATAGAGAAGGGTGAGGCCATGGAATTTTGAAAACGAGGATGAAAATCTAAAAAAAAGAAAACCCAATATGTTTTCCAGAGCCAATGCAGTCAGCAAGCACAGGGGATGGATGGGTGAACGGGACTTGGTGCGACTTAGGATACCAACAGCAGAGTTTTGGATCAGCTCAATTTTATTGAGGGCAGAAGATTAGTGGGCTACCAGGATAGTGTTAGAATAGTCAAGTCAGAGGCAACAAAGGCACAAAGGTTTCACCAGATGAGCTGAGGCATAGGTGGAAAAACATCAACTTTATTACCCTGTGTGGTAGCGAGCTCTTCACCTAGTCAGAATGGTTAAAATGTAGAAGTTTCTCCCAAATTCCTTACAGATGTATTCCAAGTGTTTGATTAGCAGCCAGGATTCCACTTCTGGACATCATAATCATTCAGGTTTTGAGTTCTACAATACTGTTTGCACCCCATATGGTTCTGAACTCAGTACCAACCTTGGTTCAGTGTATAGCACTCTCACCGAGTCAGAAGGTTGAGAATTCAAGTCCTGCTCAAGAAACTTGAGCCCACAATCCAGGCTACCACTCCCAGTGCAATACTAAGACTGTCAGAGATGCTGCCTTTCAGATCAGGGGCTAAACCAAGCTCTGCCTTTCTCTTGGATGAATGCAAAAGATCCCATTGCACTCTGAAGAGCAAGGGAGTAATGCTCCCCCTAATTATTTTTTGTTGTGCATGGCCTATCCATTGATTCTGAATTGGACAAGTCTATGGTTATGCTTCCGTTTTGCCAGAGATGCCCAGGCTGTTCAAGATTTATTAAAGGAGTCAGATAAAGGAGTCTGAGGAATCTGTGCCATCAAGATTGTGGCAAACTTAACTAAGGAGGTTCTGCAGGAGCATGTCATTTGGGTGATAGCTGCTTTCAGGAGACTTGGATAGAGTAGAACTATTGTTGCAGTTCACTCGAATACCAAATCCACTGAGGGAGAAAAGAGAGATACAGTCCAGAGGCTGAGTCAGAAAAACTGATTGCACAGTGCCATGTTTGCGTGGGGAGTGATGTGAATGCATGTAATCTCGAGAGAGTCTTTGTAGTATCTGCTATTCCATGTGTAATTTATAGTTCACACTGACTGTAGTTCACCAAAATTCACGTGTTGGTTCTGATTCATGTTAAGTAAAAGCTACAATAGTGGAATCTAATTGGTAATTTCTTCATTTGGGGATCATTAAGTAAATTTGGTTATTTTGGTTTATGGTTCTCCCATGAGGATTGTGACAATGTTTTGCCCAATATTCATCCTATCAGGCATTTCAGTTAGAATCCTTAGAGCTGACAGAGAGAAGACACCCAGCCAGTTAGTCTGAGCTGCATAAGGAATCCAGGTTGTGGGGTGCCGGGGCAGCACGTCAACTCATTGCAGCACCCACGATTTACACCAAGCCAACCTAAAGAACAGAAACATTGCTCCTTACTTGTCCTCTACAGGCCGAGGTGTTCCCTCTGCTGCCGCTGGTTTCTCTGGAGGTCCCGCCTGTTCCAACTTACTGTAGAGTTCCAGGATTTCACACTGTAGAGTTTGTGTTATCCGTTTCTGGGTTTCATAGCGGCTTTCTGCTGCCTGCAGCTCTCCACTGGAAAAAATAATTCCATAACGTTCAGTTACAACTGAGCGCCACCCATCCCCTCAAACTATAACCCAAGTGCAGAGAAATTTCAGAACCTGGCAATATTGAGAAACAGTCATGTCCACCTGATGGCTTAAAGGGATAAATGTACCGCCACTACACCAAGCCCCTCGCCCACCCCATGCCAAGCCCCTCGCCCACCCCATGCCAAGCCCCTCGCCCACCCCATGCCAAGCCCCTCGCCCACCCCATGCCAAGCCCCTCGCCCACCCCATGCCAAGCCCCTCGCCCACCCCATGCCAAGCCCCTCGCCCACCCCATGCCAAGCCCCTCGCCCACCCCATGCCAAGCCCCTCGCCCACCCCATGCCAAGCCCCTCGCCCACCCCATGCCAAGCCCCTCGCCCACCCCATGCCAAGCCCCTCGCCCACCCCATGCCAAGCCCCTCGCCCACCCCATGCCAAGCCCCTCGCCCACCCCATGCCAAGCCCCTCGCCCACCCCATGCCAAGCCCCTCGCCCACCCCATGCCAAGCCCCTCGCCCACCCCATGCCAAGCCCCTCGCCCACCCCATGCCAAGCCCCTCGCCCACCCCATGCCAAGCCCCTCGCCCACCCCATGCCAAGCCCCTCGCCCACCCCATGCCAAGCCCCTCGCCCACCCCATGCCAAGCCCCTCGCCCACCCCATGCCAAGCCCCTCGCCCACCCCATGCCAAGCCCCTCGCCCACCCCATGCCAAGCCCCTCGCCCACCCCATGCCAAGCCCCTCGCCCACCCCATGCCAAGCCCCTCGCCCACCCCATGCCAAGCCCCTCGCCCACCCCATGCCAAGCCCCTCGCCCACCCCATGCCAAGCCCCTCGCCCACCCCATGCCAAGCCCCTCGCCCACCCCATGCCAAGCCCCTCGCCCACTCAATACCTGGCCATATTTTTGACGTTCTCCAGATATTTCTTTTGCTCAAGGAAAAGGTGCTCTTTCTTAGTCAGCTGGCTTTCCAGTTCCATTATGCGGCGCTGTGATGCCTCCAACCTCTGGACTTGCTGCTGAATGCGGTGCTTCATTTTCTCTCTCTCTCGGACTAAAGAAATCTGCAACATTTCTGCCTCTGCTGCCTGAACAGAGCAGAGTGGATTTAAAAAAAAGATCATCTTTTTAGAGGCATTAGCAAAACTTTCCAGGTGAATGATCAAGTTATGTTTATGTTTACTGAAAAATTAGTCAGAACAATACACAAATTAGTGTCTGCCTTCTTGTTAAGTGCCTACCTAAACTGGAACAGTTTAACATCTCTTCTGATGGATGGCCCCTCGCAATCAGTGTTTTGAATGGAATCAGCCCAGGTAAACCTGTAACATGGTGGTTACACCTTCCTACTAATGGAAGCAGTGCATCACCAGTGAGAGGGTCTAGTCACAATGATAACGTATGCTCTTTCCATTGCGTGCAGGCAATGAGGTCAGCAGTGTGATGGAATACTGTCCACTTGCCTGGATGAGTGGAGCGCCAACAACTCTCAAGAAGCTTGAGACATTCACTCCCTCCACCACCGACGCACACGAGCAGCAGTGTGTACCATCAAAGATCCACTACAGCAACTCAACAAGGCTCCTTCGACAGCACCTTCCAAACCCACAACCTCCACCACTAGAAGGATGAGGGCAGCAGATGCATGGGAATACTACCACCTGGAAGCTCCCCTCCAAGCCGCACACCGTCCTGACTTGGAACTATATCGCTGTTCCTTCACTGTCGCTGGCTCAAAATCCTGGAACTTCCTTCCTAATAGCAGTATTGGTTGGAGCTACACCACAGACTGCAGCTGTTCAAGAAGGTGGCTCACCATCACCTTCAAGGGCAATTAGGGGTGGGCAATAAAAATGCTGGCCTAGGCAGCAACACCCACATCACGTGAGAAAATAAAAAGTGGGTTAGACAAAGGGAGGAGGCTCATGTGGAGCATAAATACTGGCATGGACCTGTTGTGCTAAATGGCCCATTTTTGTGCTGTAAATATGCAACAATAAAACGTATTAAAGGAACGCATATGCATCGTAACAGTTATACATTCCTTTCTGCTGCAAAAATACAACAGGAAAAGCAGTCCAGCCAAGGCTAACAAAATAAATTAAGGGTAGTATTAGATCCAAAGAGGAGTCATATAAAGTTGTTAGCGAAAGTAGTAAACCTGAGGATTGGGAGCAGTTTAGAATTCAGCAAAGGAGGATCAAGAGATTAAGAGGGGAAAAATAGAGCATCACAGTAAACTTGCAAGGAACATAAAAGAGCACTGTAAAAGCTTCTAAAAGTATGTAAAAAGAGATTAGTGAAGACAAATGTAGGTCCCTTACAGTCTGAAACAGGGGAATTTGTAATAGAGAACAAGGAAATGGCAGAGCAATTAAACAACTAGTTTAGTTCTGTCTTCACAGAGGAAGACACAAATAACTTCCCAGAAATACTAGGGAACCAAGGGTCTAGTGAAAAGGAGGAATTAAAGAAGATTAGTAATACTAAAACAATAGTGCTGGAGAAATTAATGGGACTGAAAGCTGATAAATCCCCAGGGCCCGATAATCTACATCCCAGGGTACTAAAGGAGGTGACCATGGAAATAGTGAATGCGTTGGTTGTCATCTTCCAAAATTCTGTAGATGCTGGAACAGTCCTGGCAGATTAGAGGCTGGCAAATGTAACCCCACTATTTAAAAAGGGAGGGAGAAAACAGCGAAACACAGACTGGTTAGCTTATTAGTAGGGAAAATGCTAGAGTCTATTATAAAGGATGTGATAACAGGACACTTAGAAAATATCAAGAGGGTTGGGCAAAGTCAACTCGGATTTATGAAAGGGAAATCATGTTTGACAAACCTCCTGGAGTTTTTTTTGACAGCATAACTAGCAGGACAGATCAGGGAGAACCAGTGGATATGGTATATTTGGATTTGCAGAAAGCTTTTATTAAAGTCCCACATAAGAGATTAGTGTGTAAAATTAAAGCACATGGGATTGGGGGTAATATATTGGCTTGGATTGAGAATTGGTTAGCAGAAAGGAAACAGAGTAGGAATAATGGGTCTTTTTTGTAGTGGCAGATGGTGACTATTGGGGTATTACAGGGATGATGCTTAGGCCCCAGCTATTCACAATGTATATCAACGATTTGGATGAGGGAACCAAATGTAATATTTCCAAGTTTGCTGATGACATGAAGCTTGGTGGAAACATGAGCGGTGAGGAGGGCATTAGAGGCTTCAAGGCGATTTAGACAGGGTAAGCGAGTGGGCAAATATATGGCAGATGCAGTATAATGTGGATAAGTATGAAGTTATCCACTTTGGTAGGAAAAACAGAATGGCAGATTATTATTTAAACGGTGATAGATGGGGAAATGTTGATGTACAAAGGGACCTGGGTGTCCTTGTACACCAATCACTAATAGCAAGCATGCAGGTGCAGCAAGCAGTTAAGGCGGCAAATGGTATGTTGGCCTTCATTGCAAGAGGACTTGAGTACAGGAGCAAGGATGTCTTACTGGTCTCCTTACCTAAGAAAGGGTGTACTTGTCATAGAGGGAGTGCAGCGAAGCTTGACCAGGCCGATTCCTGCGATGGCAAGATTGTTGTATGAGGAGAGATTGGGCCGACTAGGCCTGTATTTACTGGAATTTAGAAGAATGACAGGGGATCTCATTGAAACATATAAAATTCTGACTGGGATGGACAGACTGGATGCAGGGATGATGTTTCCTCTGGCTGGGGGGGGTCTAGAACAAGGGTTCACAGTCTCAGGATACGGGATAGGCCATTTAGGACTGAGATCAGGAGAAACTTCTTCACTCAGAGGGTGATGAACCTGTGGAATTCTCTACCACAGAGGGCTGTGGAGGCCAAGTCACTGAATATATTTAAGAAGGAAATAGATAGATTTCTGGACTCCAAAGGCATCAAGGGGTATGGGGAGAGCGTCGGAGTATGGCATTGAGACAGTGGATCAGCCATGATCATACTGAATGGCAGAGCAGGCTCAAAGGCCCAAATGACCTACTCCTGCTCCTATTTTTTGTGTTTCTATGTAATGACCTTAAAACTGGGATTAAGTTTATTGTGCTTTGGACCAAATTGCATTTATATGGCACCATTAACGTGGCGAAGTGTCCCAAAGCACTTCACAGGAGCATGATCAGACAAAATTCAACATCAAGCCATATATTACGACAGGTCAAAGAGGTAAATTTTATCAAAGGTCTTAAAGGAGTAGACAGAGATGGAGAGGTGGTTTAAGAATAGAATTCCAGAGCTCAAGGCCCAGGTAGCTGAAGGGACACCAATGGTGGGACGAAGGAAATCAGCGATGTGCAAGAGGACAGTACTGGAGAAGAGAGATCTCAAAGAGTTCTAAGGCTGGAAGTGATGAGAGAAGTAGGGAGGCACAAGGCATTGAGGAATTTGAACATCAGGATGAATTTTTTTTTTAAAAACAAGGCATTTTCACCCCTTACCCATTCTTCACTTGGTCTGGATTCCCCATGTGCAACGTTACAGGGGATTGAATTGTAAAATCTTAAAGTTACAGAGAGCTTGAAATTTAGACAGAATCCCAAGTACTATTCCTACAGACTTGAGTAATTCCCACAGTGACTTCTCCCAGTTTTAAAAAGAACACCTGAACTTCAGAGTTCACAATGCCCCAACAACAAACACACATAAGTGCTCTGCTAATAACCTTACCTTGGCGGAACCCATCTGAGTGTGCCGCAGTTTCTCCATATGCAGCTCATTCACTTCACTCAGGAGCAGCAGCTGCTTGTTCAGCCATTCCATTTGCTGCTGTACAGACTGGGTGCTGGTGAACTAGGAATAATTCAACAAGAGGATCAGCCTTCCACTGGCACACCGAGGGGGAGGATGACAAGAGAGATTGGAGAGTAATCTTTTAGTTTCCTCTGGGCTCCCTGCAGCCACAGAACTAAGCAACATGCATCATACTGATAAGCACTGAACCAGCAGAGTAGAGGGAGCTTTACCCTATATCTAATCCTGCACTGTACCTGTCCTGGGAGTGTTTGATGAGGGCAGTGTAGAGGGAGCTTTACCCAGTATCTAACCCTGTGCAGTACCTGTCCTAGAAGTGGCCATTGAGAAACTGTCCATTTCCTGGCAATGAGATTCATAATTTTATGGTTATTTGTGTGGGCTAACTATACAGAATGGCAGAAAGAGCACAAGTCTCATCCGGGCAAAGCGAGATGGGAGAGAAATTCTCATTCATAACAACATTCTAACAAAGTCAACGTCAGCCGCTATTTTATTCAAGCCAATTCAGGTTTTCGTTAAGCACATTGTCATATCCCTCACCTTCTCAGTCATCTGGTTTAACAGATATGCTGTGTTACATGCTTTGTTATTGGCCTTCTGTAGTTCCAGCTTCAATTCCCCGATCATCTTTTGACAATCCTGCAGTTTATTCTAAAAAGAAATCTGGAAATTAGAAAGCAAAGCACAATCCAAATAGGCCATTGTGCATGTCAACCCTGTTCCCTTGCATAGACTTTGCTTTGACTCTATAGCTCAATTGGTTAAAGCGCCTATCAAGCAAATAATAGCACCTGGCTTCAGCGGTGATTTACTTCATTTAGGTATCGGACCAGTCTGTGAAATAAACAGCAAAATCAGACAGGACAGAACCCTTACTACTACCTGCGATATTCAAAAGGGAATTAGATAATATATCTAAAGAGAAAAATATAGCAGGGTTCCAGTGAAAAGGCAGAGCAGTGAAACTAGCGGAGTAGCTCTTAAGGAGATAGCACAGACATGATGGGATCAATGGCCTCCTTCTGGGCAGGAACCATTCTATAATTCTGTGTGTAAAGCACCCAGTCATGGACTCTGTCCCACCTATTCATCTCCCTATCCAGGTATTACCAGCAAGGCTACATCTCCACTATACAACTGCGCTCCATAGATATGTTCCCTCCATCCCTCTGGTAGAGGAATCAAGTTACTTCATGGAGCATTTGACAAGCTCAGTCTATATCTATCACCACAATCATAGTGTCATACAGCACAAAGAGGCCATTCAGCCCATTGTGTCTCTGCCAGCTCTCTGGCAAAAGCCCTGCTCTTGCCCCATTCCTCAGGAACTTTTTCTCCAAGCCTATATTCATTTTCCATTTGAAATTAATATATGAATCTGCTTCACCTCACCATCCTTAAACTGTTTTACCAGTTCACAACTAGCTGCATACATTTTTTCTTCATTTCCTTTCTTTTGCCGATTATCTTAAATCTGTGTCCTGTGGTTATCAACCTTCCTCTCAGTGGAAATAGTTTATTTACTTTATAAAAATGCTTCAGTACAATTTAAATTATCATCAATCTTATTCTCCTATTTATCAATATCTGTCTATGTATGCCTACCGCACAATTAAACAACGTCACATATGAATTTCAGTGCCAGTGTGATGTTGGTCAGGTACGTAGGCTGTACGTCTCAACGATTGGCTGATTGAATCCAACAGCATGCCCCTTCACCCACAGTATGGGTTCCCCTTAAAGGTAAGGATGCTAAACAGACTCCCAGCAAAAGCATTTGAGGCTGAATCAGTAACTTAGACAGATCTAGATAATTATTGTTGGAAAGAGGGACATGTTGCTGAAGCTTTTTGTCGTGCATGCATCAGGGTAAACACAAGAAAGCTAAATTTTAAATGATAATTAAAATTAATCACTTGGTGAACAATCCTGAGTGCGCTAATAACTACATTAACAACCAATTTAATCAAAATCAGTCAAGTTTGTAACATGGCTCATTTACACTTGCTAGAAGCGACAAACATTCATATGCAGGAACCTGTTTTCTGCAAACAAAAGGAATATGTTCAAGCCTTGCGCCTTTTTTGAATTACCCGGGAGCGTGGGGGCCCTATACTTTCGTGGCTTTCTCCAAGGCAACACCTTTCCCAATCAGAGTCAATTTAACAGCACCCTTTTCTCCTATAGTATAAATTATCATTTAAAATTTAGCTTTCTTGTGTTTGCCCTGATGCATGCACGACAAAAAGCTTCAGCAACATGTCCCTCTTTCCAACAATAATTATCTAGATCTGTCTAAGTTACTGATTCAGCCTCAAATGCTTTTGCTGGGAGTCTGTTTAGCATCCTTACCTTTAAGGGGAACCTTTCAGAGCAGATAGTTAAACACCTCTTAAGAAATTAAGATGCAAACATTCACTGTATTAGTTTCTCCTATGTATCGACTCTTTGACTACAAACAGATTGTTCATGAATAAGCCCAGTAACAGGGTCACCATGAATAGGTTAACACCACCCTGGCTTGTACATATATCACCATTCCTTCATCAACACTAGATCAAAAATGCTGCAACTCCCCACCTCTCAGCAGCGAGTGGGCTACTTTCACTACATGAATTGCAGCTGTTCATCATAACCTTCAAGGTAAATTAGGGATGGGCAATAAATGCCAGCCACACCCATACCCAAAGAATGAATAAAAATCTCACTGGAGTACATCTGCTCTGTAATTATGGGAACCGGTGCAATTGTATTGGTTAGTAAACTCTCGGACTGATTAGCGGACAAAATGTAAGAGGTTAACCACAAGTCAGTACTTAAGCTCAAGATATCCACATATATAATTAAAAGATAAAATGGGCACCTTTATGTATACCTTTAACCTTCTCCCCCTTCAAATTGGCCCAATGGTGAGATGGTTTCTGACAGTCAGCCATGCTTTACCTGTAGCTCCTGGCAGCTGGCACGATAGTCACCCCGCTCCTTCTGTAGCTCTGCGATCTGGTTGTTGAGATGCTTGACAATGGATTCTTTCTCTTCTCGCAGTAGCCGATACTGGTTCTGCTCGATGAATAAACTGTGCTTGAGAGATCCAATGTCCAACTCCTGGAGCTTCAGCTGGTCCTTCTGCATTTAGGGTTGGCCACAAAAAAGATAGAGGCTTGGTTACTCAGAGTGATGAAACACAAACCTCACTACGTCTGCAATCAATGAGGAAAGCGGGAGTGACTTCACCTCCCACGTCAAAATTCCTCTCCACCCACCCCACGTTAAGCAAGCTCTTAAAAACTTAAGAGCCTGCTATTGCCCCTGCCTCGCACGATGAGATGCCAGAGGCCTTCCTTGCCCAAGTGGGTACTTTGTAAGTTTGAGTTAAGAGGGTGAAAATTGGTAGGCTGACTACTCCAAGGCTCCAAGACAAGGGAGGGGGCACAACACACGCAGCCAAATTGTGCACAACAAGATCTCACAAACAACAAACAAAAATAGTAACAGATGATGTACCACGGTAGCGCTGATCAAAGGAGGAAAGTTGGCCAGGACACCAGGAGAATATCATGTGTTCTTTGAATAGTGCCAGGGGATCTTTTGCATCCACATTAAAAGGCAGATGGGGCCTTTGGTTTAACATTTAGAGATGGAGAGAGAAAACCCTTAAAACTAAGTGTTGAATCCCAGCAAAGTGGAAGCAGAGAGGGGGCAAGGGAGTACAAATGGTTGACACATATAGTCACACAAGAGTAAAGCTGTTGGAACCTACAGCGAGAGCCTTCTTGTGGGTGTCCAAGATAAATGTGTTAAAATTTTATTTTTAAAGCCTTACCATAGCTAAATTTTGTTCTTCCAGTGCAGTCGCTTTGAGAATTTTGCGCAGCAGACGTCTATTTCGAACAGCATGCTGCTCTCGCTTGTAGCGTTCATATAGTAGCTGGTTGTGCAATAAAATTAGTTGATTCCGAAGCCTTTGTAGCTCATCCATGGGGACAGAACCTGAGATCAATAGAACAGTGTTACATCACAAGTGAAAGCTAGAACTAGGCAAATCCAAAAACCTTGCCATTTCATGTATATCAGGTACAAAACATGCATTTATATAGCGCCTGAAACACCCCAAGGCACTTCACATTGTTTATCAAAAAGAATCTGACACTAAGCCACAAAAGGAGATCTTGGGACAGGTGACCAAAAGCTTGGTCAAAGAGGTATATTTTAAGGAATGTTTTAAAAGTAGGAGAGAGAAGTGGTGGGGTTTAGGGAGAGAATTTCAGTGCTTAGAACCAAGGCCCTGTTGCCAATGTTAAGATGAAAATCAAGATGGGGGCAAGTGCAAGAGACCAAAATTGGAAGTGTGTATTGCTTAAGGTCACGACTTGGGAGAAGTAAGGCCATAGAGGAGTTTGAACACAAGGGCGAGAATAAAAAGATTGAGGTGTCGCCAGGGCAGGGAACAGTGTAGATCAATGAGCACAAGGGATAATGGGTGAATGAGACTGGTTGAAAGTTAGAATACAGACAGCAGAGTTTTGGATAAATTGATGCTTACAAAGGGTGAAAGTGGGAGGCCAACCTGCAGAGCACTGGGATAGTTGGGTGGGGAGGTAACAAAAGCATGAATGTTTCAGCAGCAGGCGGGCTGAGGAACTGAGGCTATTTCCTGTTGCTGAACCACACACTTGTACTTGGGTTTCAGTATTTTAGTGTTTTTTTAACATTGGGAATAATAGCTCACTTACGATTATTACCTTACATCTGGTTGAAAGCCACAACGCCGAGATGTGACCAAGAGGGTCACTTCCACAAGACAGCACCAGGACTAGGACTAGTTTGATAGAAAAAAACAGGCCCAATATCAAACCCAGTGGCACAGAAAGCATCCTGTTTGTGCTTGGCATTTTCCTACAGCAGCTCCATTGCAATCAGTGCATGGTGAAATCAGCCTGTATGCCATTGTGGCAGTCTTCCTTGAACTGCTCGAGCAGGATTTTGTTGTGCTCACAAATAGAAACATTGTCCCAGGATGACCCTGTCTCCCTTATTGTACAGAAGTCAAAACAGATCAGAACCCAAAAATTTATGAGCGAGTGACATTTATTTCAAACACACCTTATCCTTCAATTGGTTGTTTCTCGTACTCAGCCTCACAAATCAGCTTGTTGCTTCCACAGCATTGTCTAAAACCTTATTCTAAAGCCCATCAATCATGTGTACAGAGCCCCAAATAAGTGTGAATATTTTAGGACACCCAATAGAAAGGGTCCAGGAAGTGGGGACAAGAGAAGTTGGGAAGGGAAAAAAGTTAATCAAACAAATATTTTCTTTTTAAAAAAAGCACTTTTGAAACAAGGGAAGCAACGAGGGAGAGACACTTAAAGAGAGTTATGTTGATAAGAGAGTTTTAATTGATATTCTATTTCTGCAGTTTTAAGATTGTGGGGTCCGGTTATTTGATAGCCTTATCAATTGCTAATCCACTTCTTAAAAAAAAAAATCTCTAATCTCTTCTCCAGATTTAACTTTCTAATGCCTGTCATACTCCTCATTGAGACTGCATCCCCTCACAAAGCCAATACCTTCTTGTTGGGATTAGATGGCCACCCCAACCACTCACTATTCTCAATGTGATTTACACAACTTCTTACATGGCAACAAGACAACTTTCACTCTACCCCCTGCAGAATCTCATTTTGCCTTAAAAAATCTACTGATATCCACTTAGTTAATTGCTGTTACATTTAATAGACACTCCTTTTGGTGCCTTACTCATGTAACAGCTAATTTACACAAGTTATACTGAACTGCACCAACTGATCCAGTTACTTAAATTTCCAAATGTTTCGGAATCTGGTTTCCACTCCTGCCTTGCAAACGCACAAAGGAACTGTTCCATTCAAAAAGGAACATAACACACAGTCATACAAAAATGACAACCACACTTCATTTATTTATATTTCCACTAGCGAGGACAAGAACTTCAGAAACAAGTCAGAAGGCATGTACGGTCAGTCTCCTCTAACCTGTGACCCCTGCCAATATGACCCTTTGAAGCTCAGACAATTCAGTCTTATCTATATATATGGATTTCTTGCTTGCTGCTTTGCCCTCTTTGTATCGTGGGTCTGCAGGTTTGAAAGGGCTGTTCACAGCACTGCTGCCTCTGACGGATAAATCCTAAACCAGAGCACTGAGATTTGTTAGCGTGAGGAATGAGATAGCCACACATTAATAGTAACACTAATTTAAACTTTATATATGGCACTAAGGCTCCATTACACAGATGTATGGGACTTCCACACAAAAGCTCAGACACTCCAATGATTAAAAAAAAACACAATTATCATTTCACTTTGTCACACAAGTTAGTGATGGTTTGCAATTTTAAGCAATTTATGGCCATTGTGACAATTTTAAATGAGTATTAGCTCAGTAATCTTGTGTATTGTGAAAGGAGATACCTACTCACTTAACAATGCCTCATTTCCCCCCTTCAATGATTTAGACTGGCTCTGACTGCCCAGTGACATTCCAAAGGTTCACCACAGCAACATCACACGTGGAAACTGCTCAGAATCCACTGTGCCATTTAAATGACCTGTGGGGAGCTCGCACTTCATGGGAGCAGGAAATCTGCAGAGAATGGTCCCAGACTGCCTGGGAGTTGTTTTCGAGCATTAACGAGTACAGGGCAGTAAGGGGTGATAACCTAGCACTTTAACTTTGTGTCTATGTCACACTGCACTGAGTATGCTTAGTGGGCCACTGTTTAAACTTTTGCTCATTATCAATGGCTGCATCATTTGTGATTCATATGTCAGCTTCACTCACCGATTAAGCATTTTAACCGAGAGAGCAATCACAATAACACACATAACATACCTCCAAAGTGCGTCCAGTCTGCAGATTTGCTGGGCAAAGGCAATCTAAAATTCATGCATGAAAACAGAGAAATTGATACTGATCAAGGACAGGTAAACATTTTACCAACTAGAACTGCCTTCCATTTATGCAAATTCACCGCTAGTACAACAGTTAGTGAAAGTCAGTTGATCACAGACCCAAAAAAAACCTGAACTGTGGCATCTGGGATACAAGTCAACAATGCAAGGCTGTAGCTTTGGTTAATAATCATCTAGATATCCCACTGCCCCCTTTCCCCTTCCTTAAATTGCCCACAGGTTTCCTTCCCGCAGCTTATGCTAAGAAATGTGCAGATGGACATCTGTGTGAAAATAGAACTGGGTTTGGCCTGGAATGCCCTCTTAAGGCTGGGTAAGCCCGTCGACTCTCTACATCAATGCTCACACATGAAGAATGGACACTTGGGAGAAATATTAAGAGTGACACCACATCTGTGGGAACAAATCTTGCCAGGGTGAGTATTTCAGGGGGTGGGGAATTAGTAAGAGGAGGAGGAAAAAGGCTGCGAAAAATATGTTGAGTCACTGCCACTGATTTCCAGGAGACAGTGGAAGAGTGTTAGTCTCACCTTGGACTCAAGACAGTTGTGGTTGAAGCTCCCCCTCTTGGACTGGGGCACTTACTCTAGGCTGACACTTCAGCACGGTACTGAGAGGCCTGCGGTGCCAGCTTTCTGATGATAAAAATGGGGCCCGAAATTCCACAAAGAAGAATGTTCACCAATATTTTCAACCAGCACAACAAAAAGAAACAGATCACATGATTTCTCTTCTCATTTACTATATATGGGCTCTTGCTGTGCACAAATTAGTTTCCAAATCTGCCCACAACAAAGACTAGATTTCAAAAGTAATTCACTAGATGCTGCACATTCAGGGGCTCAACATTAATTCAAGTTGGTCTGTCTTTCACAGAGACTAAGGAGAAGCAATGACTTACACACCAGCAGACAGTTGTGGGTGAATAATCTAGGTACATTTCAATAAACATCATCCAGGGCAGAGTGAGATTTCAGATTTTGGCTAAAGTCTGTGCTTTACAAAACGGATGTCAGTGCTGGGAAACAGCAAAGGGTACCCAAAGTAGAAGATATTCCCTCAGGCCAGGTATAGCAAGCTGGTAGATAGAATAAAATGTTCTCCTCAGAGGATTACACAGTAATGAACCTCCTCCCCAACTTCAGGATTGGGACTTGCTACCACAAAGTGGCATTCCCATTACCCAAACTGGCTATTACACAAGCTCAATCATGGAAAACCAATACTGCAAACAATGGTTGTATGATAAGGCAAGGGAAGGGCTTAAATGGTTGGAATGTTAAACTCGCTCCTAAATGATTCTTTCACCCCACTTAATTAAATTAAGATTAATTCAATGTTATTAACTACATTTGTACAGGTACAGCTTCCATTCTGAGCACCTGATCACTCTTGTGCTTGGAGACCATGGCTTTGTATCTGAAAATACCACAGCAACCATACAGCAAGAAGTGATTCGGTTGGATGGAGAGGGATAGCTTGCATGGAGGATAAATGTTGGCATAAACCAGTTGGGCTGAATGGCCCATTTCTGTACAGCACATTCTATGTAATCATTAAGGCCAGGTCACATTGTGTTTGAATCGGTAAGCCAATCTTTATTTTGTGTAATGTAAGAAGACTTGAGGCAAAGGTTTGATTATCCCACACGCTAACATGGGTCAATTAAAACAAATATTCATAGAAACAGAAAATAGGAGCAGGAGTAGACCATTCGGCCCTTCGAGCCTGCTCCGCCATTCATTATGATCATGGCTGATCAACCAACTCAATAGCCTGCTCCCGCTTTCTCCCCATATCCTTTGATCCCTTTCACCCCAAGAGCTATATCTAACTCCTTCCTGAAAAGATATAATGTTTTGGCCTCAACTACTTTGTGGTAGCGAATTCCACAGGTTCACAACTCTCTGGGTGGAGAAATTTCTCCTCATCTCAGTCCTAAATGGTCTACCCCGTACCCTCAGACTGTGACCCTTGGTTCTGGACTCCCTCACCATTAGGTCCATCCTTCCTGCATCTGCCTTGTCTAGTCCTGTTAGAATTTTATAGGTTTCTATGAGATCCCCCCTCATTCATCTGAACGCCAGCGAATATAATCCTAACCGACTCAATCTCTCCTCATATGTCAGTCTTGCCATCCCAGAAAGGTGGAACATTATAATAGGCCAGCATGTGGCTCATCCGTACTGAGATAGCCCTCTGACAGTTTGTATTTTGTCCTCCCGTATATCCTAATAATGCAGCACCAGGTCTTTGTCATTCATGGGTCCTCACAAGAGTTGGAGCACAAGCAAGCTTCCCTTGTGTACAAACAGGATACTTGCAACTGGCACTAGCACTCTGGGTTAGGGGAAAGAGGAGAAATATATATATGATCCCTATCAGAAGATGCCCAAGGTCATCCAATTCCTATAATTAGACTGCCTGGCATGTGGTTTTTATTTAGTGTACATCAGAAAAAACACTTACTGCACATGGCAACATCATTTGAGTTGATGTTACTCCAACCTTTGAAAGCAGAGCCTGGGGGAGTGTGGGGGAAATCCCAGGGCAAGGTCAGTATTTGGATGCGACCCGCAAAGGGCAAAGTCTGAGAACCACTGCTGCCCCAACGTCAAAAATGTTTATTACACTGAAGGAGGGGAGTGCAGTAGGAACACTTTAACAGGTCACAGCTCTTGGAAGATTAAATAAATCAGCTGCTTGCGCCCACTACCAAACACTATTAAGTGACCTGTAACAACGTTTAGATGTGATGTGCATCTCTAGCCAATCAAATAGGCACCGTGTGCAGATTCCTTGCAGTGTTGCTAACTCCTGAAAGTTTCACCAACACTTGCAACTGTTTGTCTCAGTCAGCTTTTATCCTCCCTTGTCCATCTCAACATTTCTACGACAAGTTCAAGTTTTCAAAGGATAAGAGGAAAACATTTCTGTTAACGTCTCATATGCAGTAGGATTCTACACAAGGGTACAGGAGTTCAAGAATCGCTAAGGACATTGTGGCTTCCCATTGATCAAATCTATTAACCAAAACAATCACAGCGTTAGAAACATTTCATGGATTCGGTTAATTATTGGAGTTCAAGTGCTGGTTATTGATGGCGTGACAGCAAATTCCACACTTACCTGGCCATTTTTCTTGGGCCTTGGGGCTCAGGGTGCACAGGGCAAAGTCTAAAACAAACAGGGGGGGCACACTTGCATCAGTTACCTTTTCCATCCTCATTGTTTAGCAACAACAAATCTCTATTGGTGGCAAGTTGTACCAGCCGCCCCACAGCAAGAATTGTGTCCTGCCATCCAAAAAGATGATCATAGGTTGGAGTGTGGAGGCAGTGCAACACTACAACTCATCAAAATTAGTAGGGAAAGAGATCAAGCTGGGGCTGGAGTCCATGAAAGCAATCCATGCATTTTCTTAAAAAGCAAATTTTGAAGAGGTGCAATAGAAACAAACCTTTTGCTATACAATGCACCAAAAGAGAAAGCTGTACTTACAACACTCTTGAAAAATGTAAATTAGGATTTGATCAGGTGGAGAGAGAACAATCTCTGAATAGGACAATTAAGAATACTTTTGGCTTTATTTGCAATGCAGGAAATATTCGTGCATATTGCATTCAAATTCAAAACGTTCTGAACTTTCTTAAAGACTTGCATTTACAGAGTATCTCATTATCTCAGGACATTGTAAAACATTGTGTGATGTTGGTTGAGGGATAATTCATGGCTATGACACTGGGAAGAACTCCACCGCTCTTCATTGAGAGAGTGCTGTGGGATCTTTGCATCCACCTGAGGGGGCAAACGGGGTTTTGGTTTAATGGTTCATTGGAAAAGATGGCACCTGTGACAGTGCAGTGCCCCTTCAATACTGCACTGGGATTCCCACCATCCCCTTCCATCTTACCTGCTAAGCTCCTTCACATGTGCATCTCCTCCATGTTGAATCAGCTTGTCCAGCACGTCAAGGGGTGAGATCGATGTACACGACTGGGACAATGAATCCTCCAATTGCTCGCCTGCTAGCTTTTGCAGCTCAGAGGTCTTCTGTTTGATGAAGAGACTTGCCGTCTTGGGCAAGGCCAAATCAAAAAGGTGTTCGTACAGGGAGGGATGAGCACTGCCAAGTGGAGGGTGCCTCAGTGCCTGGACCTTTAACAGGGGGCTGGATGTAAAAACCTCCAATATTGTCGACCCTGCTTTGAGCACCTCTTGCTTGATTGGGCTTCCAGAACAGTTGTCACTTGGCTTGTCAATGGGCATGAACCCCTGCTTGATAGGACACTGCTCTTGCATGTGAGGGTCTGGTGCTTTGCAGGTTGTAGGTAGGGCTTGCTGGAGCTCAGGGCATATTCCCTGCTCGGTGGCTGAAGAGTACAATTCCTGTTCACGCTTCATCTGAGGGCCAGTGAGTGTTTCAGTCCTGTGCTGAAATGGGGAGTCGAATCCTCCTCGAGTAACCAGGGACTGCAGATCCACGGGTGTAATTTCAGAAAGTTCATCAGCAAAAGCAGCTGCCAAGGTAAAACTATATCATTATATTCAGTAAAACTCCCAGCACAGGTCTAATTATACCATTTCTCCTTCCACAGATGAGCAGTGCTATTCTAAGTCCCTGTACATATACGAGGGACTGAATTGCCTACTCCTGCTCCTAGTTCTTATGCCACTGACAGTCAAAAAGTAATATGAAAAACCTTGCATTTATATAGCATCTTCACAGTAAAATGTCCCAAATAGTTCACAGGAGTATTAGACAAAAGTTGACACCAAGCCACATAAGGAGAAGGTGGCCAAAAGCTTTGTCAAAGAGGTCAGTTTTTAAGGAGGGTCGTGGTGGTCAAGAGTTGGAGAGGTTTAGGGAGGGGATTCCACAGCTTAAGGTCTAGGCAGCTGAAGAAATGGCTGCCTATGATGGGATGAAGGAAGATGATGATAATTAAATTGTGGAAAGAAGGAAGTAGAGGTTTCTTGAACTCCATACCTAAAGCAGCAGAGATTAATTGCCAAAGCCACTATCCCTGCTTAAGGCTCTCCATGGGGGGCATGACCCCAGATGAGAGGAAACATTTTTATCTTACTGCATGTCACCATGAGCCCAGATGAACTAACACCACTGAAATTTTAGTTACAAATTTTGTTTTGAAGTTTGCGAATAATCCCTCATGATATTGCCCACCAACAGAGCCAAATAAATCAGGAGTTCAGTCATTTTGCTGATGTGCGTTAACTTAAATAGAAACTGGTTTCTGTTCTTGTATTTGGCTATCAACTGGGGCCAGAAACAAACGTGAATTCGGAATATTATAGCACAGGAACAGGCCATTCGGCCCATTAAGTCTGCCAGAGTTTTTCTCCATGAGCCACCTAGAACATTCCCACTGTCCTGGCCACACAAAATCCCTCTTTTTCAAACAACTAATCTTCTTTTGCTGTCCTTTAACAATGGTTTGCAGCAGAGAATTCCATAGAACGTGTTTCTATGTCTCCTAATTGTGCTCAAATGTTAGACCTGTCAAACACTATTTGCACTTATACAAGCAAGAGGGAAAAGAATAATAAACTTGCATTTATGTAACATCTTTCATGTCCTTGGGACATCCCAAAACACTTTCCAGCCATTGGATTACTTTTGGAGTGTGGTCACCTGTGGCACTGTAGGGAAACACAAGATTGCTAAGAGCAAAAAAAAAAACAAACGGCCAAAACTTTTGGTGTTATTTGAAGGAGGACTGTTGGCTAAGACTCCTGGAGAACTCCCAGAGACTGTTTTCCAAGTGCTGCTATGGGATCTTTTGCAACTGAGCAAGCAAAGGTCTCAGCCAAAAGATGATGTTTCTGACAATGCAGCCTGTAGTATGTGCTCAAGTTGTAGAGTAGGGCCTGAAACCACGTACTTCTGGTTCAGGAGCTACAGTGCAACAAACTGAGCTAAAACATAAACTTACTTGTAGTGTGCCATCCTCTCCTTTTAAAGTTCATGTCTCTTGTTTCTAAATACAATGTCCTACACATTTTATTCCTTCCTGTACCCTCACCAAGCTCCAAACAAGGCTCATCGCATCATCTATACTTTTCCTCCCCCCAATATCTCAAGAGCCTCCCGAACTCCTAAACTTTACAGGATGTCAAAATACAAGTTTATCACTGCATCTTGTATTGAAAGTTTGTTCCTTTTCCAATTTTGTTTGCATTCTGCGCTCTGGATATTGGCATCTAGGGCTCAAAAAGTTTTAAAACTAACACTGAGATAAGAATGAGTCTCTGAAATCTATGGAGAGAACAGTTTCAGAACAAGTGCACTCCTGATGAAGGATCTATCAGTATTAACCATCTAAGAGTCTTGACAGTTTTACAAGGCATTTGTCTGGCATTACAGGATATAAAATCTAGAAAAGGACAATGCAACATTTTGCACAGAGATGTTTAGTATAAGCATCCTCATGAAGGGGCAGAACAGTCAGTTTGGAAATAAGTGCAGATGGGGAAAGAGAGATGGTAGGTCCTTCATTATCTCTGCATTCAGTAAATTTCAGCACCCTTGCTTATTCATTTACTACCTTTGGCGTGAGAAATGTACCTTCTTCATTCTCTTTTTCCATTCCATCCTGTAGATTCAAACCCTTTATAACCTCTGGCAGCTCTTTCAAGGATACCGTTTTGACGTTCTCATTCTCCAACCCTGAATACAAAGGACGCAAAAAGAAAGAAATTGCTGCAGGTAACATGGAAAAAATGCTAAGTTCAATTGGGCAGAGATCAGAATTGCTGCTTCCAATACACTGATAGTTGACAAAATATTATTATTAGTGCAGTGAAAAAGCTAATCGTTCCAGCCCATGGGGGTGCGATGGTAGAGTAGCTACAAGACAAGATTGGACAAATTGGGGGTCTCTTCTCTAAAGGTGGCCTGATAAACACCTTGAAACTTATGAAGGGGTTTGATAGGGTAGAAAAGATGTTGCTACATGTCTGGCAAGACCAAAACTAGGGACCATAAATATAAGATGTAAGGAATTCAAGAGAAACTACTTTACCCAGAGAGTGGTGCTTCTGGCCACATTTGAGAGTCAGGACAAATGGCAATGCTGCATTTAAGATGAAAACTAGATAATCACGAGGAAGAAAAGATATGGATATGCTGATTAGGTGAGATAAAGAGGGGTGGGAGAGGCTCATATGGAGCATAAACACCAGCATAGACCAGCTGGGCCGAATAGCCTGTTTCTGTGCTGCAAATTCTATTAAACCAAGTTCTAGAAGCAAACACTTTTTTTCCCCATCTACCTAGTTAATTGGTTTATCTGCACATTGGAACACACATCTAGGAGGGGCTGAGCACTTCAACTGAATTAGAACATGGAAAAAGCAGGCATTCCACTCACCACACGGGCTGTCAGCTGTTCCTTTATCACTTGTCATGTGTCGCTGCTTGATTAATGGCTTTCCACTGTCCAGTTTACCATCCTGCAACAGCAATGAAAAAATAAGACAGGACACCATTACATCATCGTGACATTAAAAGGAGGAACCTTACATTCCTAATATCTATTTGTATAAGGGTTGAATTAAGAACACTGGAGTCTGTGACGGTTAGCATTTATGTTGTAATTAATGCTTGCAACATGAGCTAAAAGCTCCAAAACAAATGAACCCCGAATGCATCAAGTTAAAGAATCATATTACACAGGAAAACAGGCAGAGCAAAATATCAAAGACAGATAGGAAAGAGATAGCCCAGGACTTATTGTTCTTGGAAAGTGGACGACAATGATAAAGTTAACATTTATTGTCCTCTCCAAGTTGCCCTGACTCAGAGTCAGATACATCATTGGTCTGGTTTACAAGGAATTCCAGTCCAGGTAGGAGTGGTAGCAGGATTCTTTCCCAAAAAAAATAAAAGGAATAGCGACCCAGTTAGATTTTTAATCCACAATCTGGTAGTTTTTGTAGTCCTTTTACCTTTCCTGGTGCCAGTGCACACATTTCCAGATTTATTAAATTCAGTTTCACAACTTGCTTTGTAGGTTTGAACGTGCGATTTCTCAGTTCCTAGTCCAGGAGCACGCTCTGGGTGGGATAGCTCAGTGGAGTATTTCTCAAACTGCAGGGAGCATAAACACTTACCGGAGTGGGGTAATCTGCAAAATAGTCTAGCAGTGTGCGAGAGTGGCGGCTGACGGCAGGCTCGGTGAGAGCCTGGAGCAGAGCAGTCGCCACGTACAATGCAGGGTGGGCTGACTGTCTCATGTCAAAGGCACGGAGGAGATAAGAGTGGCAGGACAATAGCCAGGTGGACCCACAGTTATCAAGACCAGTGGTGGGCGCCAGGTGAGTTCAGCCTTGTTCAAGAGAGGCGAGTTTTAAAAAAATATTTAAACTCAAGTGAGGGCACTGAAACACAAACTTGCCCAAGTATCATGAGCATTATGATTTAGATGGTTGGAGTATGATTATGAGCCCATTTGAAAAGGGGTCCTTCACCCAAAAATGGTTGGGAATCACTGGACTCTGAGGAAAGCCCTTTAATGCAAGACTGGAGGTTGTGCTCACCGCATCCAAGTCAGCAAAACCAGCAGCTATGAAAATGGCTGAATAAGTTTGGAAAGGATTCATGCAAATCTTCTATAAGATTCAAGTAAAGCCAATGGTAAATGTCACTGCCGATTGCCACAGCAGCCCAGACTAGTGAACGTGGCTGTAAAGAAGGAAATGGAGAGAAATGACATGGTGAGATTGCAGGGAAGAAGGGAGGAGGAAAGAGAGAGAAGATGGGAAAGGATAAGAGAAGAAAGGAAAAGAAAGGGAAGACAGAGGAGAAAAGAAAAAGGAAGTCAGGCACACAGGCTTGCAATTAAAACACCTCAAAACATTCCATAGGCTTGTCCTGAGAACAGCATTGCGAGAAGACACTGATCACCGTGTGCAATGTGTCACTTACACACAATAACATTCGCACTATAGGTAACATTAATTTATTTACTCATCTATAAATTTACACAACTAAACATCATCCTTTTACCTTCCTTGGCAGTGCTGCTGCCTGAAATGAACTGTGCATAAATTCATCTGCAGAGCATGTAGGGGGAGGGGAGAGGGTGGGTGCTTCAGTAGACGATCCTTTCCCAACTGTAAAAAGAGAGCCAGAATTAACAAATTACTCTTTCAACAACCTTAGGCTCCCTGCTGTGATATCACTAAGAGAGAATATGATAACAGTAAGCAGCCAAGTTAACCATGTGACCAGCAAATATTGCTCAAAGAAGCTTTCAGTTTAGCTAGCAGCATATGATGCGAAGGAACTGCAGCTGTACTTTCTTGTTAACAACAGCTGTTGAATCTTTATCGTAAATCGGTCGTGTTCAGCAACTCCGTACCACATCTTCAAATAAACCGAACCCTCCCCAACTTGTGGAAGTTAATAGGTCAGAGGCTCAATGTGAGCAATGTTCTCACACCCAAAACATCAGAACCTGTCTTTTTCCTTGCAGACTGACTGACCTCTTGGGTATTTGTAGTGTTGCCAAATTTTAGTATTGGTGCTTTCTTCAGCCATCCACTTTCTTGACAGTTTAATCGAGGGTGCTGCCCTAAGGAACTTGTGCAGCGTCCTGGGTCTTGGTGCCCCAACGACCACAACAATTGGCCGCTTGTGTCAGAGGGGTATACAGCAAGCACCATGATGTCAATGACCTTCAGACCGCTACTGAGAGGATTCAACATCTGCCCAGATAATTCTCTCCTTGATTTACATTATTGCACTGCGTTGTCACCAGACTCAATGTATTGGTTACCTTAAGCTAACGTATTTGAACGTGATGCTCATTTCACTCCATCTCAAATTGCTCCAAATCGCAACCACCAGCAACTAATAGTATTGTACACCAGTTCAATACAACCCAAACCAAAAGGAGGATTAATCTGTAATCGCAGTACTAGGTGTTTTTCCATTGCTGACACTGCGAAAATGTCACAAAATCACCATCGCACTTCATTGAAAGCCTTGTGACAACACCAACTATTCAAAGTCAAATGAACAGTTTACCTGAGGATTTTCCTACTGCACATTATATAGGGACAGCCCACGTGATTAAGCAACAATCCTTGGAGATTACAGCAGGTAGCGGGCTGGGGTATACTCACCAGGTGTACTGTGAACCCTGTATAGGCAAGAGGCACTCTGGGATGTTTCAGATGGGCTGTGAGAAAGTCCTCTGGAGGAGGGAGGTGTCGACAGCCCACAGGTGGTTGATGGGCTCCAGAGCATGTCCTAGGATGGAGGCACAAATTCAAAAACACTGAGCTTCAAAATTCAATTAAACCACATTGTCCTTGCTTAGCAAGGGCTTGGTTTACCTGGATCCCATCTGTAGGGAGGCGTTGCATGGTTGGTGGCGTCTTGTACCGAGGCTGGGTTCCTGGGAGACTGGAGAAGGGGGTCCTGGGCGTGTAAGATGCAGAAGATGTACTTCCTGCAATTAAATTTAGTAAAAAGGTGAAACTCATAAAGAAGCTTTCTGTACAGAAATTAAACCA
Source organism: Cetorhinus maximus (assembly GCF_964194155.1). Classification (NCBI taxonomy): domain Eukaryota; kingdom Metazoa; phylum Chordata; class Chondrichthyes; order Lamniformes; family Cetorhinidae; genus Cetorhinus; species Cetorhinus maximus. Next base: position 23,702,138 of record NC_135888.1, read on the forward strand.
GTAAAATATCCCCCAAGAAAAAACATTTCTTTTTTTTTTCCCTCTAGTCAAAAATTAGATTTAATTTGAAAGTAGATCAACACAAAGACTTTATGAAATTTTACCGATCACCATTGATTACAGGATGATTTAAAGGTATTTCAAATTATGAAGGGCAGATTGTTTCCAGTAATTGATGAAGTCTTGACTCTTGAATGAGGGGGCACAAGAATAAATAGAGGAGATTTAGGACAGAAGGTTGAGGGGCTGTGAAATGCACCACAAGAGTTAATGAAGCAAAGACCAGGTCAATATTTACAAACTGGTTCGATAAGTCATGGAATGAAGGGGCGAATAAATGGATTAGAAACAGGGCAGGGACATGGAGCTAGAATACTGTTGTGAGAAGGATAATCATCAATATAGACTAGATGGGCAGAATGGCCTGTTTGTTTTGTAACTTCTGTACAATTTTATATAACTCAAGATAGCCTTCCTTACCAAAGCTGCTCTGAGAATCTGAGAACGGGCTGGAGCTGTGGTCTGTGTGCTTATGCTGTGTATGTGTAGAGAAGTGTTTAGGCATGACTGTGTAACCCTCCTCACATGATGCCTCCTTTGGGTCCAGGGAAACTTTGGCACATTCTATGACAATGTCGTGAGTTTCAAATCGCTTCCACCTGTGCAATGGAACAGGAAACAGAACCATTAGCCATTGTCAACTCATTTCATTCAGTGACACTGGGGAATAAAAACTTATTGCCTCAGGGTGGGTCTAACCCAGTCAGCTGTTGTAAGAATCATGTTTCAGTTACTATCTCTAGTGCCTAAAACAATACATGCATCTGTTCAGCTATAACTCCTCTACAGTCCATAGAATTTATAAAAGTAACCATTGGCTTCTCAGATTTCAGGTCTATTTCACAAGCAGCTGGTTACATAAAGCTACAGCACAGGCCTGTATCAGCTTTGGCTCAGTGGACAGCAGTCTTGCCTCTGAATCTCAAGGTTCCAGGTTCAAGCCACACTCCAGGGCTTGAGCACATAAAATCAAGGCTGCGTTCCAATGCAGTACTTAGGGAATGCTCTACTGTCGGAGATGCTGTCTTTCGGGTGAGATGTTAAATCGAGGTCTCATCTGCCTGTTCAGATGGATGTAAAAGATCCCATGGCACTTTGAAGAGCAGCAGGGGAGTTATCCCCTGTGATCTGGTCAATATTTATTCCTCAATCAACATCACAAAAAACAGAAAACGCTGGAAAAACTCAGCAGCATTTGTGGAAAGAGAAACAGAGTTAACGTTTTGAGTCCTTGTGACCCTTCTTCAGAGCATTTTTCCAGCATTTTGTGCTTTTGTTTCGGATTTCCAGCATCTGCAGTATTTTGCTTTTAATTAGAAAAAACAGATTAGCTGGTCATTATCACATTGTTGACCACATTTGTTAGTCTATGATGCCAACACAACCGAAGCAGAAGCTGTTTGGCTCATCTAGTCTATGCTAGTGTTCATGCTCAATGAGACTCCTGCCACTTGAATTACCTCTTCTTGCTCTCTCTATTCCGTTCTCCCTCACAGGCATCAAGCGACCCCTTAAATGCATCAATGCCTTCAAATTCAACCAGCAAGTTCCACATTCTCAGCAATCTCTGCAAAGAAATTCCTGTTAATTTCTTTACTTGGAAGATTGAGAGAAGATTTAATATAGAGGTGTTCAAAATCATGAGGAGTCCAGACAGGGAAGTAGGTCCTATAAGCCGAATGGTTGAGAATCGGGGACACCAATTTCAAGTGACTGGCAAAAGAACCAAAGGCAAAATGAGGAATTTTTTTTTTTTGCACATGATTAGGGTCTGTATGCACTGCCTGTGTGTGTGTGATGGAGGCAGATTCAATCATGGTTTTCAAAAGGGAATCAGATAAGCACTTCAAGGGGAAAAATTTGTAGAGCTTCAGGGAAAGGGCAGGTAGGGAGAAGTAGAATATTGAGTTCAACAACTTTAGATCTTGAACTCCCTCCTCCATCCCCACCCCTTCCCATTTCTTCCCTCTCCCTTTTGTTTTCTCCAATAATTTATATGGATTTTTCTTTTCCCACCTATTTCCATTATTTTTAAATGTATTCCACCCATGGTTTATTTCACCCCACCCCCACTAGAGCTACCTTGCTTGTCCTGCTCTCCATTCTTAATTAGCACATTCTTTTAGATAATATCACCACCTTCAACACCTCTTTGTTCTTTTTGTCTGTGACATCTTTTGGTTATCTCCTCCTATCACTGCTTGCTTGTCCCAACAACTCCCCCCCCCCACCCCTAAACCAGCTTATGTTTCACCCCTTTCCTATTTCTACTTAGTTCTGTTGAAGGGGCATGAGGACTCGAAACGTCAACTTTGCTTTTCTCCGCTGATGCTGCCAGACCTGCTGAGTTTTTCCAGGTATTTCTGTTTTTGTTAGGGAGAAGTAGAGCTAGTTAAATTGCTCTTGCATAGTGCTGGAATGGGCTCGAAGGGCTGAATGGTCTCCTTTAGGGCTGTAACCATTCTATGTTTCTATTTGATTAGTTTCTGGCTTTACATTATGCCCCATCGTATTTTTTCCCTTCATCACAGAGATCTTGCCCAAATCCCACCACTCCAGAGACTTGAACCCATAATCCAAGCTGACACTCCCAGTGCAGTAAAAAGGAGCACTGCACTGTCAGAAGTGCTGTCTTTCAGGTGAGACATTAACCAGAGGCTCCGCCTGCCATCTCAGGGAGGTAAAAGATCCTGCGGCACTTATTTTTGAAAAAGACCAGGAAGAGTTCTCCCCAGAGACCTGGGCAAACAGATTAAACAAATAGATTCTCTGGTTATTATCCCTTTGCTTTTTACAGGATCTTGAAATGCAGTGCATTTCCTACATTACGACAGTGACTACACTTCAAAAGTACTTCATTGACTGTAAAGTGCTTTTCGACACCCTGAGATTGTGAAAGGTGCTATAGAAATGCAAAGTTTCTGTTTTACACACCTGGAGGAGGAACAGAGAAATAAAAAAGGACATTACAGCTCACTCACTGCAATACTGGCCACTAGGTAACATGTGATACCAGATTGATTATATCAGAGACTTAAACATACACAAAACGATAAATCTCTCCAAAGCTGGTTGAAACCTGGCTTTGACACAAGGCTAAGACCACAAAAAAAATTAAACCAAAATGGCTGGAAAAAGGATGAGCAACAAGTCCATGAGGTTAAACTGCCCAAATGAAATAAAAATTCAACAATTTTAAAGCAACTGTAACATCGCATTAGATTAAATGCTCTTTGATGAGTCTAGACTTTTATAAAAATGGGAAAATGTGCGAGTGAGACAAACATAAGGATTCGCAAGACATCACTTACTTAATGGGATCCAGTTCATGGTCCTTGGTTCCAGTCACTAGCTCGGGGTGGATTCGCACGTGTTCCAGCATCGGCTGCAACAGTTATTGGGAATGCGGTAAGTTTAAAATCAGTGCAACCAAGAGCTTGTTGCTGCCTGAGAGTCTTACAGGGACTTCAAAGAAAAACCAAACCAGTCAAAGTGAAACACACACAAATGTATACACCTGTGCACACGTGCACACAAACTCCCCCTCAATAAACCTCGGGCCTAAGCCTAGGCTAGTTTGCACAGATGAGTTTAATGAAATGTATAGCTCAATGATGAGAATAGGTAAATGTCTCCAACACATTTAACAATTTGAACAGTCACTCTTTAATTATCAAGTTCATCCATTCTAGTTTTAATTTCCTACCATTTGTACTTAGCCCCTGTCCATTTAAATTGTTCCCCACCAACACCCACCCCGTCTCCAAATTTCTTCCCTCTTCTGAAAATTCTGACCCATTCTGAAGTACAAGCCCAGACAGTGTGCTCTCATGCCTCACCCAACTGGTCACTTGCGACAACCTCGGGAGAGAGTGCATGCCAGCAGGCAGCTCAGCCGTGAAGCGATTACACCCCTCACAAGCCCTATACTTCGCCAGCCCCACAACCTTTCTTCTGCCAACCCCGCCCCTTCCCCCAAAGCAGAACTCCACCATGCACTGTCAAGCCCTTAGCTCTCCTTATTCAGTCACGTCTATGTGACTCCAGCCCCACATAAACATGGTGGACTCTTAACTGACCAGTGAAGTGATCTTGAAAGCCACTTTGCTGTATCAAAACCACTTGCAGTGGTTCAAAGCGAAAGCCCAGAACCATCTTCTCAGGGCAGCTAGGGTTGGGCAATAGATGAAACAGGGATCAGTTATTTTTTTTAAACCCACCACAGCAAGAGGAAGAATTCAAAATCTGCTCTCAGGTGGATGTAAAAGAATTCCGTGGCCCTATTCGAAGCAGAGTGATGGGGATGGGCGAAAGAAATTCCCTCTCCTGTAAGCTGACCAACATTTATCTCAACTATTGCTTAATATAAATGACCTGATTATTTTACTGCTGCTTGCTGTACAAAAATTGGTTGTGGTGTTTCCTAAGCTGCACTGACTGCTGCAAAGTACTTCATTAGGTGTAAAGTGGTGTGGGATGTCCAGAGGTGGTGAAAGGTGCTGTACAAATTCATCTGCAGCACCTCTGGCCCTGACTATACAACATCTTTGGCTTTCCATTCCACTTTGAGAAGATCCAGGAGTTTTTCCAATGTCTCACAGTGACCGAGACAAACATACCTCAGGATGTCCACACCACTTTACACCTCATGAAGTACTTTGCAGTAGTCAGTACAGTTTAGGATACACACAGATTGTGTCCATTAATCAATGCTACAATATCCTGCCACTGCCCCAAAAAAGAAAGAATCCAGCTTGGGTCTTACCTTTACCACCTCCTCAAAAGTTTCCATGTTTTCCTTCATACTGTAGTGGGAGCGGAGGTAGGACACAAAATTGCACGGGTACATCCCATAGAGACGGTGAAATAATGCATAAACACTGGCGTGTAGGTGGATCAGATATACTTCTGGCACTTGGCCTGTTAGAGTAAATAGATAACAGAAAACACTATGTATCGAAGAGTCAGGACAGTTCTGTCATTACAAATGATGATTTGTTTTTAAAAAGCTAATTTTAAATGCAGTGTAAAACTCCATTTGTAGAACAGCAAATTATACACAACTGAACTGATCTCCCCCCACCCACCCCCCGACTGTTTCCTAACCCCACTTTCACCCAATTTGCTTAACAGCAACTCTGGAATATGTGGGCTGGTGTGTTCACCAAATGGGCCTGGGTCTGCTGCTTCTGCACACAACAACTCATCATTATCCACCCAATTAGATAGATTTACTTTGTTAAAGGCATTATATAAATATAAGTTGTTACTATAATCAATGTACAGAAAACTGTTTTTGATTAACAGCCACGGACCTTAACATTAACTCTGTTTCTCTCACCATAGGTGTTGTCTGATCGGCTGAGCATTTTACATTTTCATCTCAGATTACTAGCATCAGAACTACTTCATTTTTGTTACAAAAATGATGGATGAGCAAGCACAGAAGTGGAAGACCAAATTATAGATTCTAAGGAAGATTCTGCAGTTCCTAGAACTATGATTGATAATTTGATCTGTTAAACCAAAGCCATCTGCCCTCTCAGATTAATGTAAAAAAAATCCCGAGGCCATTATTTCAGAGAAGTGCAGGGGAGTTTTCCCAGGTGTAGTGACCAATATTTATTCCTCAATCATCACCACCAAATAGGTTATCCCGACATTTAGTACGTTGCTGTGGGATCTTGCTGTGTGAAAATCAGCTGCTGTGTTTCCTTTGTTACAACAGTGGCTACCCTTTTTATTCATTCATGGGATGTGAGCATCACTGGCTGGGCCAGCATTTATTGCCCATCCCTAGTTACCTTTGAGAAGGTGGTGGTGAGCTGCCTTCTTGAACCGTTGCAGTCCCTGTGGTGTAGGTACACCCACAGTGCTGTTAGGGAGGGAGTTCCAGGATTTTGACCCAGCGACAGTGAAGGAACGGTGATATATTTTCAAGTCAGGATGGTGAGTGACTTGGAGGGGAACTTCTAAGTGGTGGTGTTCCCATCTGCTGCTCTAGATGGTAGTGGTCGTGGGTTTGGAAGGTGCTGCCTAAGGAACCTTGGTGAGTTTTATGCCCAAAAACACCAGCACGCTCATCTCCCCCAGCTGTTGATGACATTTCCTACATCAACCTGCCACAGACATTTAACAGTTTGCCAGGTTTGCACATTGCACAATTGACCATTGGGAAAAGAGTTGAAAGTGCCAAAACTCAAAACTACATTTAACACACTGGGGCAGAAGAGGTTCTCATCCCAGGAACCTTCGATTCAAAGCCAAGTACTCTGGGGGAAAAAAAAAAATGCCTGATGACCCACACGCCCAGCCTCGAATGGTAGAATCAGGGCACCACCTTCATTGCACCATTGAATACCTGGTTTTCGTAGGTTCCAGGCAGCTAACCGGCCAAAGATTTCAAAGAAATCGAGGAGATACTGCTTCCCAGCTTGTGGAATCATTGGCAGGAGGATGATTAACACAAGGACTCCAGTAGTGAGGACAACAATCTCGGTTTCTGTCTGCAGAGAGAAGATCAACAGCTGTAAGTCAACGGAGACAGTCCTTAAAATTTAAGAAAACGTAGTGAAACATGAGGATTGACCTCAATCCCAGCCAGGGAGGCAATGAGCAGGATCCCACAGGGAAAAGGAACCTTCATGTGTGCATTCTAGCATTCAAAGGCATTATAGGAACTGAAGGATGCCATTCAGCCCCTTAAGGCTGTTTTGTCAGTCAATTAGATCACAGTTGATCAGTTTCTCAACTCCTTCATGACCCCATAATCCCTTCATACCCATATCTAACAAAAATCTATCAATTTCCGTTTTGAAACTTTTAAATTAAGCACCAGCCTCAACAGCTTTTTGGGAGAGTTCCAGATTTCCACTCCCCTTTGCCTGGCAATAGGTCAGCTGTGAAAGATGCCAGAGAGCAGGGAAATAACCGAATAGGGAATCCACACAAAAGTATAGAATGGTTTACTTCCTGAACTGCTGGCATTGAGATAGCAGAAACTCTAGATTTGTCAGCCATGGTTCAGTGGGAAACACACACACCTTGAAATCAGACAGTCGTGGATTCAAGTCCCCCCCCCCTCTCCCGAGACTGGAGCCCATAATCCAGGACAACACTACAGTGCAGTACTGAGGGACTGTTACACTGTCAGAGGGGTCATCTTTCGAGTGAGACACTAAACCAAGGCTCCACTTGCTTTCTTGAGTGTGCATAAAAGATCCCATGGCACAATCCATAGAGGAGCAGGGGAGTTCCCCCTAGTGTGAACAACATTCATCATCCAACCAAGAGAGATTATTTGGTAGTTACCACACTGCTATACGTGGGAGCTTGCTGTGCGCAAATTGGCTGTATTTCCTACATTACAGCAGTGACTACACTTCAAAAAAGTATTTCATCAGCTGTGAAGTGCTTTGGGTGTCCTGCCATAGTGAAATGCACTTTTCAGTTGCAAGTTGTTTTTCATTCAAACCCCAACATGAACAAAAATCTTGGATGGGAAAGAGGAGAATGGAAAGATCATTAAAACTGCATGCATGTTTGAGACACTGGAGCAAAGTTTTTACCTGGTTACTGCTTGGGAGAGCATCAATTTAGATCAAAAGGGTTTTTGGAATAAAAGGGTAGGCAGGATGGGAGAGGAAAAAGGAAGGGGAAGGGCAAGAAATCTAAACACATCTAAAATCATAATTGCCTTAAAAAAGACAAAAAAAAAGTTTGAGGAACTGTAGAAAATTAACATATTAAAGAAACCACTCATTAAGCCAACCAATAACCCAATGATAATTTGAAGCTAACCATCATGCACTTCCAACAGTAACCCATTCCCTAAACACCGAAGTACATTTTAGGTGCAAACATTGAGACACACACTTGAGGGGAAGAGAAAAACAGTGGGCAATAAAGTTATTTTAAAACTTGTGTACTGAACCTTCAGACACTTGAGTAACGAAACCAGCACAGGTGCACGAAAGAGTTTATGAATCCAAGTTGGCTCACGTCGGATTACGTGACCCAGTAAAGTCACGGCAGATTGCCGGGTGGCTGCTTTTGCCATGCATTCGTTTAGTCGGTCCAGAAGATGCTGGAAAACACAAAACAAACTTTCAAATGGATCACCGATTGCTGGAGACAATATTTCAAACTAAAACAGTATGCTAACATTGTCTAGAAAAATGAAAAATGGCCATTCAGGTGAAGTACAACAGGCTGCCAGTCCCCAAGTAGCTGGGTTCTAGAAGCATTTCAATAATCCACACATATTGAAAGCACAATTAGAAAGATTTGGCACTTACTCCCTGTAGTATCCAAACCCAAATTCAAGTTTAAGTTGCAGTCCTTGGGTTTATAATCTGAAGCAGCTGTGGAGATGTTAAAATAGTGATGGTTCTTAAAAGGGTCAGCTTTCATAGAGAGCACATCATTGCCTTTAGGCGAGACAGTTCACTCCCTCCTTTCTGAAGGGAATCCAGTTTACAGGTATTTGCAAAGTTGTACATTAGATTTAAGACACACCAGCCCGATGACATACCTGGGTGTTCCACTCTACATCTCCCATGCATCGTGCTTAGAGTCTTGGATTGTGGCATCAACGGGCAGCCCAAATTTCCTTCATTAGGCTAAAGAGAAGCTAGTTGAAATAGTTTCGGGTTTCTCTTTTGTTTTGTATCCTCATAGCTAAGACGAGCCAGCATTCTGGCCAATTTTTCTGGAGTTAGGCGAATTGGAGCTACATTTATCCGATTACCACCAAACTCTCCTGTTGAAAAGCGCATGGCTCAACACTTCCTATTAAAAGTAATACCATGTCTTGAAGGTTACTATACTGTTGATCCTGCTTACCTTATCATGGGGTTCCTGTACAGCTGAAAGAATCTGTACAGCTAATGCAGAATTATTTTCCAAGTAATGATCCACCAATGCGTTCAGCAGCAAGGGGCCACGGTCTGTAGACAGATAATATCAATTAGTAAAAGTTCTGTAATTACTCAAGAGGTGTTCTCAATAATCTTTGTATATCACACTTGCTGAAGAGAGAGACATGTTACCAAAGTTTTTCATCTTCCATAATCAGGTCAAATGCAAGAACGCTGAATTTCAAACAATCACAATTTATGCTACAGGAGAAAAGGGTGCTGATTGGTTGTGATCATTTGAAGATTGGCATTTTTGCATTTGTCCTGATGAGTCCAAGACAAAAAGCTGCTGTAACATGTCTCCCTGCAACTGCACTTCAAAACACTACATTGGTGAGTTGGCTAAGGGGAATGAGCTCTTGATACTCCACGTGAAGGGTTAAACCAAACCTTTATAGATCACTGGTTAGGCCCCAGCTGCAGTAACGTATCCCAATTCTGGGCTCCACATGCCTTGGAACACACAAGCATATGAATGAGTTTGGGTAGGCCACCCAGCCCCTCGAGCCTGCTCCGCCATTCAATGAGATCATGTAACCTCAACTCAGGAGGTTTACTAGAATGATACTAAGGATGAGGGACTTCACTTATGTAAAAGGCTGGAGAAACTGGGATTGTTCTCTTTGGAGCAGAGAAGGGTAAAGGGAGGTTTAGTAGGTGTTCAAAATTATGAAGGGTTTTTTGATGGAGTAAGAAAGGAGAAATTATTTTCACTGGTTGGTGGGTTTTGGGGGGGGTGGGGGGTGTTGGTAACCAGAGGGGACAGGTTTAAGGTAATTGCTAAAATAACCACAGGCGAGATGAGGAAATTTTAAAATACATCAACATAGGAAGCCACAATGATCTGACTGCACTACCTGAAAAAGTGGTAGAAACAAATTCGATCGTAACTTTCAAGAGAGAAATGGATAAACACTTGAATAGCAAAAAAAAAAAAATTAGGACTATGAGGAACAGGCAGGGCACCACATTGGATAGATCTTGCAAAGAGCTGGCACAGGTATGATGCACTGAGTAGCCTGTCAATTATAACATTAGATGAATGAGCCTAGAAGAGCGAACAGAATGAAGGCAACCACTGACGACTCCCAAATTGATCACTGATGATTTGGAGAACTATCAAAACACTGATCATCAGGTCTGTTTAATCAAAGTTGCATACATATTAAAAGAAAATTCTTTTTAAGAACAAAAAACAGCAAGCACCAGAAATTAAGCAAAAACATTAGATGCTGGAAGTATATTGCCTGTACAAAAAAATAGGATCAAAAACTCTGGTTGAATCCCTTCAACAGAACTGAAGACTGAACTCCTGCACAATCTCACCTGAGCGGAGGTTGTCCATGACCATCCCTTTCACTTCCTCGAGAACCTGCAGGTCCGTGGTTTCCAGCAGTGGAACCAAATCGCTAACGTTTACCTGCTGCGCCATGCTGCGTATGCTTCACGTGGCCAGTTTCCTCAACCCAAACCAGCTCTAAACCAACTCAACCCTGACCGCTGACTAGCAGGGTAGCGCTGTAAACAAAAGGAAGAATCCATCAGAGGTCATTGTTACTCATTATTTTATTCACGTACACATAATTCAGTGCAAAATTAATGCTGCAACAGATCATTTATCAATTGAGCATTCTCCCTTTGACGGTTCAAAGTTTGTTCTGTAATATCACAAGTTTACAATGTTAAAGGCGTTACATAAATGCAAGCTATTGTTGTCGCTGTAACTGCCTCCCTCGGAAACTCTCCTCTATGCTCTTCTTGCTTCCAGATTGAACTATTTTAAACACTCTTGGTAAGCCTTCCATCCTTCATAAACTTGAGTTCATTCAAAACTCTGCTGCCTACATTCTAACTCATGCCCCAAGTTTTGATCACCCATGATCACTGACATGAGCTCACTGACCTATACCAGTTCCTGGTCCAACACCTTGAATTTAAAATAACCATCCTGGTGTTGAAATCCCTCCACGGTCTTGTCCCACTCCACCATCGTTGGCTGTGTTTTCAGCTACCTGGGCCCCAAGCTCTGGAAATTTCCCCTCTAAATCTCTTAACCTCTCCCTTCTCCTTTAAAACTGCTTAAACCAACCTTTTGGTCATCTGCCCTAATACCGCCATATGTGGCTGAGTGTTAAATTTTGTCCAATATGTTTCCTTGAGGTGCACTGGGGTGTTCAAGGTGGAACATAAGTGCAAGTTTTTGTTCGGCAGCTGAGCTACACTAGGAAGATTTTGATTTTGATCCCTGGTTTGTGCCAAATTAACTGATCTCAGCTGACGCAGCTGTTGTGTTAGAATTGGTCTCAGTGCTCCTAGATTACAGGGGAACAATGAACCAACAACCCGTGTGGAATCACTGTCTGCCATGGTTCAGTGGTAACTCCCTCACCCAAGTCAGATGGTTGCAAATTAAAATTGAACCCTCAATTTTCTTCTTTTAACACCAGCTGACCCCCCCCAGTGGCACTTCACACACAATCCAGAGCACGTGAAATTCCCACCTGAAATATGATTAACGAGCAGGGGATAATTTGGGCCAGACAATATAAATTGAAGGCCAATGCTCTGAGTGCAAAACTGAGGAAGTGCTGCACTTGTCAGAGATGCCGTCTTTTGAATGAGGTGTTAAACAGAGGCCCTGTCTACCCTCTCAGACACTATTGTGAAGAGCAGGGAAATGCCCCTTGTATCCCAGGCCAATATTTATCCCGCAACCAATATCACAAAAACAGCTTATCTGGTCATTACATTGCTGCTTGTGGGAGCTTGCTACGTGCAAATTGGCTGCTGCCTTTCCTACAGGATAAATGATGACACTTCAAAAGTACTTCAGTGGCTGTAAATGCTTTTGGATGCCTTGAGGTTGTGAAAGGTGCTATAGAAAAGCAAGACATTCCCCAATCCACTGCTGTCTTCTCTCAGCTCAGACAGTGAGCTGCCCTGGGCACTGTAGAGGTTTGGGAGTGATTGTCTGTGTCACTGTAGCACCAGAAAGGCCTAATACCCAGTGTCTCGAACTGGAGAAAGGAGGGGAAGGGAAGCAAATGCTATTCACTATGGTGGCCCCAATCAACACCACAATATTGCACTCCAAATCGTGGTAACACCCAAAGATCAAAAAGTCACAGGTGGTAATATTTTCCAGTCACCAGATTGCTGGGTGATTCAGCCCGTTTCTACAGACTGGCAACTAGGGAAGAGATCAAAACCACAAACTCTGATTCTTGTCATTCAGGCTCTGACAGTATCCACCCTGCAAAATCAACACAACAGTATACACAAACCAGGGCCCCCAAAGTAGCATAGCAGGATCTCTTATGATAATCCACCACATAAACCAGTACCAGGGCGTTGTACAACACGCCCAAAGAACCAGCACCTCGACAATATTCCTTAATAAACTCTTGGCTGCAGGAAAGTTATTGTATTTTCCCCACTGTCCTTCATGGCCAGGTTCTAATAAAATGCTTACCAACTTACATTCATACAGCACCATTAATGTAACAAATCATCCCAAGGTGTTTCACCAAACAAAATTTGACTCCAAGCCACATAGGAAGATAGTGCGACAGGTGCTGACCAGAAGCTTTGTCAGAGGTAGATTGAGTGTTAAAGACGATAGGGAGGCACAATCAGTGCAGCAAAGGACGTCAGGGATGGACAAGAGGCCAGAAGTGGAGGATTGCAAAGATCTGAGGGCTGTGGGACTGGAGGAGGTTACAGAGATAAGGAGCAGCAAGCAAGGAGGATGATAACTCCTTAAATGAAATTTTAACACGAGGATATAAACGAGCTTTACATTACCACAGCATGGAGCTAAACAGAATGCAAAAATAGCTGCAAAGTATAGATCCATAAAGGCGTATCCTCTGCTGCTGCCCCACCCCTGCCCCAAAAGTCAGAGTAATGGGGCACCCCGATAAGGACTGTCACTTGGAAACAGAAACGTCGACTAAAAAAATACAACCACAAAGCAACCACTTGTGCCTGGCAGGAGACAGACATTCAAAACATCGATTGGGAGCCTCGTGTTCGAATTCTTGGCCACTTGCCCAGAGGGACAGAAACTCCCAACTTTATTTACAGTAATCAAGTTGGACTTCATGGTATTTAAAATCTGAGTTAAAATGGAGAAAACTGGGACAGTACATTTATTTTTAAAAAATGAGCAAAAAACAGCAAGTGTGTTAGAGCATGGACAGACTTTCCTGACTTTTACTAATCAGTCACTGAGGAGATTTTTGTGCAGCCCTGTGCCATCCTATAAAAAAAACAACAGAAAATTCTAGAATGTACAACAGGTCAGTAAACATTCAGAAAGAAAAAAAAGACAGATTAAGGTTTCCGGTGTGCAAGCCTTGCCAGAATTCATTTTCAGCATTTTCTATTTTTGTTTTGTGTGGAGCATTAACGCTGATGTGGATCAGTGAGGCTAAGCTGCTGGTTCTGTGCTGTAAGAAGTCTTTCAATTACGAAGGGGGTTTGACAGAATCAATGTAAAGATGTGACTTGTGGCGAGGGTTCAAACCTAGGAGTCAATATAAGCTAGTCACTAATAAATCCAATAGGGAATTCAGGAGGAATTTCTTTATTCAGAGTGGTGAGAAGGTGGAACTTTCTACCATAGGGAGTGATTGAGGTGAATAGTATCGATACATTTAAGGGAAAGCTGGATAAACATGAGGGAGAGAGCAATAGGATATGGTGACAGGGTGACATAAGTTGGGGGGGGTGGTGGGAGGAGGCTCATGTGGAGCATAAACACTGGCAGAGACCACTTGGGCCGGCTTGATTTAACGCCATGTGAGCCCCACTCCTCCCCACAGCCCCCCAGAAAGAAATCATACCGTCTATGCCACTGCTTCACTGGAAGGGCAGGCTAGCAAAATCACAAAAATGCAGCCCCTGATATTTTCTCCACATTGGTAGAGTAAAAGTAAAAGCAAAAACAAAAATTGCTGGAAAAACTCAGCAGGTCTGACAGCATCTGTGGAGAGAGAGAGTTAACATTTCAAGTCCAGGTGACTCTTCTTCAGAACTAAAGAGAATTAGAAACGTGGTGAAATAGATACTGTTTTAGGGGGGGTGGGACAGATGAAGCTGGATAGAAGGCCAGTGATAGGTGGAGGCAAAGGAGAGATTGCAAAAGGTGTCAAACAAAAGGTCGAAGGGGTGTTGATGGTGGTGAAACTGGCTAAAGGAGATGCTAATGGTGACATTAAGAGTAGAAAGCAGGATGAACAAGTGACAGATGGCTCTAGTAGGGGTGGGGTGGGGGGAGGGGACGGTGTGGGAGAAAAGATTTAAATAGGCTAAAAGGTGGGGATAAAACAGTGAATGGAAATAAATTTTAAAAATAATGAGAAATGGGTGGGAAAAATATAAAAACTAAAATTAAAAAATAAATATTTGACAAAAATGGTGAGGATGGAGGAGAGAGTTCATGATCTGAAGTTGTTGAACTCCATGTTAAGTCCGGAAGGCTGTTAAGTGCCTTGTCGGAAGATGAGGTGTTGTTCCTCCAGTTTGTGTTGAGCTTCACTGGAACATTGCAGCAGGCCAAGGATGGACATGTGGGCATGAGAGCAGGGTGGTGTGTTGAAATGGCAAGCGACAGGGAGGTCTGGGTCATGCTTGCGGACAGACCGAAGGTTCCCGCAAAGCGGTCTCCTCTACATTGGAGACACCAAACGCAGACGTTTGGTCAGTCCGCAAGCATGACCCAGACCTTCCTGTCACTTGCCATTTCAACACTCCACCCTGCTCTCATGCCCACATGTCCGTCCTTGGCCTGCTGCAATGTTCCAGTGAAGCTAAACGCAAACTGGAGGAACAGCACCTCATCTTCCAATTAGGCACTTTACAGCCTTCCGGACTTAACATGGAGTTCAACAACTTTAGATCATGAACTCTCTCCTCCATCCTCACCCCTTTTTGATCCCTTTTTTCAAATATTTATTTTTTAATTTTAATACACACATTTTTTTCCCACCCATTTCTCTTATTATTTAAAAAATTTATTTCCATTCACTGTTTTATCCCCACCTTTTAGCCTATTTCAATCTTTTCTCCCACATTGTCCCCTCCCCCCACCCCACCCCCACTAGGACCATCCGTCACTTGCTCATCCTGCTTTCTACTCTGAATGTCACCATTAGCATCTCCTTTAGCCAGTATCACCACCATCAACACCCCTTCGGCCTTTTGTTTATGACATCTTTTGCAATCTTTCCTTTGCCTCCACCTATCACTGGCCTTCTATCCAGCTTCATCTGTCCCACCCCCCCCTTAAACAGTATATATTTCACCACATTTCTACTTCTCTAGTTCTGAAGAAGAGTCATTTGGACTCGAAACGTTAACTCTTTCTCTCCACGGATGCCGTCAGACCTGCTGAGTTTCTCCAGCAATTTTTGTTTTTGTTTCAGATTTCCAGCATCCGCAGTATTTTGCTTTTATAATAAAAGTAAAAAACCTGCGTCCATGATGCTCCCTAAATAATGACAAAAACTATTCCACAGAACTCCTTTCAAGTAACAATCTTAAAAGATTTTCATCTTTTCAGATGATATTTTATCTATATATCCTACAGGGCCCGAGTGTAAAAAAGGATATGGTGGATTTGCAGATTTGTTTCCTTTTTATTCATACTGGCACTTGATTAAAATAGAAATCCTTTCTGCCTCAAAGTAGTTTTAATCTATCTGAAGTTTTCTTGGAGGTCACCAAAATACTTTAAACCCCCGAATCACAAGTTCTGAAGTTAATGCTGCAAAATTCCGTTGAGTTTTTTTTTTAAAATATAATTTTTAATCTTGATCGTTGCTCCCAGTATATTCATCACTCTCCTTCCCACCCCCACTGGGAGACACCACTTGATGCAGCACTACTCAACATAGCTCAGGCTGTGAACCAACGGTGGCAGCTACGAATCAGTGGGGCGCTCTCTCACCTCCAGGGCAGAAAGTGGGGGGCTCAAGCCCCACTCCAGAGACTTGAGCACAAAATCCAGTGCAGAACAGATGGACTGCTGCACTGTCAGAAGTGCCAGCTTCTGGATACGGTGTTTAAAAAAAGAAAATCCTATCTGGGCTCTCAGGGCACTATTTCAAGAGCAGGGGAGTTCTCCCTGATATCCTGGCTAAAATTTATCCCTCAATCAGCATCACCGAAAAGAAATTCTGATCATTTCATTATCATGTTGTTTGGGGAAGTTAGCTGCTACACTTGCTACATAACAATAAGGACTACACTTCAAAATTATACATCATTGACTAGTATATACTTTGGGGTATCAAGAGATCATTTAAGGGGCTAAAGAAATAACTCTCATTTCTATAAAGGGCATCAAGTAGCAGTGCGTAGCTGTCTTGGCTTCCAATTCACACGTACTGGGATTTTCAACACTGAATCAAAGCGAAAAGGGCATTTCTTACAAAACTAGTAAACTCAGCTCAACAGCAATTTGGAATTTAAAAAAGTATTTTCTATTGTGAGAAATTTCTCTGTAGATTACAGAAATAAACTATTTGCATTTAAAAAACAGACACACCCAAGTGATGGGCAAGATGTCAACCACAGGAGGCTCCATGAACATCCCCATCTCAAATTATGGCAGAGACCAGCTCATGACTGTAAAAGACATGGCTGAAGTACTTTTATCTATAGAAACATAGAAAATAGGAGGCGTAGGCCATTCAGCCCTTTGAGCCTGCTCCGCCATTCATTATGATCATGGCTGATCATCCAACTCAATAGCCACTCTCTTAACTCATTTAACTCTCTTAAGCCAGAAACGCCAAGTAGATGGATTCTTCTCAATTCCCTCAAGGTTCCCACCATCATAGATGCCAATCTTCACCCAATTCAATTCAGTGTGTGTGTTAAAGAGATGGCTGAGCACATTGGATACAGCAAAGTCTATGGGACTTGACTACACCCTGGCTCTACTGTTGAAGACTTGTGCTCCAGGACTAGCCACGCCCTTAGCCAAGCTGTTCCAACACAGCTGCTCCTTGGATTCTACTTAAAAGTTCAAAATTGCCCAGGTATGGCCTGCCCACAAAAGGCAGGACAAGTCTGATCTGGCCAATTACTGCCCCATCAGTATACTCTCAGTGATGGAAGGTATCACTACAGGGCAATCTAGTGGCAGTTATGCACCAATAACTTGCTTACCGATGCTCAGTTTGGGTTCTGCCAGTGCTGCTGGGCTCCAGAACTCAATACAGCTTTGATCCAAACATGGTCAAGAGCTGAATTCCAGAGGTAAGGAGAGAGTGACGGCCCTTGACATCATGGCAGCCTTTTACTGAGTGTGGCATCAAGGGGCCCCAGCAAAATTGAAGTCAATGGGAACCAGGGGAAACTCTCCACTGATTAAAGTCATACCTAGCACAAAGGAAGATGGTTATGGTTGTTGGGAGGCCAATTATCTCAATGCCAGACAACATTCACCTCCAACATGAAAGAGTCTAACCACCATCACTTTGCCAGTTGTCAAACCTCCACATCATCAACATTCCAAGGGTCACCACTAACCAGTCACTTAACCAGGCCAGCCATACAAGTACTTCAGCCACAGGAACAGGTCAGAGGCTGGGAATTCTGCAATTGATTCACCTCCCGACTCCTAAAAGCCTGTCCACCATCCACCAGGCACAAGTCAGGAGTGTGATGGAATACTGTCCATTTGCTTAGTGAATGCAGCTCCAACATTCAAAAGCTCAACACCATCCAGGACAAAGCAATCCGCTAGATAGGCATCCCATCTACCGCCTTAAACCTTCACTCCCTCCACCACCGACGCACAGTGGCAGCAGTGTGTACCATCTACAAGATGCACTGCAAGAACTCACCAAGACTCCTTCAACAGCACCTTCCAAGCCCATGACCTCTACCACCTAGAAGGACAAGGGCAGGAGACACATGGGAATACCACCATCTGCGAGCTCCCCTTCAAGCCACTCACCATTCTGACCTGGAAATAAATTGTCACTCCTTCACTGTCGCTGGGTCAAAATCCTGGAACTCTCTAACAGCACTGGTTGTTGGAAGCCATAAGGGCAGGAGTTCAAGGCAGGGGCTCACCACCACCTTCTCAAAGGCAGTAAATGCTGGCCTACCGGCGACACCCTCATCTCATGAATGAATGATATACAAACAACTGTAAATGTATACATTAGCTAAACTCCCTTGGCATTACTCATCATGATCCAGAGTCTGGTTCACTAATGTCCTTTAGAGAAGGAAATCTGTTGTCCTTACCTGGTCTGACCTATATGTGACTTCAGACCCACAGCAAAGCGGTTGACTCTTAATGCCCTCTGAACAAGGGCAATTTAGGATGGGCAATAAATGCTTGCCTAGCTAGCGATGCCCACATCCCATGAACAAATAAAATAAGTGTGCAGCCTTTTAAAGGAGAGGAACACTATATACTGTATAAAACACACTGCAGTGTAGGCTGAGTATCCCTTTGTACAATCTAAGCTAATTGATGCTGTGTCACTGGGGATCTTGCACCTACCACCCCCCAGGGAAAGTGTGTCACTGGACGAAACAGAGCAGGTTTCTGGTCACAGATGGGAGAAAGAGGGCAGGTGGTGGGCGTGACAGCAGTTGCAATTCTTCAATCTTCACCGCCTGTGGTTGGTTGGGGAAAAATGGATCCTGTTCATGCGATGAGTCCTGGTGGAAATCAAGCATGTGGAGGTGAGGATGGGAGCAAGCCCTCAGATACTAACTCTGTGCATGACAGAATGACTGCTTGGGTGACTATCACCTGCAAAATTGCATGTCAACAGAGTGCAGGAGCATTGTAGGGCGAGAGTCAAGAAAGCAGGGGAATATATTAATACACCAGATCCATAAAATTTGTAGTTCACCCTAGATGCTCTATGCAACACAATTCAAGTTTGAGAAAAAAAACAAACATTCAACTAAGTATCAGGGAGGCAAACAGCATGAACACTTCTCACTTTATCCAGCTCCATCTCTCTCATTGGCAACTGAGAGGCTGAATAAACTATTCACAATTTGGAGTTATATTTGACCAGAGTTGATCTTCTGACCACATATCTGCACCATCACCTTTTCCAACTTGATAAAGTTGCCTGATTCCTCCCTTGCCTCAGCTGATCCGCTATTGAAACCCTCATCAATACATTTGTTACTTCTAAACTTGACTATTCCAATACACTCCTGGTCAGCCTCTCACATTTTACTCTCCGTAAACTGAAGTCAATCAAAACTCTGCTGCTCACGTGCTAAGTTTTCAAATGTCTCCACAGCCTCTTCCCTCCTAATTTCCTCCAGGGCTACAACCCATCGGATATCCTTGTGCTCCTTCAATTGTGGACTTCAGCATTCCCAATTTTCATTCCTTCATCATTGGCAGCATTCAGCTGCCTGGGTCCTAAGCCCTAGAATTCCTACCCTAAATCTCTCTCCTTCTTTAAGGCACTCCTGCTTATTTGGAGGGCCGGTGCAGACACAATGGGCCAAATGGCCTCCTTCTGCACTGTAACAATTCTGTAAAAGCTTACCACTTTGACCAAGCTTTTGTTCATCTGCCCTAATATTTCATGTGGCTGGGTGTCAAATTTTGTTTGCTAATGCTCCTGTGAAGGACCTTGGGACATTATGGAAATGCAAGCTGTCATTGTTGAGTTTAACATTGAACAGTGTTGGTGTGCAAACATTTAAAAGTACAGTTGCCAGAGATTCTAAGTTGAATGGCCGACTGACACTTCAATCAAAAAGGACTGAACGTTCCTGAAAAGATATATGACTGACTGTCAGTACAGGTTAGAACATATCATTAGGTCTCACAGGAACAGGAGGAGGCCATTCAGCCCCTCAAGCCATTTCTGACATTCAATGACATGATCTGCATCTTAACCCATCCACGTCATGCCCTTTAAGAACACGGCTGTTTACATCATCTAGGATTAGCTCATTCAATGCACCAAATGCTTCTGCTCCTCAGTTATTTGAAGGTGATACAAGGACCCTTGAAAATTAAACAGTCTGAAGAAGCCCCACAATACAGAATCATTTGACAACACAAAGGGACGATTGGAAACAGTGAGAGTTCCCTGATAAATCCTGCATCACATTCTGGGGTTGGGGGAAGGGGAAATGCAACAGGAAGATATTTGACAATGTTTCTTTTGCACAATCAAACGGTTACTTCACAATAAGGACTGGACTTGGCCCCAGACCCAGCACAGCGGCCGAAGCTCAGGGACAACCCCAACATTAAACAGAAAATGGAAAACACGAGAAATAACATTTTGAACCTCAGCTCGCCCCCCACCCACCCACCCACCCAGAGCCACCATCTAAACAGATTCATTCATTTCGCCCCCGATCCGGCTCAGTGGCCAGGGTGACAGCTCGGCCCTGCTGAAGCCCGGGCTGCGGCGGCCCGGACCCCAGCCTGAGGGGGCGACAGGAGCAGCCGCGCGCCCCCCCCAACCCCCCCCAACCCCCACCCCCCAAGCCTAGGCTGTGGGGCGGGGGGGGTAAGGGGGAGGAGGAGAGTATTCTCCCCCTTTGACAGGCCGGGCCCGGGGACCGAAGCAGCGGCGGCCGGTGTCGCAGTTCTCCGGCCTCTCCCTTTCCCTCCAGGGGCGGAGGCCCCGGCCTCTCCCCCTCCTCAGGGCCGGGCCCCGTGGGGGGGGGGTGGGTTTTTACCTCTCACCGAGTCGACATTCCACAGGGCGCCGCCATCTTAACCACCTCACCCCCTCCCCCTGGACCACCCACATCCGCCAGACTCAGCAAAACAAATAAACCCCGGACTACTTCTTTCAATATCCCTCATTAAGCCCCCTCAAGGTGAGTGTCGGCCGGCGCCAACCCTCTATTTCCCCGCCACTCGAGATAACCCCTTACTAAACCCCCGAGTCTTCCCGCAGATGTTTGTGTTGATTTTAACAGAAGGGGAAGGGATCTGGAAATAGTTCCCAGGCCGCTTCACCCCCCCCTCGAGTTTCACAGCGCGTGGAGGGATATCAGACGGGGCGACGCGGCTGCGCGTGACTGCAGGTGTCCAGTGCGCGCCTGCGCGGGGGCCCGAAGGACCCACATGACGTCACCGCCTTGTGGTAAAAGAGGTTATTATCGGGCAAGGGGGCGTGTCCTCCCAGCTGTCAATCTCTGTAGGCAGCAAGGACAGGGAGAGGGATAGAGGGACACAGAGGGAGAGAGAGAGATGGAGAACAGATAGATAAAGAGAGGGATAAACAGATAAATGAATAAAGAGGTAGATAGACTGAGATAAAAGCAAAAAAAATCCAAAACAAAAACAAAAATACCTAGAAAAACTCAGCAGGTCTGACAGCATCTGTGGAGAGGAAGACAGTTCACAGAACTGGTGAAGAGTCATACAGACTCGAAACGTTAACTGTGTTCCTCTCCGCAGATGCTTTCAGACCTGCTGAGTTTTACTAGATAGACTGAGAGATGGATAGAGGGAGAGAGATGGGGAGAGAGAGATGGATAGAGGGACAGAGAGAGAGGGACAGAGAGATGGATAGACAGGGAAAGGGATAAACAGAGAGATGGGCAGAGGGATAGAGGGAGAGAGAGGGGGATAGAGAGAGAGGAATAAAGGGACAGAGAAAGGGATAGAGATAGAGAACAGACAGAGAGATTGAGAGAGCGATAAACAGCAGGATTGATAGAGAAATTAATAGAGGGAAAGAGATGGAAAGAGGGAGAGGGAGAGGGAGGAAGAGAGGGAGAGAGATAGGGAGCAGATAGAGAGATAGATAAACCAATAGAGGGATAGATAGAGAAATGGATAGAGCGAGAGAGATGAAGAGAGGGACATAGAGGGGAATAAGGATAGAGACTTGGCTAGAGGGACAGATGGAGGGATAAACAGACAGGGAGAGGGATAGAGGGAAAGAGAGATGGATAGACAGAGAGAGGGATAAACAGATAGAGAGCTGGATAGAGAGACAGATAGGCAGAGAGATAGATAACACAAGAACACAAGAAATAGGAGCAGGAGTCGACCACATGGCCTGTTGAGCCTGTTCCACCATTCATAAAACCATGGCGGATCTTGGGCTTCAACTCCACTCCCCATATCCCTTAATTCCTTGAGAGACCAAAAACTCTGTCTACCCCCCAGCCCGAAATGTATTCAACGACCAGAGTAACCACAACCCTCTGGGGTAGAGAATTCCAAAGATTCACAACCCTTTGAGGGAAGTAAATTTCTCCTCATCTCAGCCCTAAATGATCGGCCCCTTATCCTGAGACTGTGCCCCCATGTCTTAGATTCCCCGACCAGTGGAAACAATCTCTCAGCCTCCACCCTGTCAAACCCCTTCAGAATCTTGTAGGTTTCAATGAGATCGTCTTTCACTCCTCTAAACTCCAGAGAATATAAACCCAATTTACTCAGCCTCTCATCATAGGACAACACCCTCATCCCAGGGACCAATCTAGTGAACCTTTGCTGTACCACCCCCAATGCAAGTATATCCTTTCTTAAATGTGGAGAGCAAAACTGCACACAGTATTTCAGATGTGGTCTGACCAAAGCCCTGTACAACTCAAGCAAGACTTCTTCATTCTTGTACTCCAATCCCCTTGCAATAAAGACCAACATGCCATTTGCCTTCCTAATTGCTTGCTGTACTTGCATGCTAACTTTCTGCGTTTCTTGTATGAGAGATGGATAGAGTGGCAGAAAGAGGGATAAACAGAAAGAGAGGCAGAGGGAGAGATATGTATCTAGAGAGATAAGTAGATGGTGACAAATAGACAGACCGAGAGATAGAATTGGAGAGACACAGATAGAGAGATGGAAACAGAGGGATAGAGGGCCAGAGAGAGGGATAGAGGGGCAGAGAGAGGGATAAACAGTTAGAGAGAGACAGAGAAAGTGAGGGAGAAATAGATACAGAAATACAAACAGATAGACAGAGAAATTCGGAGAGAGACAGAGATAGAGAGACAGGTATAGAGAGAGAGGGCTAAATGCAGAGAAATAGATAGGCAGAGAGATACAGAATGACAGATATGGATAGAGAGATAGCTAGAAGGACAGAGAGAGATACATAGACAGCTAGATAGATACATGGAGCGATAGATAGAGAATAGAGACACGGATAGGTAGTTAAAGCAAGAGAAATAGATTTTTTTTTTTATAAAAAGAAAGACTTGAATTTCGGTAATACCTTTCACAGCCTCAGGATGTCCCAAAGCGCTTTACATTTGATGAAATACCAACACAGCAGCCAATTTGTGCCCAGCATCTCCCACAAACAGCAAAGTGAAAATGACCTAATGATTTTTTTTGTGACTCTAATCGAGGGATAAATATTGGCCACAATACCAGGGGGGCAACTTACCCTGCTCTTCTTCAAAATAGTTCCATCAGAACTTTTACATCCATTGAGAGGGTTGACAGGCAGAGAGACAGACAGATAGACAGGCAGACAGAGAGACAGAGAGAGACAGACAAATAGGAGAGGGACTGACAGATAGGAGAGAGACTGACAGAGGCGCAGACAGATAGACAGGCAGACAGATAGACAGGCAGGGAGACAGGCAGATAGACAGGCAGACACAGAGACAGGCAGAGAGACAGGTAGATAGATAGGAGAGAGACTGGCAGAGAGACAGATAGATGGGCGAAGCAGATAGACAGGCAGAGAGACAGACAGATAGACAGAGAGACTGCCAGAGAGACAGATAGACAGACAGAGAGACAGATTAAATGAGGAGCTAATAAAGTGCCTCAGGGAACAGGGTGTCTTTTTATAATAAATTTTCATTGATCACAACAAATGGGGCAGGGGTCATGAAATTCTTTTATTTTGGAAAAGGCAAATGCCTTTAGTTATAAGACTGAATGTTATAACTATAGGTTGTACAACCAGGAGATAGGGATGTTTCATGATTTATCCTGAGTGAATGATTATGAAGGAGTCCTGCCTGATTGTATCGTCTTTTAGCCAATTCTGAAATGAAATTGGGTGACAGTGCACCCTGTTGGTTGGCATCAATACTACAGAAATCAGAGTGTTATTGCTCTTTCTACAAGAACACTTTGGGACCAGCACCACACTGATATAAACATCAGCTCATTCTACAATCTATCACCCATCATTTCCCATTCACTCATCAGGGCTGTTCTTGCTGATCTCCATCAACTTCCCATCCACCAATATCTCAAATTTAAAATTCTCATTCTGATTTTTAATTCCCTAATTTCTGTAGCCTCCTCCACTCCTTCCTCCACAAGATCTAAGTTCCTCTAACTCTGGCCTCTTGAGCATCCCCTCCTCCCTTCACCCCACCATTGCCAGAGATTAATTCAGCTACTTAGGATCTCACAGGGTCAAAATCCTGGAACTCCCTTCCTAACAGCACTGTGGGTGTACCTACACCACATGGACTGCAGCAGTTCAAGAAGGCAGCTCAGCACCACCTTCTCAGGCAATTAGGGATGGGCAATAAATGCTGGCCCAGCCAGCAAAGCCCACATCCCGTGAATGAATAATAAAAAACACTCCAGAGTACGCTTCTTAAAGTGGGGGTCTGGAACTCACTGCCTTAAAGGGTGGTAGAGGCAGAAGCCCCCATTACATTCAAAAAACACCTGGATTTGCACACAAGGTGCCATAACCTACAGGTCTACAGACCAAGAACTAGAAAGTGGAATTAGATTAGATAGCTCCTTTTCAGCCATGATGGGCTTTTGATGTTTCCATGCGTTAGTTTGTTATGTTGTTCCAATATGATGTAGGAACTATTTGTTCATGCATCTGTATACATAAATATCCAGTGTGCCACATCACCCTCTACTACGCTCTACTCTGTGTGTCAGTCCACATCACATGTTGTGATCTGAGAAATACGTTGGATGAAGCTCCAGCATTTGAGCTTAAAAGTGTGATTATTTCAATATTCTGGGAACCACCAGACATAACACTTATGTTTCTATGTTAAATCTCCTCATCTCTCTCTTTGTTTAAGACTCACCTCTTTTGCAAAGTGTTTGGCCATAGCTTTAATATTTCCTTCTTTGGCTCTGTGTTCATCTTTTGCCTCTCTGAAATGATGTGAGGAATATTTCTTATATGTCAAAATGCTCTAACTAAATGGAAGTACTTGTAATCACTGATAAAAAAGAGCTGGTGCCTTCATGCACATCACTGTGCAAATATGCAAAGAAAACTGCAAATGTTCAGGTGCCCGCCCTGCATTAACCCTGTTTCTTCCTCTACCCATTGCTGCCTGACTGACTGAGTCCTTCCTGCAGATTCTATTTTTATTTCACATTTCCAGTATTTTGCTTTTGCAAATATTACTCTTGTTTTTGTAGCCCTGTTGCTCTGCAGCTGATGTGCTGTCCTGCTGTTGGCATTGTCTGCAACCATTGTACAGAATGCAGCATCCGTGTTATAATGCTTTTATAATGCTTTTAATTGTAATTCTACAAAACAGGCACCTAGCTTCTCTGACCAATGATCCAGAATATTATAGTTTACGTGTAGACTCCCTTCCCTTGTCTTCCTTTTGTTCCATTCTTACTGAAATGTCCACGTATATCTCATTTGTCAGTTCCCCTTCAGCTCTTTTTCTTTACAGATGCAGTCTGTCTGACTTGTGGCGTATGTCCAGCTCTTTTGGCTTTTAATCTAGATCATAAACCTTTCTCTTTCTTTCAAATGTGGTGTATTTGCTGTTTTCACCTGTACAGAAATGCTTGAACAGTCCAAGACTAATTGCACTGCCCTGTTTGCTCCCCAGAATGTGGTATCTTCAGATCTGATCCAATTTTCACTTGAAAGATGCAGTGACCTCCGCCTCAACCAGTTGCAAAGCATTCCATGTGCCCAGTGGTTCTCTGCAGAAAGGTATAGAACACTGTCACGCTCTGAATGACAATTTTAAATTGATGTCTCCAATTTACTGACTCCCTAATCAGCATAAGTAGACTTTCTCCATTCACTCTATTAAAACTCTATTATTTTTTTAAAAACTGCATTAACTCTCTTTTTGGTTTTCTCTGCTTCAGTGGAAATAGCTCCAGTAACTATCCACATAACTAGTTTCACATCCCTGAATTGACACTCCATTAAAAATGCAAGGCTACGAAAACCTTAGAACCATAGAAAAATTACAGCACAGAAAGAGGCCATTCAGCCCATCATGTTAGTGCCTGTTGAAAATGAAAAAAATAAAAAAAACTAGCTGCCCATTCAAATCCCGCATTCTAGCACCTGCTCCGTAGCCTTGCAGTATACAGCGCTTCAGATTCAGGTACATTTTAAATGAGTTGAGGATTTCTGCCTCCACCACCTAACCAGGCAGCGAATACCAGATGCCCACCACCCTCTGGGTGAAAAAGGTTTTCCTCATGTCCCCTCTAATCCTTCTACCAATCACCTTAAATCTATGCCCCCTGGTAACTGATCCCTCAGCTAGGGGGAAACAGGTCTTTCCTGTCTACCCTGTCAAAGGCCCCTCATAATTTTGTACACCTCAATTAGGTCATCCCTCAGCCTCCTCTCTCCTAAGGAAAACAACCCCAGTCTATCCAATCTCTCCTCATAGCTGCAATTTTCAAGCCCTGGCAACATTCTTGTAAATCTCCTCTGCAGCCTCTCCAGA
This sequence comes from Cetorhinus maximus, assembly GCF_964194155.1. Lineage (NCBI taxonomy): Eukaryota > Metazoa > Chordata > Chondrichthyes > Lamniformes > Cetorhinidae > Cetorhinus > Cetorhinus maximus. The sequence goes on from NC_135888.1 coordinate 23,728,762, forward strand.
GCAATTACTGTGGTGACCAGAACTGTACACAAAATTCCAGCTGTGGCTTAACCAGCTTTTTTTACAGTTCCACCATTACATCCCTGCTTTTGTATTCAATACCTCGCCCAATAAAGGAAAGCAGTCCATATGCTTCCTTTACCACCTTATCCACCTTATAAAGCACTGACGCTTCACTTGGCCCTCAGTCTGTCATCTAACCAAATGTCATTGGACTAGTAATCTAGAGGGCCAGGCTGATGCACTGGAGACATGGGTTCAAATCCCATCACAGCAGCTGGTGGAATTTAAATCCAATGAATAAATCTGGCATTTAAGACAAAAATCAGCCTCAGTAGCGGTGAACCATGACAACTGTAAAAACCCACCTGGTTCACTGGTGTACTTGAGGGAAGGAAATCTGCTGTCCTTACCCAGTCTGGTCTACATGTGGCTCCAGACCCACAGCAATGTGGCTGACTCTTAACTGCCCTCTGACATGGCCTAGCAAGACACTCAGTTCAAGGGTAATTAGGAATGGGCAACAAATGTTGGTGTTGTCAGCAACACCCACATCCCATAAAAGGAAAGAATTCACAGGATGTGGACATTGCTGGCTAGGCCAGCATTTGTTGCCCATCCCTAATTGTTACTTGTAGGCCATCAGACTTCCTTCCCTAAAGGGCATTAATGAACCAGATGGGTTTTTACAATGATCAGCAATGGTTTCATGGTGACCATCAGACTTTTAAATTTCAGATTTGTTTTTTAAATTGAATTCAAATTTCATTATCTGCCATGATGGGATTTTTTTTGGAAAAATATACTTCGTTCATAAAATATCTGAAAGAACATATCTAAATGGCCATCACAAGAGTGCAATCAGATTCAACTTTTGCACATGGATCACAAGGTTCTTCAGTACAATCAATGAATATTACATGATGGGACTTGAGCCCAGGTCCCTGGAGTATTACCCCGGGTCTCTGGATACTAGTGACAACACCATTACACCACCTCCCTTCATATTTCAGTTGCACCTTTCACAACCTCAGGATCTCCAGATGTGCTTTATGGCCAGTGAAGTATTTTTGAAATGTAGCCAACTACAAGAACAACTTATATTTATATAGCATCTTTAACTTAATGGAACATCGCAAAACGCTTCACAAGGGCTTAAGAAAATATGACACCAAGTCACATGATTAGGTCAAATGGCCAAAATCTTGGGGGGGGGAGGAGGTGAGGTTTTAAGAGGTAAAGAGCGTCTTAAAGGAGGAGAAAGAGGCGGAGAGGTTTGGAGACAGAATTGGAGAGTCTGGGACTTGGTCACTATTGTAATGTAGGAAATGTGGCAGCCAGTTTCTGCACAGCAAGATTCCACAAATAGCAATGTGATAAGATGATACATTAAACTATATGAATAATATATTAATGTAACAATGCCCCCTGCTGTATAACAATGCCACTGCAGAAAAACACCAAGAATTCAATCCACTGGCAGTGGATGGTGACACTGACACCTGCCACTGACACCTGCTGGAGGAAGGACAGTGCTTCAGAACACAACACTGCAATATCTTTGTACATTGAATTCCATCTATGGACAACATGAAGAACTACAATTGACAAATCATTGTCAACCACAACTCGTATTTATATAGCATCTTTAATGTATAATAAAATTAATAAACTGAGTAATTAATTAATAAAATAACTAATAAGATGTCCCAAGGTGCTTTATAGAAGCAGTATAAAGGAGATATTAGGGTATGTGATCAAAAGCTTAATCAAAAGGATAGGTTTAAAGGAGGAGAGAGAGAGGCAGAATAGTTTAGGGAGAGAATTCTAGACCTGAGAGGTTAGGATGTTGAAGACATGGCCACCAATGGTGGAGCAATTAAAATCGGGGATGTACAAGTGGCCAGAATTAGATGAGGACAGATATTTGTTAAGGTTGCGGGGCTGGAGGTGATTACAGAGAAAGGGAGGGATGAGGCTATTAAGGGATTTGTAAACAAGGTTGAGAATTTTATAATCAAGAATTTGCTTGATTGGGAATAATGTTGGTCAATGGACACAGGGGTGCTGGGTGAATGGCATTTGGTGTGAGTTAAGACACAGGCAACAGAGGACTTAGGAGCAGGAGTAGGGCATTCAGCCCTTCAAGCCTGCTCCACTATTCGATAAGACCATGGCTGATCTCATTATGGTCTCAACTCCACTTTCCTGTCTGCTCCCCATAACCATTGACTCCTTTGTTTATCAAAAATCTATCTAACTCAGCCTTGAATAAATTCAAATGACCAGTCTGCTGAGTGTAGAATGTGGGAGGCTGGCCAGGAATGTGTTAGAATAGTCATGTCTAGAGGTAAAAAAGGCATAGATGAGGGTTTCAGCAGTAGAAGGACAGAGCTAGGGGTAGAGAAGAGTGATGTTAAGGAGGTGGAAACATGTGGACTTAGTGACAACATAGATATGTGGCTGAAAGCTCATCTCAGGGTCAAATACACATCAAAGTAGTAAACAGTTCGGTTCAGCCACAGACAGTTGCCAGGGAGAGGAATGGAATCGTTGGTGAGGGAGTGGGGTGTGTCATATTAATTCGTATTTCCTATTTTGCTTTCAAGCACATAACAAGTTGCTTTACTCACATTCCCTTGCCTGCACTATTCTCATTTTGTGCCATTTCCCTTTATTCTGTTCCTGGTGAATGTGGTTCATGTTTACATTTTTTTGATAAAATGTTACGACTGACTGGCTGGCTGGCTTCTTCTCTCCACAGATGCCGATTGACCTGCAGATTGTGTTTAGGTTTCAAATGTCCATATTTTGAAATATCCCATTGCTTATTAATAATTAGTGAATCATATTTGGTTATAGTACAGGAAAAATGCATCAATCTGTTGCTCAAATTATTCAGCATTACCTCCATCAGGTGGGACTGAACATGAATTAGATAAAATATTTTGCACAACAGATTTCCTGTTTAAAGTAACGATGTTGAGAAATGCAATTTTTCTGTAAACTTGTCCATTTTTGGTAAAAAAAACAGCTCGACACTGCCTCTAACTGGGTGGAAACGGTACTACACACTTAACAATATTGTTTTTCTGGTTATATAGCGTTGTTGCCCACAGGTGGCGCTGTCACACCAGGTTTGACATTTGTAGAAAAAATTTGCATTCATGTCCCCAGGTCACCCTCAAGTGTTTCACATTCAATGGATTCGGTTTTGAAATGTAGTCACTCTTGTTGTACAAAGGAAGAATTTGAAAATCCAGATTAGATGAATAAATTCATCTCCATCACTCGGACCATTTATTTCCACCTCCATAACTTTCACCCATCTTGGCGCATTTGCTGCTGAATCCAGTCTTCGTCACTTCAGACTTGCTTTGTGAGTGGGGAGACAGTGGCCTAGTGCTAATTTCACTGGATTAGTAATCTAGCAGCCCAGAGCTAATGCTCTGGGGACAATGGGTTCAAAGCCCACCATAGCAAGCTGGTGGAATTTAAATTTAATAAATAAAACCTGGAATATAAAGTTCATCTCAGTAATGGTGAAACTATCATCAATTGTCATAAAAACCCATCTGGTTTACTAATGTCCTTCATGGAAAGAAATCTGCCATCCTTACATGTGACTCCAGACCCACAGCAATGTGGTTGACAATGTGGTGCCACTCAGTTCAAAGGCAATTTGGGATGGGCAATAAATGCTGGCTGCCCATGTCCCCACAAAAGGATATTAAAAAAATTCCAATGCTTTCCTGGCCAACTTCCTGTCTTCCACCCTCTGTAAACTTGAGCCCATCCTAAAGTCTGCTGCCAATATCAGTCCCTGTTCTTGCTGGTCTACATTGGCTACTGGTTCCCTAAAGCCTCCAATTTGCTCCTCTCTATGTCACAAAACTCTGGTCTTATAAATTCCTCTTTCTTCACACCATGAAGACCATCGATCTTAAAATCACAAGGGATGGTTGCAGGGATGAGGAACTTCAGTTATGAAGCTAGGCTGGAGAAGTTAGGACTGCTTTCCCTAGGGAAAAGAAAGTTGAGAGGAGTTTTGAAATAGCTACATAAAACCATGAGGGGCCTGAATAGAGTAGGCAGGGAGAAACTGTTCCCACTCGTGAAAGGATCGAGCACATGAGGGCACAGATTTAAATTAATTGGTAAAAGAAGCAAAAGCGAAGTGAGAAAAAGCTTTTTCACACAGCGAGTAGTTAGGGTCTGGAATGCACTGCCCGAGAGTGTGGTGGATGCAGGTTCAATTGAGGCTTTCAAGGGGGAATTAGGTTGTTATCTGAAAAGAAAGAATGTGCAGGGTTACAGGGAGAAGGCGAGGGAACGGGGAGAGCTGGTGCAGACATGATGGGCCAAATGGCCTCCTTCTGTCCATACCAATTCTGTGATATGGGAGAGGGAGTCAGCCATGCCTTGGATATTCCATGTCCTACATTCAGGAATTCCTCCCCTCTGCCTCTCTACTTCCTGCTCCACCTTGGGGCATTTTTCTGTGTTAAAAACGTTGTGTAAATACAAGTTATTCTTGTGTCCTAGAACTACATTAAATCATTAATAACTTTATATATCTATTACAAAAAGCATGACAACACCATTCACTGATAGAAAACTGGAGGGTTTTTTATTTTTTTCTTTCCAGTGAGGCATTGCATTATTAGCTAAGGAGTCAGTTACTGCAGTAAGGAGAGATGATATCTTGGAGGGGGCATCGAATGAAGCTTTGTGGGTAGAACTTAGGAATAAAAAAGGGGCAACCACATTGTTAGGTGTTTATTATAGACCCCCAGATAGTCAGCAGGAAACTGAGGAGCAAATATGTGCACAATTTGTGGAGGTGTGTAAAAACAATAACAATAGGGTAATTATATTAGGTGATTTCAACTTTCCCAACATTAATTGGGATAGACATAGTGTTAAGGGCTTGGATGGAGTGGATTTCTTGAAATGAGTACAGGAGAACTTTTTAGGTAAATATGTAGAGGGTCCAACAAGAGACAGTGCACTGCTGGACCTAATTCTGGGGAATGAAGCCGGACAGGTGGCTGAGGTGGTGGTGGGGGAGCATTTTAGTGATAGCGACCACAACATGGTACAGTTTAAGTTTGTTATGGACAAAGAAATAGACAAGTTGCAAAAAAATGTTTTGGATTGGGGGAGAGTGGATTTTAGTAAAATAAGGCAGGATCTGGCCAAGGTAGACTGGGAACAGTTACTTGCGGGGAAATCTACAGAAGAGCAGTGGGGGGTGTTCAAAAAGGAAATGGGGAGAGTTCAGGCTCAACATGTTCCTTCTAGGGTGATAGGAAGGAGTAACAAGCCCAGAGAACCATGGATGACCAGAGATATTCAGGTTACGATAAGAAGGAAAAGAGAGGCTTTTAGCAGGTACAAGGTGAGCAAATCAGCAGAGGCATTAGTGGAGTACAGAAAGTGCAGGGTGGAGCTTAAGAAAGCAATTAGGAGAGCAAAGAGGGGATATGAGAAAGCTCTGGCTGGTAAAAGTAGGGAAAATCCCAAGATATTCTATAATTATTCTATAATTATATCAATGGGAAGAGGATAACCAGGGAAAGAGTAGGGCCCATAAGGGACCAAGGGGGCAATCTATGGGTGGAGCCAGAGGACATCGGTAGAGTGTTGGACGAATACTTCACATCCGTCTACACCCAAGAGAATGAGGATGAAAGTATCGAACTTGGAGAGAGACTGCCAGGTTCTTGAGCAAATTAATATAGGGAGTGAGAAGGTATTGGAGGTGTTGGCAGGCTTAAAAGTGGACAAATCTCCAGGTCCAGATGATTTGTGTCCCAGACTGCTGAGGGAGGCAAGGGAGGAGATTGCAGAGGCTCTGACCCAAATTTTTAATTCCTCTCTGGCCAAGGGGGAGGTGCCAGAGGACTGGAGAACAGCTAATGTAGTTATGCTATTTAAGAAGGGTTGTAGAGATAAGCCATGGAACTACAGACTAGTGAGTCTCACGTCAGTGGTAGGGGAACTATTGGAGAAAATTCTGAAGGAGAGTATCTATCTCCACTTGGAGAGGCAAGGTTTGATCAGGGATAGTCAGCATGGCTTTGCCAGAGGGAGGTCATGCCTAACAAATTTGATTGAATTTTTTGAGGAGGTGACCAGGTGTGTAGATGAGGGTAGTGTAGTTGATGTAGTTTATATGGATTTCAGCAAAGCCTTTGACAAGGTCCCACATGGGAGACCTATAAAGAAGGCAAATGCACATGGGATACAGGGTAATTTGATAAGGTGGATTCAAAATTGGCTTAATTGTAGGAGACAGAGGGTGATGACAGAAGGCTGCTTTAGTGACTGGAAGCCAGTGTCCAGTGGTGTACCACAGGGATCTGTGCTGGATCCCCTATTATTTGTCATTTATATAAACGACATAGGTGACTATGTGGGGGGTAGGATTAGTAAGTTTGCGGATGACACAAAGATTGACTGGGTGGTTAACAGTGAGGTTGACTGTCTTGGGTTACAGGAAGATATAGATGGGATGGTCAAATGGGCAGATAAGTGGCAGATGGAATTTAACCCTGAAAAGTGTGAGGTGATTCACTTTGGAAGGAGTAATTTGACAAAGAAGTATTCAATGAATGGCATGACACTAGGAAGTTCTGAGGAACAAAGGGACCTTGACGTGTGTGTCCATAGATCTCTGAAGGCGGAGGGACATGTTAGTGGGGTGGTGAAAAAGGCATATGGGACACTTGCCTTTATCAATCAAGGCATAGATTACAAAAGTAGGGAGGTCATGTTGGAGTTGTATAGAATCTTGGTGAGGTCACAGCTGGAGTACTGTGTGCAGTTCTGGTCGCCACATTATAGGAAGGATGTGATTGCACTGGAGGGGGTGCAATGGAGATTCACCAGGATGTTGCCTGGGATGAAACATTTAAGTTATTAAGAGAGGCTGGATAGACTTGGGTTGTTTTCGTTGGAGCAAAGACTGAGGGGCGGCCTGATCGAGGTGTACAAGATTGTGAGGGGCATGGACAGGGTGGATAGGGAGCAGCTGTTCCCCTTAGTTGAAGGGTCGGTCACGAGGGGGCATAAGTTCAAAGTGAGGGGCAGGAGGTTTAGGGGGGATGTGAGGAAAAACTTTTTTACCCAGAGGTTGGTGACGGTCTGGAATGCGCTGCCTGGGAGGGTGGTGGAGGCAGGTTGCCTCACATCCTTTAAAAAGTACCTGGATGAGCACTTGGCACGTCATAACATTCAAGGCTATGGGCCAAGTGCTGGTAAATGGGATTAGGTAGGTAGGTCAGGTGTTTCTCACGTGTCAGTGCAGACTCAATGGGCCGAAGGGCCTCTTCTGCACTGTGATTCTGTGGCCACTCTGCACATTGCTGCAGGTTTATAGGGCAGCAGCCGGAAAGTTTCACCCAAAAGGAGCTTCCAGCTGCTTTGAGCCGAAAGCTCCAACTGTGAATGAATTAAATAATTGCTCGGCCGGAACAGCGCAGCAGTCCCATCTGCTTCTCGGCCTTTTGGCTAAGATCAAGTGTTGCAGGGGCGACACCATGGTCCTACCAAGGCAAGGTCGGGATGGAAGGGCTATAACCAATCGCAATCGAAATCCATACCGTGGGTTACCTATCACCGTCCGAGTCACGGTGAACCACAGCGAAGGAGGATCACCTATGGATCGGGGCTTCTTCACCAGGAGGATCCTGTTGAAGGCGTGCGGCTTCGAAGCTACGGAGATCTTCACCCTGCATGACTCCCGCAAAGGCGGTTATTTTGACGTGACGTTCAAGCGAGTGGCAGACTGCGTCCGGCTCCTGAGGGTGTTCGAGGAGAAGAGAGACCTGCCGGAGATGAAGATCCTGACGGCGGAGCCGCACTTTTCTCTGCCGTTGCAACGGGAACGTGTGGTGATGGTGCATGTGTACAACCCCTTCGTCCCTGTCGCCGACGTGGTCACCTTCCTCACCAGGTACTTCGATAAGGTGGGGAGCGGCACCGAGATTCGAGACGACCTGGGGATCTGGACAGGCAAACGCCTGTTTAAGGTCACGCTAAAGACCGATGGTAAGGGAGCCATTTTCCACCCTCCTTCCAGTTTCACTATCGGGGGAAACCGTGGCTACCTGGTCTACGCTGGGCAACCCAAGCATTGTCGCTCATGCGGCAAGGCTGGTCATGTGGCGGCCAACTGCAGCGCCTCCCTCTGCAAGATCTGCAAACAGGAAGGGCACCAGACAAAAGACTGCAAACAGGCCAAGTGCTGCAACCTGTGTGGCGAGGCAGGTCACCTCTACAGGACCTGCCCCAAACGCTGCCGTACTTACGCACAGGCAGCCAAAGCCGACCAGGGGGAAGCAGAAGAAATGTTTCGTGTCACTCCAACCACCAAGGCCCCCAGGGAGCTCAACGGGACAAAGGAGGACACAGAGAGAGACAAGGTGGAGAAAGAGATTGAGGCAACAGAGAGCCAATCAGCAGCACTACCCCCTGAACCTCCCAGTCCTCAGGACAGCGAATCAATGGAGGAGGAGGCAGCAGTGGAAAAGCAGCAGGGGGAGTGGCGGATGGTGAAGAACAAGAAAAGTAAGAGGGAGCGAAGAAGAAGCAAAGGCGTTTCCCAGAGAAACGGCAAGAGGCGTCTCCCATCCGACACGGATGACAAGGGCAGCAGCTCTTCGGATGATGAAGTGCCAGGGCGGCACCGACAGAAGAGGCGGCAAAGCTCCAGGGCGTTGGAGGACGAGACACCCGAGCTCCAGAAAATTGGAGACAACAAGGAGACCAGCGCACCCCAACTTTGCCTGCAACCTGAGGAGGCCAGTGCACCACAGCCCCTGGAATCTGGGAGCAGTGAGGCAATCATCGCACCCCAGCTCCAGGAAGCCGGGAACAGCAACACCCCAGAGGGGGTGAGTTTTGGAGAAGCTTCTCCAGCAAAGGTCATCTCAAAACCCACTCTCTACGTGAACCTCCAGATGCCACCGGAGCAGAACACGGCCAAGGAGATCTACCTCAGCCCATCCAAAGTGAAGGAATTTGAGCTCACTACGGGTATGAAGGAGCAGACTAAAGGTCTGGGACTCTCAGAGACAGTGGGTTTGGTAGGAGAATAAATGCTTTAAAATGGGTTTAAAGATTGTATCCATAAATGTGCGTAGCATTAAATCTACTACGCGATGTGTTGCGACCTTGGACTACCTAGCCAAGGTCAAAGCTGACCTGTTGTTTCTGCAGGAGTGTGCGATACCGCACCTCAGCTCCTACAGGCAATGGTCACGATGGTGGTCCCACGGGCCATCGATCTGGTCGGGCGGAAACGACTCTCGTTCCTCCGGCCTGGGTATTCTGCTGCGGGGAGGCAACTTCACCGTCTCCGAGGTCAAGGAGGTGGTGGACGGGCGCCTCCTCGTAGCAGACATAATGTACAAGAATGCTCCGCTCCGGTTAATTAACGTGTATGGCCCGGCACAAGGGGCTGAGCGGCTGGAGGTTTTTCAGCAGCTCCCACTGCTGCTGGCGACCTCCAGGCCGGTCATTCTGGGTGGTGACTTCAACTGCATCATCGATGCGGCTGGACGATCCGGCAGGGCCGGCAGCAGATTGGACGCTACGTCCAGATCCCTGATGGAAACAGTTAAGGATGCCAAGCTGCACGACGTCTTCAGCAACCCTGCAGACGGAGCGCAGCGTAGATACACCTGGTCGCGGCCAGACGGGTCCATTCGTTCCAGGATAGACTTCCTGTTTGTGTCCCGTGCATTCACAGTCAGATCCACCGAGGTCAAGCCGGTGTTCTTCTCTGACCACTGCCTCCTACTGGCAGACTGCCACTTGGAGAAGGACCTGAGGGTGGGCAGGGGGGCATGGAAGCTAAATGTGCAACTGCTGACCCCAGAGAACATTGAGGAGCTCAAGAGGGATTACAAAGGTTGGAGAACCGTGAAACCCCTCTTTGAGTCCCTGACACACTGGTGGGAAGCGATCAAGGGAAGCATCAAGAAGTTTTTCATCCTCAAAGGCACCCAGAAAGCTAGAAAGGAACAGAGGGAAATGTCCCGACTCCAGAAAAAGATGCAGAATCTGCTGCGGCTGCAGTCGATGGGGGTCGATGTCAAGGAGGAGCTCCAAGAGGTGAAGGGCCAGCAAGCCTCGCACTTTGCCTCGGAGGCCTCCAAGATCATCTTCCGTTCCAGAGTCCGCTCCGTGGAGCAGGATGAGACGTGCTCACGTTTCTTCTTCCAAAAGGTACACAGAGAGCGCTCTGTGATCAGCAGCCTGAAGGAAGAAGACGGCTCAGTAAAGTCATCACGGTCCGACATTCTGAGGATCAGCAAATCCTTTTATGCCGGATTGTATGACGTGAAGCCCACGGACAGCACGGCCTCCCAGTCCTTCCTGTCCTCTATCACGGAGGTCTTAGACCACAGTACGCGGGAGAGCCTGGACAAACCGCTAACTCCTGATGAACTGACTAAGGCCCTCGAGTCCTTCGAGAAGAGTAAAACCCCCGGAAGCGACGGCTTGCCGGCGGAGTTGTATTCGGCTCTGTGGGACTTGATCGGCCCAGACCTGCTAGGAGTGTATGAGAGTATGCTCCTGGCCGGCAGCATGTCAGAATCCATGAGGAAAGGCATCATCACCCTCATCTACAAGCACAAGGGGGAAAGGGAGGAAATTAGAAATTGGTGACCCATTTCACTGTTGAATGTGGACTATAAGATTCTGTCCAAGGTCATCGCCAAACGGGTCAAATCCGCTCTGGAATTGGTGATTCACCCTGACCAGACCTGCTCTGTGCCAGGCAGGAAGATCTCTGACAGCCTGGCGCTGCTCAGGGATACGATTGCCTATGTACAGGACAGGGGTGTGGATACCTGCCTCATCAGTTTGGATCAGGAGAAGGCCTTTGACAGAATATCGCACACCTACATGGGGGATGTGCTCTCCAAAATGGGGTTTGGGGAGGGAATTCGAAATTGGATCCAACTGCTCTACACTAACATCAGTAGCGCAGTCTCAATCAATGGGTGGGAAACAGATAGCTTTCCGATTAAATCTGGAGTCAGGCAGGGCTGTCCTCTCTCGCCTGTCCTTTTCGTGTGTTGCATAGAACCCTTTGCCGAGTCCATCAGGAAGGATCCGGGCATAAGAGGAGTGACGATCCCAGGCAGTGGAGGCACTCAGGTAAAAGCCTCCCTGTACATGGACGACGTCGCCGTCTTCTGCTCGGATCCGCTGTCGGTGCGCAGACTGATGCACATCTGCGACCAGTTCGAACTGGCCTCGGGAGCCAAGGTAAATCGTGGGAAGAGCGAGGCCATGTTCTTTGGGAACTGGGCTGACCGATCCTTTGTCCCCTTCACTGTCAGGGCTGACGGCCTGAAGGTGCTGGGGATATGGTTCGGAGGGACCGGGGCATGCGTTAGAAACTGGAAGGAGCGAGTGGCTATGGTGAAAAGGAAACTGGGCATGTGGGAGCGACGCTCCCTCTCCATTGCGGGAAAGAACCTGGTCATCAGGTGTGAGGTACTCTTGCTGTTGCTGTACGTGGCGCAGGTCTGGCCCATTCCAGACTCCTGCGCGATGGCGATCACTCGAGCCATCTTCCGCTTTATCTGGAGGTCGAAAATGGATCGTGTCCGCAGGGACGCGATGTACAAGCCTCTAGATAGAGGGGGAAAAAACGTGCCCAACATCGCCCTCATACTGATGGCCACCTTTGTGTGTGGCTGCATCAAGCGGTGCGTAGACCCTCAGTACGCAAACACCAAGTGTCACTACGTGCTGAGGTTCTACCTGTCCCCGGTGTTGTGAAGGATGGGTCTGGCCACGCTGCCGCGGAACGCTCCAAGTAGTTGGACCGTGCTGTACCACCTGTTCCTCGTGGAAAAATTTATGCAGAAAAACACCTTTGACCACAAGTCCATCAGGCAGTGGTCAGCACGTAACGTCCTAGAGGCCCTGAGGGAAAAGGAGAGGGTGGACCCTGTGGGATGGTTCCCCGAGCAGACTGTCAAAGTCATTTGGCAGAATGCCTCATCGCTAGAACTTTCCAACAAGCACCAAGACGTAGCTTGGCTGGTGGTGAGAAAGGCCCTCCCCGTCAGATCCTTCCTACACGCCAGGAGGCTCACCCCCTCTGCACGTTGCCCTCGAGGTGGCTGTGGTGGGGAAGAGACCGTTGTTCACCTCCTTGTGGATTGTGCCTTCGCAAAGAAAGTCTGGAGAGAGATGCAGTGGTTGCTGTCGAGGTTCATCCCGAGCAGTTCTGTGACACAGGACTCTGTGCTCTACGGGCTGTTCCCAGGGACACACACCGAGACAAACATCGACTGCAGCTGGAGGATCATCAACTCGGTGAAAGAGGCGCTTTGGTCTGCCCGAAACTTGTTGGTCTTCCAGCACAAAGAGTTGTCCCCGACCGATTGTTGCGGACTGGCACAATCCAAAGTCCAGGACTACGTGCTGAGGGACGCACTAAAGCTTGGGGCAGCTGCCGCAAAGGCGCAATGGGGAAGGGTCGCTGTCTAAGACCTTTCTACCACAGCGCACCGAGAGACTGGGAACTGTTTAGAGCCCCTCGGGCTGTACAGATCAAAATGAAAGGCTGTAAATGATTGTAATATTGTTTGTACCGATGCACCTGGTGATACATTTTGTAAAAGTTTAACCTGGATTGTACCCTTGTAATGTTGTTTTTGAAATGGTTTGGAATGTGATTGAAGATATTTTATGAATAAAGTATATTTTTACAAAAAAAAAAATCTGCTGGCAAAGGGCGGTACTGCAGGCCGGAGTCATAGCGCTTTGTCACCAGCAGAGGGCGCGCGCGCGTCATCGTTACAAACGCATCAAAGCGCCCCCCCCCCTGTTGGAAATCTAACAGTACTGCAGGCTTAAAGCTCACCTGGTGGCTCAGCTTTGGAGGCTGCTGCTGTCTCCAGAACTGTCTCAGGGCATTGAGGGGGTTCTGCAGAAATGCTTCAAGGTGCCTGGATAGATCTGGAGGGAGGACTCCAATCAAGGCGGAGCCTCTCCTATTCTGGTGGGTTGCTGCACTTTGTGCACTTCTCTCATTTCCAGGAAGCAGCTCATGAAAGTCTCTGCGGGGGAAGAAGTGTGAAGAAAGTGTGAAGGCACAGACCATAGGAACAAGGGGAGATCATTCAGCCCCTCGAGCCTGATCCACCATTCAATGAGATCTTGGCTAATTTCGACATAACCTCATATGCCTGCTTGTGCCTCTTAACCCGAACACATTTGTTTAACAAAAATCTATAAGACCATAAGACACAGAAGCTGAAGAAGGTCATGTAGCCCATTGAGTGGAGAGGAATACAGTTGACGTTTCGAGTCCGAATGAATCTTCACGAAGAGTCATTTGGACTCGAAACGTCAACTATATTCCTCTCCGCAGATGCTGTCAGACCTGCTGAGTTTTTCCAGGTATTTTTGTTTTTGTTTCAGATTTCCAGCATCTGCAGTATTTTGCTTTTATGTAGCCCATCAAGTCTGCTCCGCCATTCAATGAGATCATGGCTGATCTGATAATCCTCAACTCCACTTTCCTACCTTTTCCCCATAACCCTGGATTTCCTTCCTGATTAAAAATCTGTCTATCTCAGCCTTGAATATACTTAATGACCCAACCCCTACAGCCCTCTGTGGTAAAGAATTCCACAGATTGACTACCCTCTGAGAGAAGAAATTCCTCCCCATCTCTGTCTTAAATGGGCGACCCCTTACTCTCTCAGACTCAAAATTAACAATTGATCGAGCTTCAATTGCAGCCTGTGGGAGAGAGTTCCAAGCTTCTCCCAGCTTTTGTGTGTAGAAGTGATTCCTAATTTCACTCCCGAAAGATCTGGCTTTGATTTTTAGATTCATGTCCCCTAATTACAGACTCGCTGAACAGTGGAAATAGTTTCTCTCTATTGACCCTATCTGTTCAGTAATTGTTTGAGGAAGAGCGAGGTCTGGCGAACTTGCAAACTGCCAGGCCTTTGGCTAAAGAGCTCATTAGGGATGTCCTCAGTGAAACTGGAGCTGTTGGCAGCAGCCCATCCTTCATGCCTCATTTTCAATGGAATCATTCTTGTCCTGACATTCCACACGCCCACATATTCCCAGATCAGATCCATTCCGTTCATCAGTCTCCTGGGAATTTCCCCTCCTTATTGGAAATCAATCTACACAAGTGATTTCAGTGTCACCGTGGAGAATTCACCTTATAGAAAATAAAATAAAGAAAGATTTGCATTTTTAAAGGAACCTTTACAAATTAACGTGTTATACAATGAAGTTCTTTGGAAGTGTGGTCACAAAGCAAGGTGCCACAATGAACAGAAATTAATAAATGATCAGATACTCAGATTTTTAGTGTTGTTAGCTATTGGATTCTGATCCTCCAACAGTGCGGCACTCCCTCAGTACTGACCCTCCGACAGTGCGGCACTCCCTCAGTACTGACCCTCCGACAGTGCAGCACTCCCTCAGTACTGACCCTCTGACAGTGCGGCACTCCCTCAGTACTGACCCTCCGACAGTACGGCACTCCCTCAGTACTGACCCTCCAACAGTGCAGCACTCCCTCAGTACTGACCCTCTGACAGTGCAGCACTCCCTCAGTACTGACCCTCTGACAGTGCGGCACTCCCTCAGTACTGACCCTCCGACAGTGCGGCACTCCCTCAGTACTGACCCTCTGACAGTGCGGCACTCCCTCAGTACTGACCCTCTGACAGTGCAGCACTCTCTCAGCACTGACCCTCTGACAGTGCGGCACTCCCTCAGTACTGACCCTCTGAAAGTGCAGCACTCCCTCAGTACTGACCCTCTGACAGTGTGGCACTCCTTCAGTACTGACCCTCTGACAGTGTGGCACTCTCTCAGTGCTACACTGGGAGTGTTAGTCTGGATTATGCGTTTAAATTATGTGGAGTAGGAGCTTTTAATCCACCATTGTCTTGGCTCTGAGGCGAGAGTGTTACCTACTGAACAATAGTTGACATCTCGAGTGCTGGTCGAAATATAAATTCCTTTCTTTCATCCCTCAGACATCCTTTAATCCTTCTGATTTTCCCTCCCTATCCCACCATTATCCTTCCTCATTGCCCTGTTATTGTGTTTTACAGGGATAGTCACTCAATCTATGTTCTGGGTACTTGGTCTGATGTTGATGGAATATTACAGGGCAGAGATTTTACCATGGGATTTACAGTTTGTTTACTTGCTGGAACAGGTATTCTTACCTTAATTTCCATAATGTCTGTTCCACCAGCAGTTCTTACAACAGTTGTACACAAATCAGATGGAAACATTTGAAGTCATTTCCAATGCAAATGATTTGAATAGACAGGATTGTGAGGGATCAGGGTTTGCAGTAGTGAGGAGCACTGACAGGTTCCACCAGTGACGGTGGGGAACTCATGTCAGTGTGTGAGAACACAGGAGGGGCATGGGCTGGAATAAAATAAAGGGAGAAATTTTGAGTGAGGAAAGGAGGGAGAAGGAGGGCTAAAGGAGCTTAGTGGCAGTGGGAGAAATGGAACAAAATAGACGAGGAGAGCGGTGGGGGGGGGGGATGGACAGGGAGAAGCAATCAAACTAATCTGATTATCTGGTCATTATCACTTTGCTGTTTGTGGGAGCTTGCTGTGCACAAATTGGCTGCTGCATTTCCTACGTTACAACAGGGATAACACTTCAAAGCTATTTCATTGGCTGTAAAGCACTTTGGGATGTTCTGAGGTCATGAAGGGTGCTATAAAAATGCAAATTCTTTCTTTATTACAGCCTTAAGAATTCATGACTGCTTTTCAATTGTTGCTATGTGGAAAAATAGAGTGGTCAACATGTGCACAGGACAATCCCGCAAACAGCAAATGACTGGAAGACCAGATAATGGTCCTGACTTTATTTTTATTTATGGCGTTGGTCGAATAAAGAGTGTTGGCCAGAAATCTCTGCTTGTCTCCAAATACAAACTTATCTGATCTGGAATACAGGGCCAGGGTCTAATGGCTCATTCCAGAGGCAGAATCCCATCAAAATAACATGTCTCAGGCACCGGACTGAAGGGTCAGCCCAGATTACAGCCTCACATTTGTAATGGGCAAGAGTGTTACCATCATAGGGCAAGGGAGATCAGAGAGATTACAGAGGGGGTTGTGCAAGGTAAGAGGGAAGGAGTCAAAAGGGTAGGGGAGCGGGGTAATCATCAGCATAAGGGAAGTATTCTAAAAGGCATAAAGTGGATTAAAAAGGGAACATCACAGGAATGAGAGAAGGGATATATGGAGGAGACTGCCTTTCCTGGTGACACATTCACTCTGTTCTGCATGGGACATTATTAAGTTGCCTAAAGAAACACCCTACCTTATACTATATATTATAATACACAGCGAGTCATACCAGGATTGTCACTCTACGTATATATGGGATATTCTCCCAGGATAGTCGCTGTACCAAAGTAAAGTGAAGTGTATTCACTGTTGTAATGTAAAGTGAAATATCACATGTCGATACCCACAGACAACCCCTCACCAGGATCTACTGGCCAAGAAGACCTTATTTTGACTGTTCTCACTGTTGGTGCCTCATTTGGCTGCCAGAAGTCACTGGAGAAATATGTCACCCGATGGTTCAAGGCCTGAGGCCCACTTTCACCAGGAGAGCAACACTATTGGTGAAAAAAAAATCACTGATGCCTTGAATTTCTTTGTCACCGGAACTTTCCAGGCAGCATCCTTGTGGCTCACTAACTGCTTCTTCCTGAGTTGGTTTCTCTGGGCCTGATATTTCTGTTGGGAAGTGGCTACTCTCCACAGCAAACTGGAAAAGATGGAGAGGTTTGTGTGTGGGTGACTGGCAACTGCTTCACACCTCATTGCTTTCTGAGCATATTGGTTGGTGCTGCAATGAAATATATCCTCTGCCTTGATGAACCATTATAATCTCTTGTCTGTCATGTTTGGTTTTCTTTCTGTTGATTGGGGAAAACAGTTATGGTGTTATGTGTGTGTGTGTGTTTGGGCGTGTGTGCTTATCTGTTTGTCGATGTGCCTGTATCTGCCGGGTCTGTGAATGCCCCTCATGAATACATCCCCGTTTGTGCGTTTGGGAATGTCTCTGTTTGTCTGTGTGTCTCTACGTCTTTTCTTTGCAGTTTACACAGAGTCACAACCATTTCCCCTGGAGCTCTGTGTGAATCTGCAGAATAATTTTTGTAGTCCAGATATTACATTACACAATGGTTAATAGCCTCTGAGTGGACTGTTTAGGATCTGTTTATACTAAGCATGGATTAACATTGACATTCTATGTAAAATTATCCCTTTACTGCTAAATGTTATAAACATGACTGTTTTCTTCCTCTTTCCATCATATCTTCTTCCTTCTGCCTCTCTTTCCTTGCTATTTTCCTTCTGCCGCTCTCTCCTTCCTTCTTTCTGCCCTATCTCCCAGCTTCACTCAGTCTATCTCTCTGTTTGCTCCCTATCTGTGAAACAGGGCGGTTTTCTGTCTTACCAAACTCGAAGCTTTCTCTGTACGGCTTAGATAAGAATTCTGTTATCTGTGAGATGTAAGTGTGCTGCTTAAAAAGAGGGAATTAAAAAAGAAACATCAGGCTTCCGATGAGGGAACTGGAATAAACATATCTGAATCTGAAATGCAAATGATTCCCAGTGACAGCGTAACTTTACATTTAATGTGCTGTAAAAGTTTCTGATTATTAAATACACTCCAAAACTGCGTGTTCCCTTTAACAAAACATCTACACGTTAAATATATGCTGAAACCCTGTACTCTCTGTGACCGGTATGTGTACATTAAATACACTCTCCTTTGTAACAGGTATTGATTCCAAGTTGTTCAAACCTTGTAAGACCAGAGCCGCCTTAATCGGCAAAATGTTCTGACCAATGTGAATGAGTGTTGTAGACATTACTACACCCACAGAGCTAGGTGACTACCAGGAATATTATTCACCAAAGCATTTTTATTTTTAATGACAAAAATGATTGACACTCCTGATGATATTTGTACGTCTGTTGAGATATTGCTCTGTAAGTGAATGTTTACCGGACTCTGTCATTTAGTTTATACCTTGTGTGTGTGTCTCTGTTTATTTGTGTGTCCCACTCCGTATCTTTCTCTCTGTCTCTTTCAGCATGTGTGTGACTGTGTGTGAGTGTTTGTGTGTGTCTGTGTCTCTGTGTCTGAGTGAGTGTGTGTGTGCGTGTGTTTGTGTGTCTGTGCCTGTGTGTGTGAGCGTGTGTGTGTCTATGTGAGTGTGTGTCTGTGTGAGTGTGTGTCTGTGTAAGTGTGTGTGTGTCTGTGTGAGTGTGTGAGTGTGTGTCTATGTGAGTGTGTGTGTGTCTGTGTGTGTCTCTGTGAGTGTGTGTCTGTGTGTGTGAGTGTGCCTGTGTGTGTTTGATTGTGTGTCTGTGTGAGTGTGTGTGTGTGTGTGTGAGAGTGTCTGTGTGAGTGTGTGTATCTGTGTGTATGAGCAAGTGTGTGTATGAGTATATCTGTGTGAGTATGTCTATGTGTGTGTGTCTGTGTGTGTGTGTCACACTCTGTGTGATTGTATGTGTCACAGGAGGAGATGGCAGTTCTGAAATAATGTCTGAGATTTCTGATTCTGTCTGTCCCTCGGTGTGTGTATCTCTCTATCCCTCTGTATACTTCTCTATCTGTCCCTCTGTTTGCTTTTTATTTCCTTTAATTTCTTTATTTCCCTTCATTTTTGTGCATAGGTATCATTTTCTGACCTTCTACATGTATCTCTCCCTCTATGTGTATTTCTCTCCCTCTTTCTCTGTGTCACTCTGTCCCTTTCTGTCTTTGTGAATATGTGTGTCCCTTTCTGTCTCTGTCTCTAAATGTGTCTTTCTAAACACCTCTCCATATCTATGTTTCTCTCTCTGTCTCCTTCTCTACCTCTGTGTAACTATGTCTCCTTCTCTCTCAGTTCTGATGATAAGGTCACAGACTTGAAATGTTAACTCTGTTTCTTTCTCCACAAATGCACCAGACCTGCTATTTCTAGTATTTTCTGTTTTTATTTCCAATTTCCAGCATCAGTCTCTGTCTCTCTGTGACTGTGAGTGTATGTTTGTCTGTAACTCTGTTTGTGTGTGTGGCTGTAACTCTGTGTGTCTCTGTAACTCTGTGTATGTATCTCTGCAATTCTATGTGTGTGTGTGTGTGTCTCTGTAAATCTGTGTGTGTTGCTGTAACTGTGTGTATGTCTCTCTCTGTGGCTGTGTGTCTCTCTGTAACGCTGCCTCTCTCTGTAACTCTGTGTGCATATCTGTAGCTGTGTGTGCCTCTAACTCTCTTTGTTTCTGAAACTCTATATGTCTCCCTGTAACTGTGTGTGTGTCTGTAACTCTATATGTCTCCCTGTAACTGTGTGTGTGTGTGTCTGTAACTCTCTGTGTCTCTCTGTGACTATGTGTATGTCTGTAACTCTCTGTAACTCTGTGTGTCTTTCTGTAACTGTGTGTGTGTCTCTGTAACTGTGTCTCTCTGTAAGTGTGTGTGTAACTCTCTTTGTAACTGTGTGTGTGTGTGTGTGTGTGTATTTAACTCTCTCTGTAACTCTATGTGTCTCTCAGTAACTGTGTGAGTGTCTCTAACTCTCTCTGTAACAGTGTGTGTCACTCTGTAACTGTGTGTGTCTCTGTTACTGTGTGTCTCTCTGCAACTGTGTCTGTGTGTCTGTAACTCTCTCTATAACTGTGTGTCTGTGTGTGTGTGTAACTCTCTCTCTAACTCTGTCTCTCTGTAAAT
This sequence comes from Cetorhinus maximus, assembly GCF_964194155.1. Classification (NCBI taxonomy): domain Eukaryota; kingdom Metazoa; phylum Chordata; class Chondrichthyes; order Lamniformes; family Cetorhinidae; genus Cetorhinus; species Cetorhinus maximus. The sequence goes on from NC_135888.1 coordinate 23,748,553, forward strand.
GTGTGTCTCTGTTACTCTGTGTGTCTCTCTGTAACTGTGTGTGTCTGTAGCTGTGTGTGTCCCTCTGAAACTGTGTGTCTCTGTAACTGTGTGTCCCTCTGTAACTGTGTCTCTCTGTAACTGTGTCCCTGTAACTCTGCGTGTCTCTCTGTAACAGTGTGTGTGTGTGTAACTCTCTTTGTAACTGTGTGTGTGTGTGTAACTCTCTGTAACTCTGTGTGTCTCTCTGTAACTGTGTCTCTGTTACTCTGTGCGTCTCCATGTAACTGTGCGTGTGTCTGTGACTCTCTGTAACTCTGTGTGTCTGCGTGTGTGTATCTATCTGTAACTCTGTTACTGTGTCAAAACAGCTATGCACTTCTCTCTTCTTCTATTGGCCAACGTGAGACTCCTAGAAAACAGATTTGCGGGGAAAAATAATTATCAGATTGAAAAATCAGGGCGGGTTAAAAAGAGAAAAGGCAAAAGAGTGAAGCACGGGGACAGAGTGATGTGAACAGACAGTCTGCGGCGGAGAGACAGCGAGGGACAGCGTTTGGAGAAAGTTCAGTCCTGCAGCTCTGGGAGTTCACACTCCGGGTCCAGTTTACACAGGAACAGGAGCAGATCCCGCTTCCAGACTGCCAGGTGAGTGCTACAGGAGTAACTCAGGCGGGACAGGGATTAGCAAATAGAGATTTAAAAACAGCCTTAAAGGAAACATCAAACAGTGACATTAGCACTTTAATCTTTCAATATAATTAATAAATATTTACAAATAAATATTAAAAATAGCCAGTAAAGTGTTCAGATATTGTACCGAGTACTTTTTTAAACATCACACCTGCTCTGTGTAATGTGCTCTCGGCTACAGGGGCAGGAACTTCATCCTGTTCCCTAAAATAGCAGGATAGTCCGATTGAAGTAAATCCTAATCCTGATCCGATTCCCTATTCCCAGAATCCGAGACACTGCACAGATCCTAGAGCTGGAGTTTAGTCCGAGTAATAAACCTCAATCTCAGTCTCTCCCCAATCCCAATCTCTCCCAATCTCAGTCTCTCCCCCAATCCCAGTCTCTCCCCCAATCCCAGTCTCTCCAACAATCCCAGTCTCTCCCCCAATCTCAGTCTCTCCCCAATCCCACACTCTCCCCCAATCCCAGTCTCTCCCCCAATCTCAGTCTCTCCCCAATCCCACACTCTCCCCCAATCCCAGTCTCTCCCCCAATCCCAGTCTCTCCCCCAATCTCAGTCTCTCCCCAATCCCACACTCTCCCCCAATCCCAGTCTCTCCCCCAATCCCAGTCTCTCCCCCAATCTCAGACTCTCCCCAATCCCAATCTCTCCCAATCCCAGTCTCTCCCCCAATCCCAGACTCTCCCCCAATCCCAATCTCTCCCAATCCCAGTCTCTCCCCCAATCCCAATCTCTCCCAATCCCACACTCTCCCCCAATCCCAGACTCTCCCCCAATCCCAATCTCTCCCAATCCCAGTCTCTCCCCCAATCCCAGTCTCTCCCCAATCTCAGACTCTCCCCCAATCCCAATCTCTCCCAATCGCAGTCTCTCCCCCAATCCCAGACTCTCTCCCAATCCCAATCTCCCCCAATCCCAATCTCTCCCAATCCCAGTCTCTCCCCCAATCTCAGACTCTCCCCAATCTCAGTCTCTCCCCAATCCCAGTCTCTCCCCCAATCTCAGTCTCTCCCCCAATCTCAGCCTCTCTCCAAATCCCAGTCTCTCCAATCCCAGTCTCTCCCCAATCCCAGTCTCTCTCCAATCTCAGCCTCTCTCCAAATCCCAGTCTCTCCAATCCCAGTCTCTCCCTCAATCCCAGTCTCTCCCCCAATCCCAGTCTCTCTCCCAATCCCAATCTCTCCCAATCCCAGTCTCTTCCTCAATCTCAGTCTCTCCCCAATCCCAGTCTCTCCCCCAATCTCAGTCTCTCCCCCATTCCCAATCTCTCCCAATCCCAGTCTCTCCCTCAATCTCAGTCTCTCCCCAATCCCAGTCTCTCCCCCAATCTCAGTCTCTCCCCAATCCCAGTCTCTCCCCAATCCCAGTCTCTCCCCCAATCCCAGACTCTCCCCCAATCCCAATCTCTCCCAATCCCAGTCTCTCCCCCAATCCCAATCTCTCCCAATCCCAGTCTCTCCCCCAATCCCAGACTCTCCCCCAATCCCAGTCTCTCCCCCAATCTCAGACTCTCCCTCAATCCCAATCTCTCCCAATCGCAGTCTCTCCCCCAATCCCAGACTCTCTCCCAATCCCAACCTCCCCCAATCCCAATCTCTCCCAATCCCAGTCTCTCCCCCAATCTCAGACTCTCCCCAATCTCAGTCTCTCCCCAATCCCAGTCTCTCCCCCAATCTCAGTCTCTCCCCCAATCTCAGCCTCTCTCCAATCCCAGTCTCTCCCCAATCCCAGTCTCTCTCCAATCTCAGCCTCTCTCCAAATCCCAGTCTCTCCCTCAATTCCAGTCTCTCCCCCAATCCCAGTCTCTCCCCCAATCCCAGACTCTCCCCCAATCCCAGTCTCTCCTCCAATCTCAGTCTCTCCCCCAATCCCAGTCTCTCCCCCAATCCCAGTCTCTCCCCCAATCCCAGTCTCTCCCCCAATCCCAGTCTCTCCCCAATCCCAGTCTCTCTCCAATCTCAGCCTCTCTCCAAATCCCAGTCTCTCCAATCCCAGTCTCTCCCTCAATCCCAGTCTCTCCCCCAATCCAAGTCTCTCCCCCAATCCCAGACTCTCCCCCAATCCCAGTCTCTCCCCCAATCCCAGTCTCTCCCCCAATCCCAGTCTCTCCCTCAATCCCAGTCTCTCCCCCAATCCCAGTCTCTCCCCCAATCCTAGCCTCTCTCCAAATCCCAGTCTCTCCAATCCCAGTCTCTCCCTCAATCCCAGTCTCTCCCCCAATCTCAGACTCCACCCCCCCACCCCCAATCCCAGTTTCTCTCCAAATTCCAGTCTCTCTCCCAAAACCCAGTCTCTCCAAATCCCAGTCTCTCTCCCAATCCTAGTCTCTCTCCCAAAGCCTAGTCTCTCCAATCCCAGTCTCTCCAATCCCAGGCTCTCTCCCCAATCCCAGTCTTTCCCCCAAACCCAATCTCTCCAATCCCAGTCTCCCCATCCCTGTTTCTCCAAATCCCAGTCTCTCCAATCCCAGTACCCCCCAATCTGAATCTCTCTCTCCCCTAATCCCTGTCTCTGAGTTAAAATAAACTAACGTAATAATGAATTCATATTGACAACTTTGCTTTCATCATAAATGTAGTTTATTAAAGGAACCCCGTCCTCACAAAAACAGTGTCAATCGTTTTTGAGGATTTGGGCTGTTTGAGAGTTGAATCTTTTTATCAGTTGCTCCCTTGTTTCGATGATGAATTTGGTGCAATTGAAATTGTCGTGATATTTATCGAAAAGAAAACTCTGGCAATTTCTTTTTCATTTTAATTTAACAGTAATCTCAATGGAGGAACTTTCTGGAACCTTGTTGAAACCTTTGTGAGTCTCTGGCTATTTAAACCTCTCCCTCTCCCATCATTTGAAGTGGGTGATGTGGGTGAATCAGCCTGGGAGCCTACGGGGTGTGAAGGTGTTTGTGGGAATTCTGCGGAACAATAAAATCCCCTGGGAAACAGAAACGGATTTTAAAAACTTCAGAAATAGAAGATTGCACTCCCAGGGCAGATGTAAAGATGCACCGAGGCAGCCTGTAAATACTGTTCCCCCTCTCCCTCATTTCAGTTCCCATCTGGTTGCTCCTCACACAGAAAGTACAGTACTAGTAATCCCGATGACTGGACTGATAATCTAAGTGATTGAGTTCAAATCCCACCATGGCAGTTTGTGAATTTAAACTCAATTAATTCAATAAATTCTGAATAAAAAGCTAGTCTCAGTAATGGCAACCAATAAAGGACCAAATTGTTGTACAAAACCACTTGATTCATTGTTGTCCCTTTAGGGGAGGAAATCTGCCATCCTTACCTGGTCTGGCCTACATGTGACTCTAGACCCACATCAACCTTAACTGCCCTCTGAAATGGCCTGAGAAGCCACTAAAACAGTTAACCAACACCTTCTCAAGGGCCAATAAGGATAGACAATAAATTATGTTCTTGTAATTGTCCAATGAATAAATAAATAAAATTAACCTTTGGCCATGTGGTTCATCACAGAGGACCTCAGTTTAAACATAGACACGGTCAGTGGGTAGTAATCAGAAGCAAAAACATTGAATGACTTCCCCCCACCCCAACCCCCACCCCACTCACTGAGGCCAATTGTGGCGTGTATTAGCTCACTTAACAACAACCAACATTCGTACAGCGCTCGTAACATAGAAAAACATTGCAAGGCACTTAACAGATGTGCGATCAAGATTTTACAAATGAACTCTCCTAGATCATAGCTTTCTGTGCAGGAATACCATCAGGAATAACAGAGGCGCCTCCATGTTTTTCTGTCCATTATTCGTCAGCTGTGGCTCATAAACTCATGGGGGGTCAAGTCTCACTGCAAAGGCTTGAGCACAAAATCCAGGCAGACACTACATCCCAATGCAGCGCAGGAACACAAGAAATAGGAGCAGGGGTAGACCATTCAGCCCATCGACCCTGTTCCATCATTTAATGCTATCATGGCTGATCTTGGGCTTCAACTGCGTTTTCTTGCCCACTACCTTAATTCCCTGAGACTAAAAGTCTATCGATCCCAGCCTTAACTGTATCCAGTGACAGGGCATCCCACAACCCTCTGGGGTAGAGAATTCCAAAGATTCACAACCCTTTGAGTGAAGTAATTTCTCCCCATCTCAGTCCTAAATGATCGGCCCCTTATCCCGAGACTGAGCCCCCGTGTTTTAGATCCCCTGGCCAGTGGAAACAATCTCTCAGCTGTAATAAAGACAGAAAATTCTGGAAAAACTCAGCAGGTCTGGCAGCATCTGTGGGGAGAGTAAAAAAAGAGAAATGCAAATTTGTTCTATTTCTCCGCACACTGACCTTTTCACTCGCACTGTGCAAACTCCGCATTGGGAGTCTTGATTAATAACTGCAGAGAAGTGGCCTGAGCTCAGGGAGCTCCTGACCCAATCATAGACTCTTACATCATGACAACCTACCCAAATAGTGCGTCCTACCAAATTATGGACTCCCATCCGCTCATAGATTCCTACCCGGTCTGGGACTCCTGCCCAATCAGGAACACATCAGGGGTTCTTAATCACTCCCGATATTCCATATTCCCCATTTCCAACATTCAAGTTTCCTTGGCTGTTGTTTTCACCCTGGGCAATATCCCAGGGTGTCAGTGGAATTTCAGTGGAGGACTCGATGCCTGTTTGTGACTCTATTAATGCTTTCCAATGACTTGCTGTGTGTTAAGACAAATCCTATTGTTGCAATAGTTTCACTGATTAGTTTTACTGAAGGCCCAGCCTCTGATAGACATTTGAGAGGAGAAACCCTAAATTGTCCTGAAATACATCGAAATATGAGTGTGTCAGAAATTCCCAGGAAAACCTTAGCCATTCCTTGAACCTTCCTGTTCTGTCAGTTCTGCTTCCACTGGGATTGGCAGTGGGTAAAAGGAAGAAGGAAGGGAGTTAAAGGGAAAGCAAGCATGAGGGAGAAACTTTATTTAAATATAATATAGTTTTGCCAATATTCTCCACCATATTTGCTCCCTTTCTCTTGTCTCTTAGTGGTGGTATGCTGGGATGCGGTCTAGGGCTGACTCATGGAATCACACAGCACAGAAGGAGTCCATTTGGCCCATCCTGTCTGTGCCAGCTCTTTGAAAGAGCTATCCAATTAATCCCACTCCCCCTACTCTTTCCCTATAGCTCTGCATTTTCTTTCCTTCTCAAGTATTTATCCAATTTCCTTTTGAAAGTTCCTTTTGAATCTGCTTCCAACTGCCCTTTGGGGCAGCGCCTTCCAGATGTCACCTCACTGCATTAAAAAAAATCATCTCGGCCCCTGGTTCTTTGTCAATGATCTTAAATCTGTGTCCCCTGGATACCATTGCCCATACCACTGGAAACGGTTTCTCCTTAATTAATCTCAAAATTATTTTGAAGACTCTGTTAAATCTCCTCTTTACCTTCTCAACTCTAAGAACAATCCCAGTCTCTCCACGTAACTGAAGTCCCTTATCCCTGCTTCTATTCTAGTTAAAAAAAAAACCTCTGCATCCCCTCGATCAACACTTAGAATTGATACCTAGCTAGACTTAAAGGTGGGTGAAGGGGGTGCATGGTGGGGAAAGCAAAAAGCGTGAAACCATTTAAGGGGATTATTGGGTGCTCCTGTGGTTGTGAGGTTAGGATGGAAGAATGATGGGCCAAATGCTCTCTCTCTTCTTGTTCTTGGCCGTTTCAACTTATGATCCTTTATTTCCTCCATTCTCTCTCCCGCCCCAAATTCTCCAGAGATCTTTCACGATGCCACGATCATTCCTGGTGAAAATAAGGAAAGCCAACACCTATCACCAGCCCCGGTATGCCGATGATGAAGTGTGTCCCAAACTGGAGCCAGCACCATCACCTCCTATCAGTGAGTTTCCTATCGGATACAGCCAATGTGAGATGTATTAACCTGTGTAACTATGGACATGTTTGTAATAATGTTATGGAGGGGGGGTGGGGGGTGGTGGAATTCATCAACTGATTATGATGTCATTACCCCCTCTGAGGGTCTACCTCTCTCTGATGCTCCACCTCCCTCTGATACTCTCTTTCTCTCTACCTTTTATCTACATTTCTATCTTTTATCCTTTCTTCTTATCACTCTTCCCTCTTATTCTTCCCCCTTCTGTTCCTCTTTGACTTTCTGGCAGCATCTCTCTGCATCTTTTGCTTCTCATCTGATTGCGCCATTAATCTAAAAGGCTAAAAGAATGTCAGCCGAGGCTAGAATAGATAGGGGAGGAAGTTTTGCTGTAGCTTTACAAAGCCCTGGTTAGAACACATAGAAACATAGAAAATAGGAGCAGGAGTTAGGTCATTTGGCCCTTCGAGCCTGCTCTGCCATTCAATATGATTATGGCTGATCCTCTATCTCAACGCCATACTCCCACTCTCTCCCCATACCCCTTGATGCCGTTAGAGTCTAGAAATCTTTTTCTATTTCCCTCTTAAATATATTCAGTGATTTGGCCTCCACAGCCTTCTGTCGTAGGGAATTCCACAGGTTCACCACCCTCTAAGTGAAGAAGTTCCTCCTCATCTCAGTCCTGAATGGCCTACCCCGTATCCTGAGACTGTGACCCCTTGTTCTAGACCCCCCCAGCCAGAGGAAACATCATCCCTGTATCCAGTCTGTCCAGCCCTGTCAGAATTATATATGTTTCACTGAGATTCCCTCTCATTCTTCTAAACCCCAGTGAATACAGGCCTCGTCGGCCCAATCTCTCCTCATACGACAATCCTGCCATCCCAGGAATCAGTCTGGTGAACCTTCGCTGCACTCCCTCTATGGCGAGTATATCCTTTCTTAGGGAAGGAGACCAAAACTGCACACAATACTCCAGGTGTGGTCTCACCAAGGCCCTGTACAGCTGCAGTAAAACATCCTTGCTCCTGTACTCAAGTCCTCTCACAATGAAGGTCAACATACCATTTACCTTCTTAGCTGCTTGCTACACCTGCATGCTTGCTTTCAGTGATTGGTGTACAAGGCCACCCAGGTCCCTTTGTATATCAACATTTCCCAATCTATCACCATTTAAATAAAACTCTACCGTTCTGTTTTTCCTACCAAAGTGGATAACTTCACACTTGTCCGCATTATTCCATCTGGAGTAAGTATGTACAGTTCCGGAAACTGCACCTCAGGAAGGATATAATGGCCCTGGAAGGACTGCAGTGTAGATTCACCAGAATGTTACCAGGATTCCCTGGATTACATTCCAAGGAGGAGTACATTAACCAGGCCTGCTTGAGGGTTGATTTAATTGAAGATTTTGAAAAGAATTGATAGGGTAGATAGAGAGGATATTTTTTCCCCTGGTGGGGGGAGTGTAGGAGAAGGAAACATAGCCTTAAAATTAGAGCCAGATCATTTGGTAAATAACCTCTTCCTGAAAAAGGTGATAGGAGTGTGGAATGCCCTCCTATTAGAAGCAGCAGATGCTAGCTCAATTCATAACCGTAAATCTGAGATTTTTGCTCGCAAAGAGTCTTAAGGAATATCAGAATTTTCCCGTTGGCGTGTAGGGGGCGGGACCCACACGTCCGCGCGTAAAATAACCCACGGTGATGTTGGGCAAGCGTCCCGACGTCACTGTGCATCATCGCGATATTTCGCTGGGCAAGTGCGCAATGATGTCCGACGCCCGCCTGCCATTAATTAACGGGCCACTTAAGGCCCTTGACTCACTAATCGATGCCGATTTTTTGGCATCTGCGCAATTTTCGGGTCGACGCACAGGCGCAGAGGGCAGGCAGGTAAGACACTTTTGTATTAACCTCATCCACGGGCAGGATAAGAGGGCTCACTGGGGTCACGAGTGTGCACTGTCAAGTACTTATTTTTGAAAGTTTTTGAAACTTGCATGTGTGATCTGCAATACTTCAAAATGCATACCAGCTGCTTTTTCTGGACTCTTAACCTTCAGGTCAGCACCCTGCAGTGAGGAATCTTTTCTGGGCCTGCAGGTTTCAGGAAGCCTTCCCTTAGCCTGGGTCTGGGAGCTGAACTGTCCACTGGAGGCAGCTCTTCTGAGGAGGAAGGGAGGGCTAGAAAGTGGAGGGGGCCAGGAGTGCACATTCAGCCTCCAGGGGATCCAGCTTTGGGAGGACAGGCGCAGACACAAGGGGCACAGGGCCAAGAGGTGGACCAAGGCGGAAGGGGCCGTAGAAGATGCCACTATCCTACTGCCAGGGTATACAGGCAGCGAAGCAGCTACCTCAATATGTCGGAGGTGCAGTGCTGAAGGAGGCTCCGTCTCTCAAGGGAGACAGTCAACTATATCTGTCAGATGATTGGGCCTGAGACCTCCGCTAACTGTGTGGGTGGACACCCCATGCCAGTGGCTCTGAAGGTCACAGCTGCCCTCAACCTCTATGCCTCTCCTTCCAGGCTCCTTCCAGGGCTTGGTGGGTGATCTTTGCAGTGTCTCCCAACCAGCTGTCCACATTTGTGTCAAGCAGGTTACAGGCATGCATTGACCTTCATCCACTTCCGTTGGGACCAGGCAAGCCAGACACAGCGAGCCAGAGGTGATTGCTGGTTTCTCCTGCGTCCAGGGTGCAATAGACTGCACACATGTAGTTATCAAGGCGCCAGCAGGTGAGCCCGGTGCCTTTGACAACAGGAAGGGCTTCCACTCCATGAACGTGCAGATAGTGTGTGATTACAGGATGCTGATTCTACAAGTCTGTGCAAGGTACCCAGGCAGCTCCCATGACGCCTACATCCTCAGACACTCCCAGGTGCCAGAGCTCTTCAGTGCTCCAGTCCGGCTGGATGGATGGCTGCTGGGCGACAAGGGCTATCCCCTCAGAAGGTGGCTCATGACGCCTCTCCGCCATCCAAGAGCAGAAGCTGAGCAGCGGTACAATAGGAGCCACAATTCCACAAGGGCTGTGGTGGAGAGAACAATTGCTCTTCTCAAGATGCGCTTCCGTTGCCTGGTCCGCTCAGGGGGCGCACTCCAGTAGCCCCAAGATTGTGCCTCGGTGATAGTGGTTGCATGTTGCACTCTCCACAATCTTGCGCTGGAAAGGGGGGACGCTGTGGACGATGAAGACGTAAATGCAGTAGCTGCGGCTGCACATGATGAGTCCAGCAGTGAGTCCGAGGATGAGCACGAACAGGGAAATGCTGAGGGGGGTTGACGCTGACCCAGGCATACTGCAGGGAGGCAGGGACACCCAGGAGGCTTTAATCCAATGAACCTTCAGCTAGCAAACCACAGATGGACCACCAGGACAAGCCTGGGCTGTAGGCTCGATACTCGACACCTGCAAAATCTGCCAGGTTAGGAACATTAACTAAGGGCCTTGTTAATAAAGCTGAATGTCCCACAAAGCACTCATTACACTTTTGGAAACCATACACATGCAGAAGAAAAGAGGCACCCTCAGCCATGGTTACATATCTGAATTTAATATGTCAAGCAAACCAACTTATTCCAAAAAAAGACAATAGTGTTACAAGTCAAAACAAATCATAAGGACCTCATCTCGGGCCAACACAAAAGCACCAGTGAGAAACCTGTGATGTGCCGAAGGTGCCCTATGCTTTTGTTTCCAGGTGCTACGTCTTGTTGCTGCCCCATCGCTGGGAGTGGCATCTGTTCCAGCCTGCTGACTCTGCTGTCCTGTTGGCCTCGATGACCTTGGCGGCCGTCCTCTGGCCCGTGGAGCCTGTGCTGGCCCCACCTGGAAGGGAGGTGCCAGTTCCACAGTTGGCATCTCCCCAGTTGTCGCAGCCTCACTGGATGCAACGGTCACTGGGAGAGGGGTGGAGGAGCTGCCGCCCTCATCCGGAGCGCCCTGAGAGGAGCCCACAGAGACGACAGGCAGCTGCTGCTCCGACGTGAGGTCGCTTTGGACCCCCCTGCTCACTGTGGATGGATGGGTGCTGAGCTGGGAAAGTTGATGCCCAGACCATCTCCCACACTGGCACTGACCAGCTGACGTCAACGCCGATGTGAGGGCTTACTGGTCCGAGTGTGTCCCCAGGAAACACTGTTGGGTCTCCTGGAGGAGCCTCTTCATGAGAGTCGCCACTCTCTCCATGGAAGATGCATGGCGCTCGGACATGTGGCTCATTGCTTTGGCGATTGTCCGTGTAAACTCCTCCACCACGGAGACCAAGCCAAGCATAGCCTCATGTATCTCCCCCAGATGCTCCCGCACACCCGGCTGCATTTCCTGCGTTTGCTGCATTGCGGACGACTCCAGAGGCACATCATCAGGCACCGACAGGGCATGTGCTTGGTCCCCTGCAGTCCCCCAACTGCTGGCGCCATGGACACTTTCTGTCTCTGCCAGTTCCTCCAGCAACTGTGAAGTGCCCTCAACACTGTGCCCTCGGACACTTGCCGATGTTCGAATTCACACAGAGGTGCTAATATCTGCGCTGGTGCCTGTTTTGCAGAGATGGTGTGACGCTGGTGAGGCTTCAGGGCCCTCAGATGTGAGAGGGGGCCTCTGCTGCTCCTCCTCCCGGCCCTGCTCCGCTGATGCTGAAAGGAAGGACAAGGACATTGGATCAGTTAACGTGGAGACAATGTCAATGTGCATCCCTGACCCCCGGATCATTATGTGCTTATCCTTCCATAAGCAATGGCCAAGCCATGTTGTAAAATTAAATCATTTAACATTCAGCACTGCTTTGGCTGTTGGAAGGACAATGCTGACCTCACTGTTGGGCATAAATACCTGGCTGTGGCGCCCCAGTCTCACCAACACCGGTGGACCTGGGCGCATGGCGCCTCTCCAAATCCAGGGCCTCCTGCTCAAACCGGCTGAGAATGAGGATCTGCGCCTGGCCGCCACCAGTCCTCACACGCTCTGCCGTGTTATGTGCATTCTTCCCTAGAAAATGAGAGAAGAGCATTGATTAGGGCAAATTGCACATGGACTCTCTTCGCGCACAGCCCACCCCAACCAGAGTGGGACATATCAGGGCTCCAGTGCCTCCTCACCCCACTGCTGCCGATCACTCGCACAAAGATGCTAGGCCTGCGCCCCCCCCCCCCGGCCACATGCTACCTACATCACATTAGGCACCAGACGGTATATCCTTCCACAGCAAGGAGGCACAAGCCACATGGTGGGGGGGACGGGCACCAGGGGAGAAAGCCTACCTGCTGGGTTAAGTGACCGATGCCAACATTGTCCTCACCTGTCCAGAGCGCAACAAGTCATTGAAGCGCTTGCGACACTGGATCCAGGTGCACCGCACCACGTCACGGGAGCTCACCACCTCTGCCACCTCCTCCCAGGCACGTTTTGTCATGTGGGGGGGCCTCCTCCTCCTGTCCTGGGGAACCAGCACCTCCCACCGTGCTGCCACCTCCTCAAGGAGAGCAGCAAGGCAGTCATTGGAAAAACGAGGGGCACACTGGCCTACCCCCCAGCCTGGCCTGTCCCGCTGGCCTACTCTCCGGCCTGGCCTGCTCACCGGAAGCCCTCTGGTGAGCCCTTCCACTTGCCATAGTGAGCAGCCTTGCAAAGGCTGCCAGCGCTTCATATAAACAGGCTGCCGAGTCGCCATTGGACCCAGCGGTCAGTGCACTCCCGCCGCCGCCCGCCCACTCCCGCCTCTGCCCGCCCACTCCCACCTCTGCCCGCCCACTCACGCCTCTGCCCGCCCACTCCCGCCTCTGCCCGCCCACTCCCGCCTCTGCCCGCCCACTCACGCCTCTGCCTGCCCACTCCCGCCTCTGCCTGCCCACTCCCACCTCTGCCCGCCCACTCCCGCCTCTGCCCGCCCACTCCTGCCGCCGCCCGCCCACTCCCACCGCCGCCCGCCCACTCCCGCCGCCGCCCGCCCACTCCCCCCTCCACCCGCCCTCTCTTGCTATCCTCAGGAGTCATGCATTATGCTGCGTAAAATGGCGGCACAGACCCGATCGCGGGCGGCGCTCGGGTCCGCACCCATCTGCGCCCGCTCCCACTTCGCCACCCCCCCAACCAGAAAATTCAGCACAGAGTCAATGAAATTAGGGTACAGATTAGTCAAGATTTTATTGAATGGTGAAATAGGCTCAAGGGGCTGAATGGCCCCCTCCTGTTCCTATATGTTACCTCTTCCTTGCTGTCTCTCCGTCTGTCCTGTCCTCACTTCATTTCTCTCTTAGCAGATGCAGGACAACATCTTTCTGGAGTTCTTGGAATTATTCTCCTTAGTCATATGCTCCAAGCTTATAGCTTATTAATATGCAACCTTGGCTCCAGTGTTAACTCTGGGTGGGTGTTGGAATGATCCAAGTGAGCAGGTGGGCTGTGAGTTTAAATCCCACCCGTGGTAACTTATGAAAATGATTTGGAGAAATTTGGCCACTTGTGGAATGGCACAGGAGAAATGTCATATGAAAGGCCGCCTCAATGTGGTACAAACCCTTTCATATTCTGTGGCTACTTCTGATTATTAATGATAACTTGGATAATGATATACTTGGGATTTTCAGAAGGCTTTTGACAAAGTCCTCCATAGGAGGTTGATTAACAAAATTAAAGCACATGGGATAGGAGGTAATATACTGGCATGGATTAAGGATTGGCTCACAGGCAGAAAACAGAGAGTAGAAATAAATGGGTCATTCTCGCATTGGCAGTCTGTGGTTAGTGGGGTACCGCAAGGATCAGCACTTGGGCCCCAGCTGTTCACAATATATATCAATGATTTGGATGTGGGAACCAAATGTAATATTTTCAAGTTCGCGGACGATACAAAGCTGGGCAGGAATGTATGTTGTGGGGAAGATGTAAAAGCAGCTACAGGAGGATTTGGACAGACTTAGTGAGTGGGCAAGAACATGGCAGATGGATTATAATGTGCAAAAATGTGAGGTTATCCACTTTGGTAGAAGGAACAGATGTGCAGAGTATTTCCTAAATGGTAAGAGATTAGAAAGTGTAGCTGTACAAAGGGACCTGGGTGTCCACACGCAGCTGCAACAAGCTATTAGGAAGGTTAATGGAATGTTAGCCTTTATCGCAAGAGGATTTGAGTACAGGAGTAATGAAGTCTTGCTTCAATTATATAGAAGTTTGGTTAGACCACACCTGGAGCACTGTGTGCAGTTTTGGTCCCCTTACCTCTGAAAGGATATTATTGCCATTGAGGGAGTGCAACGAAGGTTCACCAGACTTGTTCTGGAGATGGTGGGACTAACTTGTGAAGAGAGACTGGGGAAACTGGGCCTGTATTCTCTAGAGTTTCGAAGACTGAGAGGTAATCTCATTGAAACCTACACAATACTTAAAGGAATAGACAGGGTAGATGCAGGTAAGATGTTTCCCCTGGTTGGGGAGTCTAGAACCAGGGGACACAACTTCAAAATAATGGGGAAGCCATTTAGGACTGAGATGAGGAAAAATTTCTTTACTCAGAGGGTTGTGAATCTTTGGAATTCTGTACCCCAGAGGACCGTGGAAGCTCAGTTATTGAGTATGTTTAAGGTAGATGTTGATAGATTTCTGATTAGCAATAACATAAAAAGTTATGGAGATAGTGTAGGTAAAAGGCATTGAAGTGTTCGATTAGCCATGATCGTATTGAATGGCAGAGCAGGCTCGATGGGCTGAATGGCCTTCTTCTGTTCCTATGATAAAGATATTGGAGATCAGGGGAAAAAAGGTTGTATGGCTGACAGTCAAGAAGGAACTCATTGGATAATGAAGAGTCTGTCCACATGCTGATTGGCTGCGGGAAGGCAAAGCTACATGATGATGGATGTGGCAGGGACCAATAGCTGGAATGCGGGGTTTGGTTTGGGGGTGGAGGTGGGGGTGCGTGGTCAGAGTTGGGATGTCATGTGATTAAAACCTACATGAATACGTCCAATCAGAGTTGGAAACACTACTGGCTGGGTGCACGGAAGGGGGATTGGTTGCCAAGCGACTGTGGAATTTGCACCAAGCCAGAAAGTAATACCTTTGGGCGAGGGGAAAACAGACAAGAAAAAAACAATCTCAACCCAACTAGGGATGAAATGTTTATATATAAACTCAGTTCTGATTATTAATCGTTTTTAATGGGGTGGGGGGTGGCTTAAGGGTCAGAAGTTGTGTTTGTGCTGCTAACAGTAAACACAGAGACCATTATCTTTCTGCGATCAGCACCTATAGCAGTGCTTTCATGAGGAGGAGATTGAAAGCCTTAACTCCCAACTGCAGCTACTGCTAATGGGCTGGAAAAATGATTTGCATAAACCTGGGATGTGAAGCAAGCTCCATTCTTCAGCATAAACAGGGCCACCAAACAGATCTCCAGAGGCAACTGCTTCACCCAGGGGCAGGATGAGATTGGGGATGGGGTGGGGGGTGGTGGGCCATGTAGATAGATAAATGGATAGATAGATGGGTAGATGGATAGATAGGTAGAGAGAGAGATGGATAGAGAGATGGAGAGATTGATAGATAGAAGGATATATAGATGGACAGAGAGATGCATAGAGAGATGGATAAAGAGATAGAAGGATATATAGATGGATAGAGAGACGCATAGTGAAATGGATAGAGAGATGGACAGATGGTTAGAGAGATAGATGGATGGATAGATAGATGGGTAGATGGATAGATAGATAGATAGATGGAGAGATAGATGGATAGAAAGATAGATAGAAGGATATATAGATGGATAGAGAGACGGTTAGAGAGATGGATAGATGGACAGATAGATAGATAGATCATTGATTTATTGAAAAATCATCGTGCCGAATTGTGATGATGATACAAATAAAACAAGTGATCACAATTCATAACATAGTTATAGTCAATCATTAAAATAAAAATTAAGTTTAAAATAATAAAAGAATTGCACAATCATGAACATTTCAGTTTGCAAATAATTACAATACAATGCAAAATGCAGATCTCCTTAATTCACAGGATAAAAATGAAACACTCCATTTTGTATTAAAGTCCATAGATCATACAATGTTAATTTTAGTTCATTAAATTCTCAATCATTTACATCCCCTTTATGAGTTTTATAAAATAGGGGATTGGGCTGTCTCATAGTCTTTTAGTTTTGTATCTTATTTGTGGAATGGTGTCTTTCCTCCTTAATTCCATCGCACATTTAATTCCGTTTGGTTGTGGCAGGAGGCAGTGGCAGTAGAAGCTTTCTAGCAAAGTCCAGACAGAGCTTTTTCCACCGATCAGCAAGGGAACACATCTTCAGTTGTTTGATTTGTGGCGAAGTAGCTTTGGTGCTCGCTACCTTGGATCAGTTTCAGTGCTCGTATCTAAGCGCTTTTGAGCTTGTTCACACGCTCGTTGGTAAGGACAAGCCACTAATCTTCCGATTCCACTTTCCAGCTCACATCACTGTCACCAAATGCCGCATTAGGAGTTGCCAACTCCTCCAGGATTGCCCTGGAGTCTCCAGGAATGAGAAGATCAGTCTCCATGAAAGTGGCCGTAATTCCAGAGGCCTCTCCCTCATCAGAGGGAAGCAACTGGTTGTGGGAAGCAACTGGTGTTTCTCTCTGCATGGAATGCTGCCAGACCTGCTGAGTTTTCCCAGCATTTTCTGTTTTTATTTCAGATTTCCAGCATCCACAGTATTTGGCTTTTATAATAATATTGGATACTGGAGAGAAAAGGCTGCTTGATTGACGGTCAGGAATCATCCAGTCGGATAATGAAGAGTTCATTTGCTTTCTGATTGGCCATGGGAAGGCGGGGCACTCTGAGGATGGACATGTCGAGCGACCAATGACAGGAGTGCACGGCTGTGTTGTGGGCGGAAGGAGGTCATGTGATAAAACCTCCAGGATTCTGTCCAATTCGGGTTGGCAACCTCTACTCTGGATACCCGGGGCTCCGTGTCGATGCTGTGGACAGTGGGGAGGGTCAGCTGAGAGGTAGACCTGCCTATGTACACCAACAACACAACTCCTACATCAGTGCATGTGCAACTGGGCCCCCAGCAGAGGGGAGAGTCTGTAACAACATCAACAACTTGCATTTATATAGCGTCTCTAACATAATAAAACATCCCATGGTGCATCGCAGGAGCATTATCAAACTCAGACAGCAAACGAGCCACATAAGGAGATATTAGGACAGGTGGTGATCAAAAGCTTGCCCAAAGAGGTAGATTTTAAGGAGAGTCTTAAAGAGGAGAGAGAGAGAGAGAGAGAGATGGAGAGGTTTAGGGAGAAAATTCCAGAGGTTAGAGCCCAAACAGTCTGAACGGTGAGTGGAGGAAGCAGGGGATGGACAAGAGGCCGGAATTTGAAGAGCACAGAGATTTTGGAGGGTTGTACAGCTGGAGGAGGGGACAGCAACTGGACTTGAGGCAAACCATTTCTCTGGAGGGTTACTAGTCCAAAGCACAACACTGTTCATACATGAATAAATCGAGAGATGGAATTTAGAGTTTTCCAGCACAAAAGGAGACTGTTTGGCCTGTCATTCCCTTACTAACTCTTTGGCGGGACCAGGAATTCCTGCCTAAAGTCAATGGACTTTGGTTGCACTTCAAATTTTCTGCTCCCGCCAGCGGTGCGCGTCATCAGGAAAATCCCTGCCTTTGTTGGAACCATGCTTTTACATTCTGAGGTTGTAAAAGGCGCTATAGAAACGCACGTATTTTCTTAATTTGCCTCCCCTCCCCCATCCCCCAACTGCCCTCCCCCCACTTTGCCACAGCATCCCTGTTGTTGTCAAACAAGGAAACTTTTCTGACTTTTGTTGCTGAGATTAAAATAGTGTTGACTTTTTCATACTATATGAAAAGTTGGAATGTGGAGCAGTTAAACCAAAGGCACTGTATTCAAATCAGTTTCATTCAAATCACTGTCTACTTGCAGTCAAGGGAGAGGTGGATGCAGCAGGTAACTCCAGAAGTACTTGAGAGTTGCGAATGTGTTCAGGAACAAGGGAAGGTTGTACACAAAGAGGGTGAATAAAACAAAGGCCATTGAATGTATGCAATGAATATTACATGTATCACAACTGTGTTGAAGCACCTCAGGGTGCAATATGATCTATGTGGACAGCTTAAATACCATTGCACTGTCTGACTGTTATGACAATTTTGAAATGTCTGTAATGTTCCCTGATTGTATTGAAGCACCTCAGGGTGTAACGTGGTCTATGTGGTAAACTTGAATATGATTGCACTTTTTGTGATGGCCATTTTGAAATGTTTTGTAATGTTTTTTTCAGACATTTTATGAATAAAGTATATTTTTGGAAAAAAAGAATAAAACAAAAGCCTGGAGGGGATTTTTACCTGGGATTTACAGCACAGATATGGGCCATTCATTGATCCCACCCGATCAACATAATCTCTTATCTCCTTTGCTCTCATGTGCTTATCAAGCTTCCCCTTAAATGCATCTATTCTATTTTTGACTCAAACATTCACCATGGAAACGAGTTCCACATTCTTTATTGTATTTCTTGGTGACTATTTTATACTTGTATATTTATATTCAGCTGCCTGGGCCCTAAGCTCTGCTCTCCCCGCCCTCTACCTCGCTTGGGGTATTGGTTACATCTCAATGGGTTTGGTGAAGTCTTTTAATCTTTAGCAGGTTAATTGTAAGTCTTTAACTACTAGAACCATTTACAAATATACATAAAGGTACAAGCTAGGAGCTGTCTCAATGCTGGGGTTTGTAGGTGCCTCTTCTTTTTTGAAAAATATACTTTATTCATAAAATATCTGGAAGAACATCACAAAACATTTCAAAATCGCCATCACAAAACGTACAATCAGTTTCAACGTTTACACATGGATCACGAGTGCATCAATACAATCAATGAATATTACTATCATTTCAAAATGGTCATTACAGACAATCAGACAATGGTGTTGGAATTATCAACATACATTATGTTGCACTATGAGCTGCTTCAATACAATTATAATACAATTAGTATTCAATGCATACATTCAATGTGAGCTTGGTGTTTGCACACCGAGGATCTACACACAGCTTGATGCAGCCGCACACAAAAGTGGCCATCAGTATGAGGGTGATGTTGGGCACATTTTTTCCCCCCTTATCTAGAGGCTTGTACATCACGTCCCTGCGGACACGATCCATTTTTGACCTCCAGATAAAGCGAAAGATAGCTCGGGTGATCGCCATCGCGCAGGAGTCTGGAATAGGCCAGATCTGCGCCACGTACAGCAACAGCGAGAGTGCCTCACACCTGATGACCAGGTTCTTACCTGCAATGGAGAGGGAGCGTCACTCCCACATGCCCATTTTTCTTTGCACCATAGACAATCGCTCCTTCCAGTTTCTAACGCATGCCCCAGTCCCTCCAAACCATATCCCCAGCACCTTCAGGCCGTCAGCCCTGACGGTGAAGAGGACAAAGGATCGATCAACCCAGTTCCCAAAGAACATGGCCTCGCTCTTCCCACGATTTACCTTGGCTCCTGAGGCCAGTTCGAACTGGTCGCAGATGTGGATCAGTCTGCGCACCGACAGCGGATCTGAGCAGAAGATGGCGACATCATCCATGTACAGGGAGGCTTTGACCTGAGTGCCTCCACTGCCTGGGATTGTCACTCCTCTTATGCCCGGATCCTTCCTGATGGACTCAGCAAAGGGTTCTATGCAACACACAAACAGGACAGGGGAGAGAGGGCGGCCCTGCTTGACTCCAGATTTAATAGGAAAGTTATCTGATTCCCACCCATTGATTGAGACTGTGCTACTGATGTTAGTGTAGAGCAGTTGGATCCAAATGCGAATTCCCTCCCCAAACCCCATTTTGGAGAGCACATCCACCATGTAGGTGTGCGATATTCTGTCAAAGGCCTTCGCCTGATCCAGGCTGATGAGGCAGGTGTCCACACCCCTGTCCTGCACATAGGCAATCGTATCTCTGAGTAGCGCGAGGCTGTCAGAGATCTTCCTGCCAGGCACAGCGCAGGTCTGGTCAGGGTGGATCACCAATTCCAGAGCGGACTTGACCCGACTGGCGATGACCTTGGACAGAATCTTACAGTCCACATTCAACAGTGAAATGGGTCACCAATTTCTAATTTTGTCCCTTTCCCCCTTGTGTTTGTACATGAGGGTGATGATGCCTTTCCTCATGGATTCTGACATGCTGCTGGCCAGGAGCATACTCTTGTACACTTCTAGCAGGTCTGGGCCGATCCAGTCCCACAGAGCCGAATGCAACTCCGCCGGCAAGCCGTCGCTTCCAGGAGTTTTACTCTTCTCGAAGGAATCAAGGGCCTTAGTCAGTTCGTCAGGAGTTAGCGGTTTTTCCAGGCTCTCCCGTGTACTGTCGTCTAAGACCTCTGTGATAGAGGACAGGAAGGACTGGGAGGCCGTGCTGTCTGTGGGCTTCGTGTCATACAATCCGGCATTAAAGGATTGCTGATCCTCAAAATGTCAGACTGCGATGACTTTACTGAGCCGTCTTCTTCCTTCAGGCTGCTGATCACAGAGCTCACTCTGTGTACCTTTTGGAAGAAGAAACGTGAGCACGTCTCATCCTGCTCCACGGAGCAGACTCTGGAACAGAAGATGATCTTGGAGGCCTCCGAGGCAAAGAGCGAGGCTTGCTGCTCTTCAGCTCTTGGAGTTCCTCCTTGACATTGACCCCCATCGACCGCAGCCGGAGCTGCATGTTTTTCTGGAGTCGGGACATTTCCCTCTGTTCCTTTCTAGCTTTCTGGGTGCCTTTGAGGATGAAAAACCTCTTGATGTTTCCCTTGATCACTTCCCACCAGTGTGTCAGGGACTCAAAGAGGGGTTTCACAGTTCTCCAACCTTTGTAATCCCTCTTGAGCTCCTCAATGTTCTCTGGGGTCAGCAGTTGCACGTTCAGCTTCCATGCCCCCCTGCCATCCCTCTGGTCTTCCTCTAAGTGACAGTCAGCCAGTAGGAGGCAGTGGTCAGAGAAGAACACCGGCTTGACGTTGGTGGATCTGATTGCGAACCCACGGGACACAAACAGGAAGTCTATCCTGGAACGGATGGACCTGTCTGGCCGCGACCAGTTGTATCTATGCCGCGCTCCGTCTGCAGGGTTGCTGAAGACGTCGTGCAGCTTGGCATCCTTTACTGTTTCCATCAGGGATCTGGACGTAGCGTCCAATCTGCTCTCGGCCCTGCCGGATCGTCCAGCCGCATCAATGATGCAGTTGAAGTTGCCGTCCAGAATGACCGGCCTGGAGGTCGCCAGCAGCAGTGGGAGCTGCTGAAAAACCGCCAGCCGTTCACCCTTTTGTGCCGGGGCGTACACGTTAATTAACCGGAGTGGAGCATTCTGCTACAAGGAGGAGGCTTGTAGGTGCCTCTGTCCAACATCATACTGACCCCTAGGTGTGGGTCATGTGTTCTCTTACACCACAGTGTGGCTGGTACTGTACGTAATTCCACATTAACCCCATATGTGCCAGACCCTTATACTTCACTTACCTCCTTTAAGACACTCCTTCAAACCTACTTCCTTGACCAAACGTTTGGTCATCTGACCGAATATGTCCTTCTGTGGCTCAGTGTCATATGCTGTTTTATAATATTCCTGTGAAGCACCTTGGGACATTTTAATTCGGTAAAGGTGCTATATAAATATAAGTTTTTTTTCTTTATTCTTTCTTGGATGTGGGTGTCGCTGGCAAGGCCAACGTTTGTTACCCATCCCTAATTGTCCTTGTTATTATGATAGAACACAGAAGGAGACCATTCAGCCCATTTGTCCCTGTGCTGACTCTTCAAAAGATCTACCCACTTTTTTTAACCCTTTCATGGAATGTGGACGTTGCTGTCAAGGCCAGCATTTGCTGCCCATCCCTGATGGCCTTGCTAGGCCATTTCAGAAGTCAGGTAAGAGTCAACAGGGTCAGGGATCACATGTGGGCCAGGCCAGGTAAGGGCAGCAGATTTCCTTCCCTAAAGGGCATTAGTGAATCAGCCGAGTCTCTTCAACAATCAATGATAGTTGTCATGGTCATCGTCACTGAGACTAACTTTATAATTCCAGATTTATTAACTGAATTTAAATTCCACCAGCTGCTGTGGTGGGATTTGAACCTGTATCTCTAGAACTTTAGCCTGGGCCTCTGGATTACGTCTAGTGACATTGCTACTACACCACCCTCTCCCCATTTTACACCCAATCCCCTGCTCATTCCCTATAGTCCTGCAAATTTTCCCCTCAAATGCATTTATCTTATTCCCTTTCGAAAGTTCTGATTGAATCTGCTTCCTCTGCTCTTTCATTGGGCACGTTTATGATCCCTGGTTTTGGATTACTGCAACATAGTGACTAAATTTCAAAAATACTTCAAAATAAAAAGGGAGGGGTGTGAGGGAGAAATTTTGAACAGGAGAGGGACAGCAGGATGAATAAAACCTCTTGGAGCTGAAGCAGAGAGTTAAAATAAATTGTGATTAAAATATTTCTTCCTTGTAGAATTTAAAACATATGTATACTTTTTATAAAAACAAAAAACTGCGGATGCTGGAAATCCAAAACAAAAACAGAATTACCTGGAAAAACTCAGCAGGTCTGGCAGCATCGGCGGAGAAGAATAAAGTTGACGTTTCGAGTCCTCGTGACCCTTTTATTCCTTTCCCCAGATTCACCCATTTGGTCTCCAGCACAATGTATGGACCCCAGCGCTGGAGTGGAAGTTCATGACATTGGGCCTCAGCAGGAGGAGCCTCCATGGGAGAACACTGCAGCCTATGAGAGGGCGTCTCCATGTCACATGACTAACGACACCACCCACACCTTCGCTTCAGGTACCAAGATCTCGTTTACTGTTTGTGAGCAGGAATGTCCCTTCATTTAAAAGGTTGAGGGGTGGGGGATGGGGGTGCGGGCAACAAGAACATTTTAACTTGAAAGCCTTAAATCTCAATTTACAATTAGACTTGCGAGTGTACCAAAAACAAGACTTGCATTACCATAGCACCTTTCATGACCTCAGAATGTCCCAAACTACTTCAGAGCCAATGAAATGTAGTTGCTGTTGTAATAATGTAGCAAATGCGGCAGCCAATTTACGCACAGAAAACTCCCACAAACAGCAATGTGATAATCACCAGATAATCTGTTTTAGTGATGTTGGTTAAGCAATAATTACCAGCCAGGACATCTTGGCAACCTCCCCTGCTCATCTTCGAAATACTGACTAGAGAATCTTTTATGTCCACCTGAAAGGGCAGACTCAGCCTCGGTTCTGTGTCTCATCTGAGTGTTGGCACCTCTGACAGTGCAGCACTCCCACCATCGCCAATTCCACGATTGACCACATGGCAATTGTTCATATGATCAGTCACATGACAGTGGCCATGTGATGATGGGTTAGTAAAACTTGGGTCCCCCTGTATTTGTGTGTCAGTGCACCCACAGAACCAGGTTCGACCAGTGCCTGCGTACTCAAGTGGGGAGACGGGAAAATGGGGAACAAAATTGTGCCCCCAGGTCATCAGCAGAATGAGATACCTCTCATTTCAAACAGTATACCTGTGGCAATTTCAGACAGGATTCTTGAATTACTGATTTTAAAAAAAATATGTATTTTAAGTTTGTATATTTAGTGTCGATCATTCATACTGAAAGTCAACAATTATATCTAAACACAATTAGAACAAAGTTGTATAGACTGTCAATTGTCAAAATTAATTACTTCCACAATAGCATTTTCTAAATGAATCTGGCTTTGATGGAAGTAATGCTGCAGCTGGATAATGCTCTAGATGCTTTCAGCTGTGTCCCTAACCTAGCAGAATGGAGAGTGTGTTACCTTTTTTTAATTATTCATTCATGGGCAGTAGGAATGGGAGTTATTTGACGCATTGATTTACTCTGATTATTTCTGAAACTGATCATCCCTGTTACTTGGGCTTTGCTGTGAAATGGTCTCTGACGTGCTATTTCCCTTCACTCAGTGCAAGCCAGCAGATGCTATTTATTTCTCTGATCTGTTCTTTCCCTGGGTCTGCCAGACACCCCTGGGGCAAGATGCACCATTGAAAGCCTGCGTGCCCGCCAGCTGCCCGGTTTCAGAGTCTGATTTCACTTTAAGTGGGCAGCGCCCGTGATCCCGTAAGCACAAGTCAGGCATCTTCCTTTGAAAAGGCCAACATCGACCAATCTTAACTCAACCATCCCATTTCGCCCATCACCCCCTGTGCTCGCTGGCCTAGATTGGCTCCTGGTCATGCAATGCCTCAACTTTAAAATCCTCAAGCTTGTTTTCAAATCCCTCCATGGCCTCACCCACTCCCTACCTCTGTAATCTCCTCCAGCCCTGCAACCCTCTGAGATCTCTGCGCTCCTCTAATTCAGGCCTCTTGAGCATGCCGGATTTTAATCGCTCCACCATTGGTGGCCGTACCTTTAGCTGCCTGGGTCCCAAACTCTGGAAGTCCCTTTCCAGAATTGAGTCAGTCATGTCTCTGTTGGTAGCACTCTCACCCTTGATTCATAAGGCTCCGGGTTCAAGTTCCACTCCAGGGACAGAATTTTTCCCTTGGCGGGCGGGCTCAGTGGGGGTGGGCAGGAGGCTGACCATCGCCCGCGATCGGGACCGGACCGTGATTTCACGCTGGTGGACCAATTAAGCGTGAAATGCAAGTGGCAGCACTGAGCGCTGCCTGTGCGGGCGGGGGAAGGAGGGTGAGGGGGGGGCAAACACGAATTTTGTGCATGCGTGCGAGTGAGCGCTGCATAATCTCCCTGAGGCAGCTCCCTGCCTTAGGGAGGTGAAGCGTTTTTAAAAAAGAAAATGAAGAAAATAAAAATGTAATGAAACGTGCCCCCTCATGCAACTATGTCACATGAGCAAAGACATGTTATTAATTGAATTTTAAAACTTTTATTTTATTATTGTTTGCTTTTGGAAACCTCATCCCACCGTGGATGAAGCTTCCAAAACAAACCTTTCCGCCAGCGAAAAATTTAATTTTATTGATTATTTAATGGCCTTAACAGGCTTTTTAATTGTCGACATGTACGCTGCTGACTTTGGTGTGTGCCCGCTGACCGAACTATCGCGCGACTGCGCGTTGGCATCGGCAAGCTCGGCCGACGTCAACGCCCATCATTTCACGCTCGAGTGGGTCGGGCGCGTGCCCGCCCACCGAGCGAAAATTCCTGCCCCAGGACTTGAGCACAAAAATCAAGGCTGATGCTCCAGTGCAGTACCGAGGGAATGCTGCACAGCTGAAGGTGCACTTTCGGATGGGATGTTAACTTGAGGTCCCGGCGGCCCTCTCAGGTGGACATAAAAGATCCCATGGCACTACTTTGAAGGAGGGCTGGGGAGTTCTCCCCAGTGTTCTGGCCAATATTTATCCCTCAATCAACATCACAAAGAACAGATGATCATGTTGCTGTTTTTGGGCTCTTGCTGTGCAGAAATTTGTTGCTGTGTTTCCTACACTACAGCAGTGACTACACTTCAAAAGTACTTCATTGGCTGTAAAGAGCTTTGGGACGTCCTGAGGTGTGATAGGAATCCAAGTCTGTTTCCATCAAATCAGGGTAGCAAACATTCAGCTTGCTTTCCAATTGACTGTGGGTAGGTGGTGGTTTGGGAAGATGGATGTCTAAGGTGACCAACGGCAGGAGAGTGGGCGAGCGGGGCAGTTGGACGGGGGGGGAATTCATGTGATGAAATATCTAGGAATACATCCGGATAGGGTTGGAAGCCCTGGGTTGTGGCAGGTTTTGGATGCCAGTGGGTCAATAGGATTGACTGTGTCTCAGCATTCACTTTAACTCCTTTCTGTTGCAGTGTCAGGCTCTTTGACCCCGCGGTACCCCAGCAGTAAGGATCTGCTCTCTTCAGCCTCCGCACCCGGCTTCCCCTGGGACACGTTACAGAATGTGTACGATTTCTGCCATCTCTCCTCTAGCTTTCCATCCCCCCTCCTGATGGGCACGACTGATCTGTATGGCTCCCGGATTTCAAGCCCGGTGGAAGTTGACCAGCCCATCGACTACAGCACCCATTACACCTCAGAATCCAACTCTTACAACTGCATCAAGTGTAACAAGGTAACTGCAGTGGGGAGCAATTCAAAAAAGGAGAGATCAGGTGCTCTCCCCACCCTCCACCACCCACCCCAACACCCCCCCACCTAACCCACCCCACTGCACCCACCCAATTTGTACAAGTTCCAATCCCAGCCTGTTTCTGGGACTTGGAGCCCACAAGGTCAATTGGTGGTGGTTCAGTAGCACTTTTACCTCCCAGACGTGGGTTCAAGTCCCACTCCAGAGACATGAACACATAATGAGGCTACTAAGGGTGTGCTGCACTGTTGGAAGTGCCATCGTTCAGGTGAGATGTGAAACTGAAGGCCCTATTAGGGTGGATGTAAAAGACCCCATGGCTCTATTTTGAAGAGGCGGAGGAGAGTTCTCCCCGGTGTCCTGGCCAATATTTATTTTGCATCAATATCACAAAAAAAGATGCTCCGGTTAATATGTTTGTGGGATCTTGCTTTGCACAAATTGGCTGCTGCATTTCCAACAGTGGCTACAGTACAAAAAGTGTTCCATTGGCTGTAAATGTTTTGGGATGTCCTGAAAGAGGCTATAAAAAAAACAAATCTTTCTTTATAAGGTGGCTGGGAATTTTCTGAAAGAAAAATAAATCTTACCTCACCTCTGGGGCTTCCTGGTATCTCCTTGGTTTGGTCGCCATCACCAGTTAGACTCACAGGGGCCCATCAGCAGGCTGGTCCAGCTCGCCTCGTTTGGGATACATACCTCCATACTTACACCAGGTCCCACTGGGATCTAAGAATGGAAATGGGATGAGAATGGGAACATGTACAATCTCTGCCATTGAAGTGATGTGGAAACACAGTCAGAGATCCTTAATTCACTGGGAAAGGCCTCTTGAGACCCGCGCATTAAAAGGCCCGCTTCTCCCAACAGGTCTTCTCCACAGCCCACGGCCTGGAGGTCCATGTCAGGAGGTCACACAGCGGGATGCGACCCTTCGCCTGTGATCTGTGTGGGAAAACGTTTGGTCACGCAGTCAGCCTGGAGCAGCACATGAACATCCACTCACAGGTACCCGAGACCAGGCTTTGTGGTAACATCGCTGCCCCGTGTCGTTAAAATAACAGGCCCCAAAAACCCACCGGGTGCCGAAGGGAGCGACCCGTATCCCAGTGAGAGTCAGCACCTTCAGGAGAGGAGGGGGACCCAAACCCCAGTGAGAGTCAGCACCTTCAGTAGAGGATGGGGACCCGTACCCCAGTGAGAGTCAGCACCTTCAGTAGAGGAGGGGGACCTGTACCCCAGTGAGAGTCAGCACTTTCAGGAGGGGAGGGGGACCCCATACCCCAGTGAGAGTCAGCACCTTCAGGAGAGGAGGGGGACCCGTACCCCAGTGAGAGTCAGCACCTTCAGGAGAGGAGGGGACCCCATACCCCAGTGAGAGTCAGCACCTTCAGGAGAGGAGGGGGACCTGAACCCCAGTGAGAGTCAGCACCTTCAGGAGAGGAGGGGGACCTGGACCCCAGTGAGAGTCAGCACCTTCAGGAGAGGAGGGGGACCTGGACCCCAGTGAGAGTCAGCACCTTCAGGAGAGGAGGGGGACCTGGACCCCAGTGAGAGTCAGCACCTTCAGGAGAGGAGGGGGACCCGTACCCCAGTGAGAGTCAGCACCTTCAGGAGAGGAGGGGACCCCATACCCCAGTGAGAGTCAGCACCTTCAAGAGAGGAGAGGACCCCGTACCCCAGTGAGAGTCAGCACTTTCAGGAGAGGAGGGGGACCCCATACCCCAGTGAGAGTCAGCACCTTCAGGAGAGGAGGGGACCGCATACCCCAGTGAGAGTCAGCACCTTCAGGAGAGGAGGGGGACCCGTACTCCAGTGAGAGTCAGCACCTTCAGGAGAGGAGGGGGACCCGTACCCCAGTGAGAGTCAGCACCTTCAGGAGAGGAGGGGGAACCTGTACCCCAGTGAGAGTCAGCACCTTCAGGAGAGGAGGGGGACCCCGTACCCCAGTGAGAGTCAGCACCTTCAGGAGAGGAGAGAGAGAATTTGGGAAACGCTATTCTGATATTCTCACTTGAAGCTGCATGGTAAGCTTTATTGACCTAGTTTTATTTTTAAGGCTCAGGCTCAATCATGTTATTTTCTTTTGTAGGAAAGAATCTTTGAATGTAAAATGTGTGGGAAAAGCTTCAAGAGGTCGTCCACATTGTCCACCCACCTGCTGATTCACTCAGACACCCGGCCCTACCCCTGTCAGTACTGTGGAAAACGCTTCCACCAGAAGTCAGACATGAAGAAGCATACCTACATTCATACAGGTACATAGGAATATACCTACATTCATACAGGTACACAGGAATATACCTACATTCATACAGGTACATAGGAATATACCTACATTCATACAGGTACACAGGAATATACCTACATTCATACAGGTACACAGGAATATACCTACATTCATACAGGTACACAGGAATATACCTACATTCATACAGGTACACAGGAATATACCTACATTCATACAGGTACACAGGAATATACCTACATTCATACAGGTACATAGGAATATACCTACATTCATACAGGTACACAGGAATATACCTACATTCATACAGGTACACACGTATATACCTACATTCATACAGGTACACAGGAATATACCTACATTCATACAGGTACATAGGAATATACCTACATTCATACAGGTACACAGGAATATACCTACATTCATACAGGTACACAGGAATATACCTACATTCATACAGGTACACAGGAATATACCTACATTCATACAGGTACACAGGAATATACCTACATTCATACAGGTACACAGAAATATACCTACATTCATACAGGTACACAGGAATATACCTACATTCATACAGGTACACAGGAATATACCTACATTCATACAGGTACATAGGAATATACCTACATTCATACAGGTACACAGGAATATACCTACATTCATACAGGTACATAGGAATATACCTACATTCATACAGGTACACAGGAATATACCTACATTCATACAGGTACACAGGAATATACCTACATTCATACAGGTACACAGAAATATACCTACATTCATACAGGTACATAGGAATATGCCTACATTCATACTGGTACATAGGAATATACCTACATTCATACAGGTACATAGGAATATACCTACATTCATACAGGTACACAGGAATATACCTACATTCATACAGGTACACAGGAATATACCTACATTCATACAGGTACACAGAAATATACCTACATTCATACAGGTACATAGGAATATGCCTACATTCATACTGGTACATAGGAATATACCTACATTCATACAGGTACATAGGAATATACCTACATTCATACAGGTACATAGGAATATACCTACATTCATACAGGTACATAGGAATATACCTACATTCATACAGGTACATAGGAATATACCTACATTCATACAGGTACACAGGAATATACCTACATTCATACAGGTACATAGGAATATACCTACATTCATACAGGTACATAGGAATATACCTACATTCATACAGGTACACAGGAATATACCTACATTCATACAGGTACACACGTATATACCTACATTCATACAGGTACATAGGAATATACCTACATTCATACAGGTACACAGGAATATACCTACATTCATACAGGTACATAGGAATATACCTACATTCATACAGGTACATAGGAATATACCTACATTCATACAGGTACATAGGAATATACCTACATTCATACAGGTACATAGGAATATACCTACATTCATACAGGTACACAGGAATATACCTACATTCATACAGGTACAAAGGAATATACCTATATTCATACAGGTACACAGAAATATACCTACTTTCATACAGGTACATAGGAATATACTTACATTCATACAGGCACATAGGAATATACCTACATTCATACAGGTACAAAGGAATATACCTATTTTCATACAGTTACGTAGGAATATACCTACATTCATACAGGTACATAGGAATATACCTACATTCAAACAGGTACAAAGGAATATACCTACATTCACACAGGTACATAGGAATATGCCTATATTCACGTAGGAACACACACATTATTTACACAATATGATAATGACCAGATGATCTGTTTTCACAATATTGGCTGAGGGATAAACAATTCCTGGGACACCAGAGGAGAACTCTCCACTCTTCTTCAAAGTAGTGGCCATGAGATCTTTTGCATCCACCTGAGAGAACAGACATGGCCTCCGTTTAATACCTCATCTAAAAAACTGACCTCCTGACAGTGCAACGCTCTCTCAGTACTGACCCTCCTACATTGTGGCACTCCCTCAGTACTGACCCTCCGACAGTGCAGCGCTCCCTCTATACTGACCCTCCGACAGTTTGGCACTCCCTCAGTACTGACCCTCTGATAGTCCGGCACCCCCCCAGTACTTGACCTCTGACACTGCAGCGCTACCTCAGTACTGAACCTCCGACAGTGCAGCGCTCCCTCAGTAGTGACCCGCCAACAGTGTGGTGATCCTTCAGTATTGACCCTCCGACAGTGCAGTATTCCCTCAGTACTGACCCTCCGACAGCGCAGCAATCCCTCAGTACACACCCTCCGACACGCAGCGCTCCCTTAGTGCTGACCCTCTGACAGTACAGCAGTCCCTCAATACTGACCCTCCGACAGTGCAGTGTTCCCTCAGTACTGACCCTCCGACATTGCAGCACTCCCTCAGTACTAATCTTCTGACAGTACAGCACTCTCTCAGTACTGACTCTCTGACAGCGCAATGCTCCTTTAGTACTGACCCTCCGACAGTGCAGCACTCCCTCAGTACTGACCCTCCGACAGCGCAGTGCTCCTTTAGTACTGATCCTCTGACAGTGCAGCACTCCCTCAGTACTGATCCTCTGACAGTGCAGTACCCCCTCAGTACTGACCCTCTGACAATGCAGCACTCCCTCAGTACTGACCCTCCCACAGTGCAGCAGTCCCTCAGTACTGCACTGAAGTGTCATCCTGAATTATGTGGTGAAGCATCTGCAGTGGGGCTTAAGCCCATGACCTTCTGACCCAGAGGTGAGAGTGCTGCGCTGCAAATTTGGTATAAAACTTTGATGACACACATAGTTCAAGAGGCCTTGGGATAACCTCCTGCCTTGAAAATGTTACTGATACCAGGTCATACGCTTCACTCCCCACCTTGGTGTCAGCTGTAGCCCAATGGAAGCATTCGGTTAATCTGAAGGTTGTGGGTTCAAGTCCCACTCCAGACACCTGAACACAAAATCCAAGTTGACACTCTCAGTGCAGTACTGAAGGAGTTCTGCACTCTCAGGGGATCTGGCTGTTATTTGTATGTTAGTTGTCTTTAGTTGCATGTTTCTGGTGGACATTAACTGGGAATTCATTTGTATCCCTCTAAATAGACACAGAGTGAAACGGCTCTGGGTTTTGGAGGTGCGTGTTTGTATCTTCGTGAATAAAAGCTTACCAAGGTGATTGGTCTCTGGTTCTAAACTTCACCGTCTTGGCTTTTTGGAACATAACTGCCTTATTCGGTGAGATATTATACCAAGGTGCCACCTATCTTCTAAGTCAACGTAAAATGTAAAAGATCCCGTGGCCACGTACTTTGAAGAAAATCAGGGAGGTTGTCCCCTGTGTTCTCGCCCAACATTTATCCCTCGAGAGTGATTAATAAAACGGATTACCTGGTCATTATGCCATTGCTGTTTGTGGGAGCTTTCTGTGTGCAAATTGGCTGTGGCGTTTCCTACATTCCAAGAGTGGCTGCACTTCAAAGAAAGATTTAATTGGCTGTAAAGCATGTCGGGGCGTCCTGAGGTTATAAAGGGCGCTACAGAAATGCAAGCTCTTTTTGTTAGCTTTTCTTTTCTTTTATATTTTGTTTCCAGGCGAGAAGCCCCACAAGTGCCAGGTGTGTGGGAAGTCGTTCAGTCAGAGCTCCAACCTCATCACCCACAGCCGCAAACATTCTGGCTTCAAACCTTTTGGCTGTGAGCTGTGCACCAAAGGCTTCCAGCGCAAGGTGGATCTCCGGCGTCACCGTGAGACCCAGCATGGCATGAAGGGTTAAGAGCTGACAGTGATCCAAAACTTGCGGTGGTGAGGGGTGGGGGGGTGGGTGGGTGGGGGGGTTAGAAGTGCAGGATGCTCTCCGGCCAGCCAACAATGACCGTTCTGGAATGACCAACAGCCTCCACCTCACCCACCCCTCCACACAAAAACTACCAGCTGGACGGAGAGATTCAAGTGGAGAATCTCGGTTATTAAACTGAGCGAAAATGGACCACACCAGGAAGCAACATCTGACCCTTCTTTGCTCTCTCCCTCCTTACCCCCTTCTGCCATCATTTCAGAGACAGCCCGTGTGTGATGTCTGAACGAACATTGCTGTAAGATCTTTAATCAGATCCCCCTTGATGGACAAGCCAGTTCATCTACCGAGCGATTTTCATCCTCTTCTTCAAATCTCTCTCAAGGGCAATTAGGGATGGGCAATGAATGATGGTCTAGCCAGCGATGCCCACATCACGTGAATGAATAAAAGGAATGGCCCCACACGCCTCCCTGCCTCAGTGACCTCCTCCAGCCCTACAACCCTCCAAGGTCTCTGCAATTCTCCACTTTCTGACCTCTTGTGCATCCCACAATCCCTTCGCCTCACCATTGGTGACCGTGCCTTCAGCGGTCTCAACCCTAAGCTTTGGAATTATCTCCTTAAACCACTCCACCTCTCTCTCCGCCTTTAAGGCACTCTTTAAAATCTACCTCTTGGACCAAGAGCAAGCCTTTAGTCATCTGTACTAATATTCTCTTATTTTGGTCAGTGTTAAATTTTCTCAGATTGCATCCCTGTGAAACACCTTGGGGTATTTTATTATCATAAAGGTTCTATATAAAGGCAAGTTTTTGTTGTTGCTGATTAGCTTGAATCAAACCAATCTAGAAAGTTCCAAGATTTGGATTCCCATCCTGTGTTGAATTGGTAGATCTCAGCTAATGACAGAGGGAAAGGGTCTAGGGCAGGGCGTGGAGCCGGTGGTTCGTGGTGTGTGAGTTACAATTGACCTCAGTGCCACTGGCTTTGGGGTTGGGGGCAGGGTGAATCAGCTGGGGTTCCTGCTCTCTGACACCATCCAGTGACCTGTGAGGCATTGTGCAATCTGCACCATCTAACATTTGTCCACTTTAGGGGAGACAGTGTTGTATGGCAAACCCACTCAACTAGTCATCCAGAGGCCCAGGCTAATGCTCTGGGGTCATGGGTTCAAATCCCACCATGGCAACTGGTGGAATTTGAATTCAATTAATAAAACTTGGAATTATTTTTTATTCGTTTGTGGGATGTGGGCGTCGCTGGCTAGGCCAGCGTTTATTGCATCCATAATTGCCCTTGTTCAGAGGCCATTTAAGTGTCAACCACATTGCTGTGGGTCTGGAGTCATATGTAGGCCAGGCCAGGTAAAGACAGCAGATCTCCTTCACTAAAGGACATTAGTGAACCAGATGGGTTTTTACGACAATCAGCAATAGTTTCATGGTTATCATCAGGCTTTCAGATTTCCAGATTTTTATAGAATTCAAATTTCACCATCTGCCATGGTGGGATTCGAACCCAGGTCCCCAGAGCATTACCCTGTCTCCGTAATGGTGACCATGAAACTTATCATTGATTGTTGTAAAAACCTATCTGGTTCACTAATGCCCACTTTAGAGAAGGAAATCTGCCATCCTTACCTGGTCTGGCCTACATGTGACTCCAGACCCACAGCAATGTGGTTGACTCTTAACTGCCCTCTGAAATGCCTAGCAAGCCACTCAGTTCAAGGGAAATTAGGGATGGGCAACAAATGCTGACCTTGCCACACATGCCCATAT
Source organism: Cetorhinus maximus (assembly GCF_964194155.1). Lineage (NCBI taxonomy): Eukaryota > Metazoa > Chordata > Chondrichthyes > Lamniformes > Cetorhinidae > Cetorhinus > Cetorhinus maximus. Next base: position 23,782,086 of record NC_135888.1, read on the forward strand.
CCCATGGAAGAATAAAGAAAAAAATCTTAAAAACAGGCTATTCAGCCCAACTGGTCCATGCTGGTGTTTATGCCACCCATAAGCCTCCTCCCTCCTTACTTCATCTCACTCTATCACCCTATCCTTCTATTCCCGTCTCCCCCATGTGTTTATTCAGCTTCCCCTTAAATGCATTTATACTATTCACCTCATCCACTCCCCACTCCCTCTGGTAAAGAGTTCTGAGTTCTCACCACACTCTGAGTAAAATTTCTCCTGAATTCTCGATTGGATTTATCAGTGGCTGTCTTATATTTATGGCTCCCAGTTTGATCTCCGCCATGAGTGGAAACGCCCTCTCTATGTCAACATTATCATTAGAGAAAAGAGCTCCAACCAGTTAATGCTTTCCTGATAGTTATAACCTCTCAGTTCTGATATCATCCTTGAAAATTCTGTTTAATCATTGGTATTTTTTCCTAAGTGTAGTTTGTCAGTGTCTTGGTGAAAGCATTCTGCGCTGAATTATTTGGACTGTTCTAGTCGATCATGTAATGGGGAATGAAGATCACCAACAATATTTCACCAGCATTGGGGGCGGTTCCCAAGAATCAGAAAACAATGCAGCATGGGAGGAGGCCATTCGTCCAACCATGCCTGTGCCAGCTCTTTGAAAAGCCTATCCAGTTAATCCCACTCACCTCTTGCTTTCCCCATATTCCAGCAATTTATTTCCCCTTCAATATTCCCCTTTGAAAGTTACTATTGGATCTGCTTCCTGGCGGTGCATTCTAGATTGCAACAACTCACCGCATATAAAAAAATTCTACTCATCTCCTCCTTATGTTTATCTTCAATCCGTGTCCTCTGATTTCTGACTCTCCCATCGCTGGCAACAGTTTCTCCATGTTTACTCCATCAAAGCCCCTCATGGAAACTTGGGGATGGTGGGCTGTAACCTACTGGAGTTGCTCAGTGGACTCTCTCCCCACCACCCCTGCCCCACCCCCCCAATTTGACATCCAATGCCAAGAGTCCTGGACAATTGGACCTCCAGAAATATCAAAATGAGGTCTAGCCCCATTAGCTGACTCGACTGCAGTTGCACAGGGACCCTTTATGACAGGCACTGAAGGGGAGGCCCCAATTTAGGTGCTTTCTAATTTCCCCTGACATTCTGTTCAATTGTCTCAGCAGTTGTAGCCCTTTCATAGCTGTTGGTCTCTGAAACCCCACTGGAGCTCCCTGGGCTGACTAAGCACCAGGAAATGGAGCGAACCAAGCTGAGCTGGTGTTAAGGAGCAAGGTCAGCTTGTTTGTGCCTGGGTGTGGCAGAGGGCCTGACCTGCTCCAGGCCCTAGCATGACCCTGGCAAGGACTGGTTTACCAACTTCCCCCAGTTCTCCTACCTCACCACCCCCCCCCTCCCCCCCACCCCCTAGTATGACTCTGGGCCTGAGCTGGTGGGAGAATGGCCTAGAGGTTGTGACAGTGAGGAAGCGGGATGAAGGAATACGCTCAGGATCGTACAAGTTCCCCTCCAAGCCACTCACCATCCTGACTTGGAAATATATTGCCATTCTTTCACTGTCGCTGTGTCAAAATCCTGGAACTCGCTTCCTAACAGCACTGTGGGTGTACCTACACCACATGGACTGCAGCGGGTCAAGAAGGCAGCTCACCGCCGCCTTCTCAAGGACAATAAGGGATGGACAATAAATGCTGGCTTAGCCAGCGAAACCCGCATCCCATGAACAAATAAATAAGAAAAACAGAAACTAGACCTTTCGCCCTCCACAAGTGTGTCTGGCGCAGGAGTTACCAACCCTCCAGAATTGCCCTGGCAAATCCAGGAGTTAACGATGAATCTCCAGGACGTGGCTGAAAGCGACACCCAGGAGAAAACTCATTGGGGACATCGAAAAAAAATTGTGTTTTTAGAAAATTGTCTTGAAAACTTTTGTTTATCAGTTATAAAGACATCGGACATGGGAAGTAAAGGCTCTTTATTGACAGTCGAGGATCATCCAATGGGGCGCCTGAAAAGTCCACTGCCATTCTGATTGGCTGTGGGAAGGCGGGACACTGTGAAGATGGACATCTTGGGCAGCCAATGGCAGGAATGTGGGGATGGCGGTTGGAGACGATGAAACTTCCAGGAAAATGTCCAATTGGAGTTGGTAATCCCTTGTGCGGTATGACAAGGGTTCTTTAATTGTTGCCCCTATTTCTGTTGATAGAATCAGATGAAGTTTATCGAGAATAAAATCTTGCCTAGTTAGCCAGCTTTTTGTCAGTCGAGTTCTTTTCCTCATCTTTATTCTTAAGATGTTAGTTTTCCTGACCTATCCCGGGCATTATTGCAGCGTAACCCCTGACTTGTGAATCAACCGGCTAGATGGAAGGAGGCTTTTAGGCAGGTGTCAGCTGTGGCTCAAGGGGTAGCTCTCTTACCTCTGAGTTCAAGTCTCACTCCAGGGCCTGAGCACAAAAATCAAGGCTGACACTCTAGTGCAGTACTGAGGGAGTGCTGCACTGTCAGAGGTGCTTTCTTTTCAGATGAAAGCAAGGCCCCACCTGCCTGCTTGGGTGGATGTAAAAGATGCCATGACACAATAAAAGAGCAAGGGAGTTCTCCCTGGACAATATTTATTCCTCAATCAGCATCACAAAAACAGATTACTATCACATTGTTGTTTGTGGGATCTTGCAGTGTGCAAAATTGGCTGCCACGTTTCCTACATTACAACAGTCACTATACTTCAAAAGTGCTTCATTGGCTGTAAAGTGCTTTGGGATGGTCCAGTGGTTGCTATAGAAATGCAATTTTTCTTTTGTTAAAAGGTGGGGTCCCAATAACAAGTGGGAATCTCAGCCACTGGTTGGGGTGTGGTGACTGATCTCAGTAACTGAGCACGAGGGAGAGGAAAAATCAACCAGGGCTCCTGCTTCAGGTCTGCTAGAACATGCAAGCGTGCACATCAGTTCAGGAGTTTAAAGGTCTACAGTGATACAGGAATGTGAGGGAGTATAGGAGTATACAATATTACAGATGTGCATTGCTCCAGGTGTGAGCTGGTATGGATGTGCAGTGGTACAGGTGAGCTGTCCATGGACAGAGTCAACACACAGTAATGAAGCTAGCATGGAAGGAGTTAAATCTTCATATTACTGCCAACTGGGAAAGGCATGTGATGGGATTTTACCTGCAGCTACAGGCAGATTTGCCTGTGACCTTTACCCTCCGCCGTCCATAAGTGCACCCACCCCACCTTGCACCCCACCCTCCCTACACCAATCAGCTGCTTAGAGAGGGAAGAGATCCCGAAAAGCTGAGCAGGTTACTTATTTGACAAGCAAATTGGCTCTGGTGTTGAGGGAGTTGATAGTTGTGAAGGAGTCAAAATTTCAGTACAGGACAGGCATTGAGCTTCAGCCCGAGTCAAATCAGGTAGTTTAAAAAATAACCTAAATCAGTATGGGAGCCTCTGGCTGAGAGTTGAACAGGTTCTGGGAGCTCTGGTGCCGACTATGCAAATAGCTGAGTCACTTGCTCCATTGTATATGATGACGGAATCTTTAACAAGCAGATTCTGATAAGTCACTGCTGGCCTCTAGGTCATGCTGTCAATGTGAAGATGGCACTATCCCTGTTGGATAAATGTGTTGGACAAATACTGAACTGTGCATTGACCAGATTAGTAAGTCATGGTATCGGCTGCCACTGGGTGGGTAGCAGCCTCTGAGTTGGAAGGTTGTGAGTTTGAATTCCCCATTAGACACTTGAACACAAAAATCTGGGCTGACCCTCCAGTGCACAAGGTTGTTGAGGTGCTGACCCTCCAGTGCAGAGTGCCGTTGAGGTGCTGACCCTCCAGTGCAGAGTGCTGTTGAGGTGCTGACCCTCCAGTGCAGAGTGCCGTTGAGGTGCTGACCCTGCAGTGCAGAGTGCTGTTGAGCTCGTGCTGTTTTCAGATGAGATGCTAAACGTGATAATGATGTGATTGTTCAGAGTCAGCATGGATTTATGAAAGAGAAATCATGTTTGACAAACCTGTTGGTGTTTTTTGGGGATGCAACCCAGGGAGAACCAGTGGGTGTGGTGTATTTGGATTTTCAGAAGGTTTTTGACAAGGTCAAGAGGTTAGTAAACAAAATTAGAGCACATGGGATTAAGGGTAAGGTACTGGCATGGATTGAGAACTGATTAAGAGACAGAGAAAAGAGAGTAGGAATAAATAGGTAATTCTCAGGATGGCAGGCTGTTACTAGTGGGGTACTGCAAGGATCAGTGCTGGGGCCACAGCTGTTCATAATCTACATGAATGATTTGGATGTGGGGACCAAATGTAATATTTTCAAATTTGCTGATGACACAAAACTAGGTGGGAAAGTAAACAGTCAGGAGGGTTCAAGGGGATTTGGACAGGCTGAGTGAGTGGGTAAGAACATGGCAGATGGAATATAATGTGAATGAGTGTGAAGCTATTCACTTTGATAGGAAAAACAGAACAGCAGAGTATTTCTTAAACAGTGAGAGACTGAGAAGTGTTGATGTCCAAAGGTACCTGGGTGTCCTTGTTCATGAGTCACTTAAAACCTAGCAGGTGTAGCAAGTAATTAGGAAGGCAAATTGTATGTTGGCCTTTATCGCAAGGGGATTTGAGTACAGGAGTAAAGTTGTCGCTGCATTTGTATAGCACCTTGGTGAGACCTCACTTAGAGTATTGTATGCAGTTTAGGTCTCCTTATCTAAGGAAGGATATACTTGCCATAGATGGAGTGCACCGGAGGTTCATCAGATTAATCCTTAGGATGGCGGGATTGTTTTATGAGGAGAGATTGAGGAAACTGGGCCTGTATTCTCTAGAGTTTAGAAGAATGAGAGGTGATCACATTGAAATTTACAAAATTCTTACAGGGTGTGACAGGGTAGATGTGGATAGGATGTTCCCCCTGGCTGGTGAGTCTAGAACCAGGGGACACAGTCTCAGAATAAGGGGCAAGCCATTTAAGACTGAGATGAGGAGGAATTTCTTCACTCTGAGGGTAATGAATCTTTGGAATTCTCTACCCCAGAGGGCTGAGGAAGCTTAATCATTGAGCATGATCAAGACTGAGATCAATAGATTCCTGGAGACTAATGACATCAAGGGATATGGGGATAGTGGGGGAGAATGGAGTAGATGGGTGGTGGAGTGGGCTCGATGGGCCGAGTGGCCTACTTCTGCTCCTATGTTCCTCAACCATGGTCCTGTTTGTCCTCTCCGGTGTGCATAAAAGAGTCCATTTTGAAGAAGAGCAGGGAAGTTCACTCCCGTGCCCTGGTAAATATTTAACCCTCAACCAACATCATTAAAATAGATAAAAGAAAAATACTGCAGATACTGGAAATCTGAAATAAAAGCAGTAAGTGTTGGAAATACTCAGCAGGTCAGACAGCATTCGTGGAGAGGGAAACAGAGTTAATGTTTCGAGTTGAATGTGAGTCCACTAAGACAGATTATCTGCTCACTCTCTGATTGTTGTAGGTGGGAGCTTGCTGTGAGCAAACTGATTGCTGCTTTTCCTACATTACAACAGTGGCTATACTTCAAAAAGTACTTCATTGGCTGTAACATGCTTTGGGCCATCCTGAGATGGTGAAAAGTCATGTAGAAATGCGAGAGTTTCTCGGGAGGAGACTTGAACTGGCAGATCTATGAAAGGGTTTGGCAGCGGCACTGAATGTATCTCACCCACTACCCAGTATAGTACTGAGGCATTGAAGCCAGGATACTCCCAGGTTCTGTATAAATGTAAGTCTTTCTTGTCTTTCTTTATTTAAGGGCTGAAACACAGTAAACACAGCAGGGCCAAACATGCAAATGAGCCAGAACTATGGATACGGAAGTTGAGTGACTGGTTTTGTCGATCAGGATATAATTAAGTTCATTGGGTGCCACACAAGTGCTGATCGCAGCCAACTGTATGAAAATAAAACACAAAGTGGTGATCCTGATTTCTGATAATTGGTCAAACGCATCATGGTTTTGTACCTCCACAAATCAGAGAGCTGCCACGTACAATAGCCCACAGTGTCATGTGAAAATTACTCATTCCCAGCAAATAGCGATGGAAGGCTTCACATTCAACACTCCACCTATTTGCAGTTTTATTTCCATTTGGGTAACCTCAGAGCAAAGACAAAACCTCATAGTTCCGAACGACAACAAGGGTGGAAAGATTGTAAGAAGGGAAGAACTTGCATTTCTATAGCGCCTTTCACCACTTCAGGATGTCTTACAGCGCTTCTCAATTAATGAAGCACTTTTTGGAGTGTAGTCACTACTGTTATGTAGGAAACACAGCTGCCAATTTGCATATAGCAAGATCCCACAGGCAGCAATGTGATAATTCTCTGTTTTTTGTTTAATCTTATCGACCCTGGGCTTGTTTCTGCTTCTGTGGCTAAGGTGCAAAAAATAATCAAAAAGAGCTGAATTATACCTTAAATTAAGAGGACCAATTGCATAAATTAAGCTTGTATTCCCTTGAGTATGGAAGATTCAGAGGGGTGATTTAATTCAGATGTTTAAATAATATTGGGATCTGATAGGGTAGATAGAGAGAAACTATTTCCTCTGGTGGGGGTCGAGTCCAGGACAAGGGGGCAGAACCTCAAAATTCAAGCCAGGCCGTTCAGGGGTGATGTCAGGAGGCAATTCTTCACACACAGGGGAGTGGAAATCTGGAAATCCCTCCAAAAAGCTGGGGGTTATTTCAAAGGTTGATTGATAGATTTTTTTTTGAGCAAGGGTATTAAGGAACAGAGAGCAAAGGTAGATAAATGGATTTGAAATACAGATCAGCCATGATACAAATGAATGGTGGAATAGGTTTCATGGGCTGAATGGCCTCGTTCAGTTCTTTAGACTTGACTTCTAAAGCGTCTTTAACAATTTCGGGACATCCAAAAACAGTTTACAGCCAATGAGGTACTTCTTTGAACTGTGGTCACTGTTGTCATGTAGGAACGTGGCTGCCAGTTTATGCACAGCAAGATCCCAGAAACAGCAATCCAATAATTAACAAATAATTTGCTTTAGTGATTTTGGTTGAGAGACAAGTATTGGCCCAGGACACTGGGGGGAACTCCCAGTCCCTTCTTCAAAATAGTGACCACAAACCTTTTCCTTCCGCCAGAGAGAGGGCAGATGGAGCCTCAGTTTAATGGCTCTTCCGAAAGACCGTGCCTGCGACAGCGAAGCACTCCCTCAGTACTGTCCCTTGGTTATATGCACAGTTCTCTGGGATTGGACTTAAATCCACAAACGTCTGGCTCAGAGGTGAGAGAGTGCCACCCCACTGAGTCACAGCTGACAGCTGTACTGACAGGCTGAGGAGTGGGAACAGGGAGGAGCAGTGAGGGTGGAGAGTGGGGGACAAGGAGTGAGGAACACATGGAGCAGGAAGTGAGTAGCAAGAGTGGGAGCAGAGAAGGATTCTTGTGCTGTGAGCCACAGTTGGCTCCTTGTGGTAGGGACCCCTCCTGCTGCTTGTCATAAGATAAGAAACATTTTACAGACTGAGGTGAGGCCCAGGAGGACTTTGCATCTTTCTCATTTGTTAATCAAAGTTGAACTGACGACGGGATTGTTTTTCTTCCATTTTCAATGAACTCCTTTGATAAGCAAGAAGCTGTTTCAATTGGACACGTCGAGATTTCTTTAACACACCAGATTCCAGACAAGTTTAGTGTTGATCCTCTAGTCTCTCTCCAGTTTTCCCCTAGTTCTAGTGAAGGTACTGACTGACCTTGGGGCCAGCTCCCTGGGCACAAGAGATCTTTTCTTTCCTTCTCCCTGGGATTGGGAATGAGCACACCAATCAGGGATCTATGTGTGATTTTTATAAATATTCATTAGGTGTCAGTCACGGCTCAGTACATAACACTCTTGCCTGAGTCCAATGTTGTAGATTCAAGCCCAACTCCAGAATTTAATCACATAATCTAGGCGGACACAGCCAATGCAATACTGAGGGGTGTTGCACTGCTGGCGGTGCTCTCTGTTGGGTTAAACATTAAACTGAGACCCTGCCTGCTCTCTTGGTGGACGTAAAAGATCCTAAGGCCTCTAATAGCAGGGGAGTTCACCCCAGTATCCTGGCCAATATTAATCTTTCAACCAACATCAAAAACTGATTATCAGATCATTATTATCATTGCGGGAGCTTGCTGCACGCAAATTGGCTGCCCCATTTCCTACATTATAACAGTGGCTACGCTTCAAAAGTACTTCTTTGGCTGTAGAGTGCTTTGGCACGTCCTGAGGTCAGAAAAAGTGCTATTGAGATGCCAGTCCTTCCTTTCCTTTATTTCACTCCAGAAATGTGTCATCATTTCTTTAGCTCCTGTGACAAGAGTCATATTTATTTATCATTAATTGAGGAACCCAGGTGAAGGTCAATGGTACAGGAGAATATCAAGCTTGAATAATAGACATGGTGAGGCAGGCCTATATGAGGTGGATGTTACTCCACTAGGTTTGGATTTTGTCAGAGGAAACAAATCCTGAGGGAAGTGAGGCCATCTTATATCCAACATCTTAAGATCACCTTCCGTGGTGGCAATAACCTCACCAATCCCCTACACAAACCCCCACAGGCTGTCCTAGCGCCCTTAGTTACAGAAATTGGCTCCTCCCTATCTCTGTAAATTCTACCAACCTTGAAACCTTACAACCCTCAAAGGTCCCTGTGCTCCTCCAGTTATGGCCTCTTGCACATCGCCAATTTTTATCCACCATTGGCGGCTGTGTCTTCAGTTGCCTGGGCCCTAAGCTCCGGAATTCCCTCCCTAAACCCCTCCACCTCTCTTTCCTCCTTTAAGACGCTCCTGCCTCTTTGACCAAGCTTTTGGTCACCTGTCCTAATGTCCTCTTGTGTGGCTCAGTATCAGATCTTTGTCTGATTTACGCTCCTGTGGAGCATGATGGGATATTTTACAACATTAAAGGTGCTCTATAAATGCAAGTTGTCGTCCTGAATCTGAAATGGGAATGTTCATGTTGAGGATTTGAGGATCAACGTTGAGTCACACTGAGAACTTCCTCACAAATCAGGGACTTTTTGAGGGAAGGGTAGAACATAAGCAGGAGTAAGAGGAGGCCATTCAGCCCCTCAAGTCTGCTCCACCATTCAATAAGACCATGGCTGATCTTCTACCTCAAGTGCACCCATCTCCATATCCTCCATTTTCTCACAATCCAAATATCTATTGACCCCTGTCTTAAATATACTCAATGTCTGAGCATCCACAGTTTATTTTATTCATTCATGGGATGTGGGCATTACTGGCTAGGCCAGCATTTATTGACAATCCCTAATTTCCCTTGAGAACTGAGTGGCTTTCTAGGCCATTTCAGAGTCAACCACATTGCCATGGGTCTGGAATCACAGACCAGGTAAGGGCAGCAGATTTCCTTCCCTAAAGGAGTGAACCAGATGGTTTTTTACAACAATGGTTTCATGGTTATCATTAGACTTTTAATTCCAAATTTGTTGTTGAATTCAAATTCCATGGTGGGTTTTGAAGCTGGGTCCCCAGAGCATTAGGCTGGGTTCCTGGATTACAGATCTAGTGACAATACCATTATACCACCACCTCCCACCTCTGGAGTAGAGAATTCCAGAGATCAACCCTCTGAGTGAAGAAAATTCTCCTCATCTCTGTCCTAAATGGTCGACTCCTTAAGCTGAGTCTTATGTTCTAGATGCTCCAGCTGGGGGAAGCAGCCTCTCAGCATCAACCTCGTCAAGCCCTAGAAGAATCTTAAATGTTTCAACACGATCACCTCCCATTCTTCTAAACCAGAGAACATAGGCCCAGTTTACTCAATCTCTTCTTGTAGGACAATCGCTTCAGTCTAGGAATCACTCTCATTGTGGGGGAAGGGTAGCTGGGAGCCGATGTTTTGAAGTGTGGGTCACCAATCAGATGTAACCAGCAGTTCTCTGCACTGTTGACAGGCAATTGAATGTGCTTTGGCAACGATCGTCAAAACGTCTCTATCTTTGCGGTGAAAGCCACTTCTCCTCCCACACACATGACTCGAGAGGGCTGACAGTTGACAGTGAGGTGATGTCTGATAAAACTATCTGACACAAGCGGCGCCTTCCCCTGCCTTCAGCTGCTCTCTCCCTCACAGAGCCCGGCCTGCAATGCAGATCAAACCCAGTGACTTTAGTGCAGGGTGTTTCTGAATCTCATCATACTCTGATTGTTTCAATTTGAATTAGCAACTGTCGCCTTGAGCTCTGGGCAACGCACCTCAGGAAAGATATGTTGGCCTTGGAGGAGATGCAGGGGAATTAATTCACCTGAATTTTACCGGGGCTTAAATAATTGTCGGGCATGTTGCACTTGTATAGTTTACCCTTCAGTACAGAAGATTAAAGATGATCATCGAGGTGCTTCAAATGGTAAAGCGATTTGATAGGGTAGATATGGATTTACTCTGGTTGTGGAGGGGGGGGAGTCCAGAACAAGGGGGCAGGACCTTAAAATTAAAGCCAGGAGTTCAAGGGTGATGTCAGAGGAAGCACTTCTTCAAACAAGGGGAGTGGAATTCTGCAATTGTTGCCCCCAAAAAGCTGGAGGTCAATTTCAAGGCTAGGGTCAATTGATTTTTGTTGGTTAAGGATAAGCATCAAGGGATATGGAACAAAGGTAGGTAGAAGGAGTTGCGGACAGATCAGCCATGACCTAATGGAATGGCAGAGCAGGACCGAAGGCCTAGCTTCTCCTGTTCCTATGATTGGAAGTTTGTGCAGCTGCAAAATCCAGGAACCAATTCAGAAAAGGACCCCCAATTAGCTGCCTATATCTCTTGCCCACATGCAGATCTTCTTTTACTATTCGTTCATGGGATGTGGGCGTCACTGGCTGGGCCAGCATTTATTGCCCATTCCTAATTGCCCTTAAGAAGCTGGTGGTGAGCTGCCTTCTTGAACCGCTGCAGTCCATGCGGTGTAGTAACAGTGCTGTTAGGAAGAGTTCCATGCAATTAGTTCAGGTTCTTGCTTGATTGGAAAACTCTTTAGGGTCGATTTTAACCCTGTGGAAACTGAGCTGCTCAGCATTCTTTTTCTTCATTCATGGGATGTGGGCATCGCTGGCTAAGCCAGCATTTATTGTCCATGCCTAACTGCCCCTGAGAAGATGTCGGTGAGCTGCCTTCTTGAACTTGGGCAGTCCTTGTGCTGTAGGTAGACCCACAGTGCTGTTGGGAAGGGAATTCCAGGATTTTGAACTTTGTAGATGGTTGCAGTGACTTACCCTTGCTGACCTTACTGCCTTTTGCAATTTTAATCTACTGTTTTGAGCTGGCAAAGGATGCCCTCTGGAAGGGTTCTTCTTTAAATATGCATGGTCTCCAATGACACCATCAGGGCCTGACTGCAATTTTATCCTGTAGACTGTACTGGGGTAAACCATCATGACTTCCCCCAAGGCCAAACTGGCAGTGAGAGACAGGGCTGAACTGGGCCTCAGGCTGCAGATGGCCAAACAGGCCTCAGGGTGCAGGTGGCCAAACAGGCCTCATGCCAGCTGTCGCTAAATTATTACAAGAGGTATGATCTGTCAGTAAGATTAAGCCTCACTCACGGATGAGAAAATCCTATAGTTTTCAGAAATGCATCCATCAGGTAAGAGTCCTAAAAGATTTGCATTTATTTACAAATTTGTTATATTTATTTCAACTAAACAAAAGCTTGGGGGACAGCCATTCCCTGGTTCATTCCCCATGGCAATGCCTTGGCCAATCAGTGTTGACCTGCCTGGTTTGAATTTAGCAGTTAACTGTTCCCTGATGCATTCTCCTGGCAACGTTTCTACCAATCAGAGTCCACTTTCCAACTAATCAGCACTCTCTTCTCATGCAGTACAAATTGTTGTTCCCTTTACTACTGGTATTCTTGCAAATTGTCCTGATGAGACGAAAATGTTCAACAGCATGTCCCTTTCTTCAGCAATATTTATTTATTATCTTTATAATTATATGTTAATGTGGCACCCCTGTCCCCCACTCCTCCGCCAAGGCTGCTATTTTACGAATATGTTCAGCTCAGTGTGAGGGGACAGGGGTCAGGCTCCTGGGATTGGCATGTTGTGATGTTTCTGTGAACAGAGGGTTGGCCCCCAACAGCTCACACTGAACTGCACCTAAAATGTATAGAACAGGGGGCTTTATAAATGGTGAAAAGCAACAGTGGAGGCCCAAAGGAACTTGGGGGTCCAGATAATAGCCATTCAAATGTCATGAACAGATACAGAGAATAATCAAATAGGCTAATGGAATACTGACATTTATATCAAGAGGGCTAGAAGTCATGCTGCAGTTATACAAAGCCCTTGTTCGACCAAACCTGGAGTGCCATGAGCTATTCAAGGATATGTTGGCTTTAAAGGGAGAGTGTAGGTTTACTAGGGTGATACCGGGGCTTAAAGAGTTAAATAATGGGGAGACGTCCCACAAACTAGGATTGCATTCCCTGGAATTTAGAAGGTTAAGGGGTGAGTTTTCAAGCTGTTGAGGGAAATAGATAGGGTAGATAGAAACTGTTTCTGCTGGAGGGAAAACTAGTTCAAAATTTTCCAATCCCAGTAAAAAATCAGTAATACTGGGGCCGGGATTTTCCGGCCCTGTCACGGGTCGGACTCGCCACGGGTGAGGGGGCGCCCCAGCCAGAAGCCCATTGACTTGCGGCGGGTCCCGGAAGATCCCGGCAGCGGGCGGGTGCGGAAAATCCCGCCCCGGGGTTCCATTTTAAGGTATGCAAGACCAGTTTGGACAAGTTTTGCTGGTACCCTTCATTTCCAAGTTTTACTGTTTATTCCCTCCTGGGGGACCAGGGGGCATAGTGTAAAAATTAGAGCCGGGACATTGAGGAGAGAAATTAGGAAACACTTCGGTGCATAAAGGGCAGAATTTTCCACTTCCGCCAGCTGCGGGAATCATGGTGGGCGGGGCACTGAATTTGGCGTGATTGAAAAAGCCTGTTCCCTGCTGGCAGGAAATTAGTTTGGAATTTCATTCTCCCAACTTTGGCGGCGGGTTAGAGGTGGGCTGGGTTTCCCGCCAATCTATGTTGGTCAGGTCATGCTCAGGTCATCTCAAATCATTTTACAACCAATGGAGCACTTTTGAAGCATTGTCATTGTTGTAATATAGGAAATGCAGCAACCAATTTGCACACAGCAAGATCCCACAGACAAGCAATGTGATAATGACCAGATAATCTGTGTTTTAAGGATGTTGGTTGAGGGGTAAATATTGCCACCAGGACACTGGAGACAACTTCCCTGCTTTTCTTCAAAATAGCGGCCATGGGATCTTTTACATCCACCTGACAGGACAGGCGGGGCCTCGATAACCTTGTCATCGTTGAATGACGACATGAGAGGTACTCATGGAGGAATTCCTGCTGCTTCCTGTAAAAATGATTCTCTATTTCTGTCGCTCCCATGAACACAACAATAACTTGCAATTATGTAGCACCTTTAACATAATAAAAGACCCCAAGGTACATCACAGACAAAAATTGGAACTGAACTACATAAGGAGATATTAGGTCAGGTGGCCAAAAGCCTGGTCAAAGAGGTAGGTTTTATGGAACGTCTTAATGATGGAGATAGAGAGAGAGAGAGATGGAGAGATTTAGGGAGGGAATTGCAGAGCTTGTGGTCTCTGTAGCTGAAGGCGCAGTGGGCATTTGTGGAGTGATTAAAATCAGGATTGTAGCTTTATATCACAAATGGTGTTTCACCACAATCTAAACAAGGGTCTTAAAGGAGGATTTTTAAATTCTCGTGCTTATTATCAAATTCTCCCATGATAATTGTCCCTCCCTATCTCTTCCAGCACTACAACACTCCGAGATCTCTGCGCTCCTCCATTCCTCTTCAGCATCCTCGATTTTAATTGCTCCACCATTAATGGCCATGTCTTCAGCTGTCTGGGCCTTAGATTCTGGAACTCACTCCCAAAAAATCTCCAGTTCTCTCTCCCTCCTCCTTTAAGACATTCCTTAAAACCTACAAAGCATTTGGTGGCCTGTTCAAGTGTCCTTCTTTGAATCAGTGCCAAATTCTGTCACATGATTGCTCTTGTGAAGCACCTTGGGAGGCTTTACCATGCTAAAGATTCTATGTAAATGCAAGTTGTTGTTGCTGTTGTGGTGGAGTCTCCCGCAATTGAAGATGAATCTCGTGGACACTTCTTTTGAAAAGCCAGGCAATAAAAATCGTAGGGAGCACTTTCTCCTCCCGCTTCACTCCCATTGCATTGACAAACAGCAAGAGCCATAGCATTCCCAGAATGGAATGCAGCTTTGGTGTTGTACCCCACATGATGGCTAGGGTGGTTTCTGGAGTGCGGAGGATTATGGGTATTACAGCCGACATTGTTGACTGATTGCCATGGGGCGGACATTAATGTGTTGGGCGGACATTAATGTGTCAGACGCACAGCATGAGGGAGTTATGTTCCAGTTTTGTGCTGCCTCAGCCTCTCAAAGTAACAATGGAATAAATCTGCCCGTCACTCATTGCTGCAGGATCATTTACAAGTTTCAACAATCGCCCATTGTGATGATCTCACTCTCCCAAATCACTATCACACCCACTGTATAGATCAGGGCTTAACAATCTGTATCAATGTATAGCACCCCCAAACCCCTCCCCCACTCTCAGCTCTGATAATCTAACCCTGATCACCCTCCCCATTGAAAATTTAGGTTGGGGCAGGTTCTCTGGTTCAGTCTGCAGTTCTTGCCTGCTCCCCAACACCTTCCCGAGGGAGATCCAGCCATTCTGTGCCTTTGCCCACCCCCAGTACATTCAACCACTGGTTCAGTACCCTGGTTACTGCACTCAGCTATCTCCCCTCTGTATAAAAGGAGTCCAAGGGAGGACCCAAATGCATTTAAAAGCCCCTAAATGAGATTCACAGCAACATTTTTGTGGCTATTTCTGAACTTTGGTTCTTGCTTTTTACATAGAAACATATAAACACAGAAAATAGGAGCCGGAGTAGGTCCTTCGGCCCTTCGAGCCTGTGCCGCCATTCAATATGATCATGGCTGATCCTCTATCTCAATGCCATACTCCTGCTCTCTCCCCATACCCCTTGATGCCTTTAGAGTCTAGAAATCTATTTCCTTCTTAAATATATTCAGTGACTTGGCCTCCACAGCCTTCTGTGGTAGAGAATTCCATAGGTTCACCACCCTTGGAGTGAAGAGGTTTCTCCTCATCTCAGTCCCAAATGGTCTACCCCATATCCTGAGACTGTGACCCCATGTTCTAGACACCCCCAGCCAGAGGAAACATCATCCCTGCATCCAGTCCATCCAGCCCTGTCAGAATGTCATATGTTTCAATGAGATCCCCTCTTATTCTTCTAAACTCCAATGAATAGCCTAGTCGGCCCAATCTCTCCTCATTCAACAACCTGCTATCCCAGGAATCAGTCTGGTGAACCTTCGCTGCGCTCCCTCTATGGCAAGTATATCCTTTCTTAGGTAAGGAGACCAAAACTGCACACAATACACCAGGTATGGTCTCACCAAGGCTCTGTACAGCTGCAGTAAGACATCCTTGCTCCTGTACTCAAGTCCTCTCGCAATGAAGGCCAACATACCATTTGCCTTCTTAATTGCTTGCTGCACATGCATACTTGCTTTCAGTGATTGGTGTACAAGGGCACCCAGGTCCCTTTATACATCAACATTTCCCAATCTATCACCATTTAAATAATATCCTGCCATTCTGTTTTTGCTACCAAAGTGGATAACTTCACACTTAACCACATTATACTGCATCTGCCATGTATTTGCCCACTCACTCAACTTGTCTAAATAGCCTTGAAGCCTCTTAACATCCTTCTCACCACTCCCACTCCCACTCCCACCTAGTTTTGTGCTGTCAGCAAACTTGGAAATATTACATTTGGTTCCCTCATCCAAATCATTGATATATCTTGTGAATAGCTGGGGCGCAAGCACTGATCCTTGTGGTACCCCACTAGTCACCGTCTGCCATTCTGAAAAAAACCCGTTTATTCCTACTCTGTGTTTCCTGTCTGCTAACCAATTCTCAATCCATGCCAATATATTACCCCCAATCCCATGTGCTTTAATTTTGCACACTAGTCTCTCATGTGGGACTTTATCAAAAGCTTTCTGAAAATCCAAATACACTACATCAACTGCTTCTCCCTTATCTATTCTGCTAGTTACATCCCAAATTCCAGTAGATTTGTCAAACATAATTTCCCTTTCATAAATCCTTGTTGATTTTGTCTAATCATGTTGATATTTTCTAAGTGTCCTGTTATCAAATCCTTTATAATAGACTCTAGCATTTTCCCGACCACTATTGTTAGGCTAACTGGTCTGTAATTCCCTGTTTTCTCCCTCCATCCTTTTTTAAATAGTGGGGTTATGTTTGCCACCCTCCAATCTGCCAGGACTGTTCCAGAATCTACAGAATTTTGGACCCACTATTTCCATGGCTACCTCCTTTAGTACCTGAGATGTAGATTATCGGGCCCTGGGGATTTATCGGCTTTCAGTCCCATTAATTTCTGTTTTTTCAGTAAGACTAATTTCCTTCAATTCCTCCTTCTCACAAGGCCTTTGATTCCCTAGTATTTCTGTGAAATTATTTGTGTCTTCCTCCGTGTAGACAGAACTAAAGTAGTTGTTTAATTGCTCCAATTTTTTTTCCAATAATTTATATAGATTTTTCCTTTCCCACCTATTTCCATTATTTTTAAATGTATTTCCATCCATTGTTTTATCTCTACCTTTTAGCCTTTATCGATTCCTTCACCCCACCCCACCCCCACTGGGGCTATCTGTACCTTGCTTGTCCTGCTTTCTACCCTTAATTAGCACATTCCTTAGATAATATCACCACCTTCAACACCTCTTTGTCCTTTTGTCTGTGACATCTTTTGGTTATCTCCACCTATCACTGGCCCTTTATCCAGCTCTACTTGTCCCACCCCCCCCTTAAACCAGCTTATATTTCACCTCTCCTCTATTTTTACTTAGTTCTGTTGAAGGGTCATTCGGACTCAAAACGTTAACTGTGTTCCTCTCCGCAAATGCTGCCAGACCTGCTGAGTTTTTCCAGGTATTTTTGTTTTGGATTTCCAGCATCCACAGTTTTTTGCTTTTATCTTAGTGTTTAATTGACTGCCACTTCTCTTTAAGAAATGCCTACCTTGAAGAAGTATTGATCTTCTCTCCGACAGGATTTTCATATCTCTCTTTTGCCTTGTTCACCTTCATTGCTTTCCATTTCTCTCCTGGTGTTTGACAAGGTGTTTACTAAAACCCGCTTTCACAGCCATATTTCCTTCCTCAGTGACTGTCTCCATCTCCGACTTCAACTGAAGTTCCATCCCTCATGTTTTGAACCCACCCAGGATTACAGGTATCTCCGGGACATACAACGCTCCTCAGACTGCTGTTCCCGTTGCATTCTGAGATCCACACTCAGTGCCATGCACCGCCACATGGACACACTCGACCTCTCCCTCCAGCAGCACCGACGCACTCTTTTTCGAAGCTGCGCGTGGCCCCAGTTTCATTTTATTCTTCGTCTCATCAGACACCTCAACAAGAAACTTTGTCTCTTTCTTTCAGGTGCAAAGGAACGCAAGCTCCAACAATTCATCGACACCAACACCCGTCCAGGACCCTCCACCCCTGCCTGTCCCTTTGTCCCCATCCTGTCTTCCAATCCCAGCCCCGGCCGTGTATTCACCATACCCCCTGACCTTCCCCTCTCCGACGCTGAACGTTCAGTGCTCAGCAAAAGACTTAGTTTCATACCCTTACGCCCTCGTCTCAATGAATTTTGGGCTCGGCACGATGCTGAACTCTTCTTCCGCCACCTTCGTCTCCGTGCTCACTTCTTTGGGCAGGAGTCCTCTCCCCATTCAACGGATCCTTTTACCCACCTCCAATATTCTCCCTCCACCTGGACCCCTCCCTCTGGATTCTTACCTTCTCTTGATCTTTTCATTGAGAACTGTCGGCGTGACATTAGTCGTCTCAATTTCTCTGCTCCTCTCACCCACTGTAACCTGTTTCTCTCTGAACTTGCTGCATTCCGTTCTCTCAGGTCCAACCCTGACATTGTCAGCAAACCTGCTGACAAGGGTGGTGCTGTTGTTGTCTGGCGCACTGACCTCTACCTCACAGAGGCTGAGCGTCAACTCACAGACACTTCCTCCTACCTCCCCCTGGACCTGACCCCACCACTGAACATCAAGCCATTGTTTCCAGGACTGTTACTGACCTCATCTCCTCTGGAGATCTTCATTCCACAGCTTCCAACCTGATAGTCTGCCAACCTTGGACGGCCCGCTTCTACCTCCTACCCAAAATCCACAAACAGGACTGTCCCGGCAGACCAATCGTGTCAGCCTGTTCCTGCCCCACGGAACTCAGTTCTTGCTATCTTGACTCCATTCTCTCTCCCCTTGTCCAGTCCCTTCCCACCTACATCCATGATTCCTCTGACACCCTACATCATATCAACAATTTCCAGTTCCCTGGCCCCAACCGCCTCCTCTTCACAATGGACGTCCAATCCCTCTACACCTCCATCCCCCACCAGGATGGTCTGAGGGCTCTCCGCTTCTTCCTCGAACAGAGGCCCAAACAATCCCCATCCACCACTACTCTCCTCCATCTGGCTGAACTTGTTCTCACACTGAACAATTTCTCCTTAAACTCCTCTCACTTCCTCCAAATAAAAGGTGTGGCTATGGGTACCCGCATGGGCCCCAGTTATGACCGTCTCTTTATGGGGTATGTGGAACATTCCTTGTTCCAGTCCTACTCCAGCCCCCTCCCACAACTCTTTCTCCGGTACATCGATGATTACTTCGGTGCTGCTTTATGCTCTTGTCTGGACCTGGAAAAAATTATTAACTTTGCTTCCAGTCTCCACCCCTCCATCATTTTCACATGGTCCATCTCTGACACTTCCCTTCCTTGACCTCTCTGCCTCAATTTCTGGTGACGGATTGTCCACCAATATCCATTACAAGCCTACCGACTCCCACAGTTACCTCGACTACAGATCCTCACACCCCGCTTCCTGTAAGGACTCCATCCCATTCTCTCAATTCCTTCGCCTCCGTCGCATCTGTTCTGATGATGTCACTTTCAAAAACAGCTCCTCTGACATGTCTTCCTTCTTCCTTAACCAAGGTTTTCCACCCACGGTGGTTGACAGGGCCCTCAACCGTGTCCGGCCCATCTCCCGCGCATCCGCCCTCACACTTTCCTCTCCCTCCCAGAAACATGATAGAGCCCCCCTTGTCCTCACTTATCACCCCACCAGCCTCCGCATTCAAAGGATCATCCTCCGCCATTTCCGCCAACTCCAGCATGATGCCACCACCAAACACATCTTCCCTTCACCCCCCCCAGCGGCATTCCGCAGGGATCATTCCCTCCGGGACACCCTGGTCCACTCCTCCATCACCCCCTACACATCAACCCCCTCCCACGGCACCTTCCCATGCAACTGCAGAAGGTGCAACACCTGCCCCTTTACTTCCCTTCTCCTCACCGTCCAAGGGCCCAAACACTCCTTTCAAGTGAAGCAGCATTTCACTTGCACTTCCCTCAATTTAGTCTACTGCATTCGTTGCTCCCAATGCGGTTTCCTCTACACTGGAGAGACCAAACGCAGACTGGGTGACCGCTTTGCAGAACACCTTCGGTCTGTCCGCAAGCATTACCCAGACCTCCCTGTCACTTGCCATTTCAACACTCCACCCTGCTCTCATGCCCACATGTCCGTCCTTGGCCTGCTGCATTGTTCCAGTGAAACTCAACGCAAACTGGAGGAACAGCACCTCATCTTCCGACTAGGCACTTTACAGCCTTCCGGTCTGAATATTGAGTTCAACAATTTTAGCTCATGAACTCTCTCCTCCATCCCCACCCCCTTTCCGATCCCCCCCTTTTTTTTCCAATAATTTATATAGATTTTTCTTTTCCCACCTATTTCATTTATTTTTAAATGTATTTCCATTCATTGTTTTATCTCTACCTTTTAGCCTTTTTCGATTCCTTCACCCCACCCCACCCCCACTAGGGCTATCTGTGCCTTGCTTGTCCTGCTTTCTAACCTTAATTAGCACATTCCTTAGATAATATCACCACCTTCAACACCTCTTTGTCCTTTTGTCTGTGACATCTTTTGGCAATCTCCACCTATCACTGGCCCTCTATCCAACTCTACTTGTCCCACCCCCACTTAAACCAGCTTATATTTCACCTCTCTTCTATTTTTACTTAGTTCTGTTGAAGGGTCATTCGGACTTGAAACATTAACTGTGTTCCTCTCCGCAGATGCTGCCAGACCTGCTGAGTTTGTCCAAGTATTTTTGTTTTTGTTTTGTTTAATTGCTCTACCATTTCCTTGTTCTCTATTATAAATTCTCTTGTTTCGGACTGTAAGGGACTGACATTTGCCTTCACTAATCTTTTTCTTCTTACATAATTATAGAAGCTTTTGCAGTCTGCTTTTATGTTCCTTGCAAGTTTACTCACATACTCTAAATTTTCCCATCTTAATCAATCTTTTGGTCCTCCTTTGCTCAATTCTAAACTGCTCCCAATCCTCAGGCTTGCTACTTTTTCTAGTAACTTTACATGACTCCTCTTTGGATCTAATACTATCCTTAATTTCTTTTGTTAGCCATGGTTGGGCCACTTTTCCTGTTGTATTTTTGCACCAGAAAGGAATATATAACTGTTGCAATGCATACTTTCATTCCTTAAATATTAGCCATCGCCTATCCACTGCCATGCCTTTTAATGAAGTTCCCCAAACCATCTTAGCCAACTCAAGCTTCATACCTTTGTAGTTTCCTTTGTTTCAATTTAGGACCCTAGTTTTGGATTGGACTACTTCACTTCCCAACCTAAGGAAGAATTCTATCATGTTATGGTCACTGTTCCCTAAAGGACCCCGCACAACAAGATTATCAATTAACCCTTCTCATTGCACAAAACCAAATCGAGGATAGCCTGTTCCCTAGTCAGTTCCTCGACATACTGATCTAAAAAAAACCATTGCGTACACACTCCAAGAATTCATCTGCCACAGTATTATTGCTAATTTGGTTTGCCCAGTCTATATGTGGATTGAAGTCACCAATGATTACTGTAGCACCCTTATTACATGCATCTCTAATTTCCTGTTTAATACTATCCCCTACCTTACCACTACTGTTTGGAGGCCTATAGACAACTCCCACTCATATTTTCCACCCCTTGTTGCTTCTTGTTCCCACCCAGACTGATTCTACATCTAGATTTTCTGAGCCAATATCCTCTCTCACTATCGCACTGATTTCATCCTTAACTAACAACGCCACACCACCTCTTTTTCCTTTTTGCCTTTCCTTCCTAAATATCAAATAGCCTTGGATATTCAGTTCCCAGCCTTGGTCACCCTGCAGCCATGTCTCTGTAATCGCAATCAGATCGTATCCGTTTACATCTATTTGCGCTGTTTATTCATCTACCTGATTGCGAATGCTTCGTGCATTCAGATACAGTGCCTTTAGACTTGACTTGATGGTGCAACTCTATTTCTGGGATAGGTGGTAGTTCACACCACATGGTCACTGCCTCTCTGTAAATGCGGGGATTTACCCTGTACATGTCAAGCAAGTGATAGGTAAACTTACATTTATATAGGACCTATCACAACCTCAGGCCACCCCAAAACACTATACAAGCAATGGAGTATTTTCTTGAAGTGTAGTCGCTGTTGTAATGTAGGAAACATGGCAGAAAAATTGCGCACAGGAAAATCCCACAAGCAACAATGTGACAATGATTAGATAATCTGCTTTAGTGAGTTGGTTGAAAGATAAATATTGACCCAGGGTACCAATGAGAATTTCTCCTGCCCTTCTTTGAAACAGTGCCATAGGATCTTTTACATCCAACTGAGAGGGTAGATGGGACCTCATCCCAAAGACTGAAGCTCTGAGAGCGCAGCACTCCCTCAAACTATCCCCCTGGATTTTGTGCTGGAGCGGGACTTGAACCCGGAACCTTCTGACTTGGAAATGAGAGCCCTACCTCCTGAGCCACAGCTAACATCTGCTAGCTTCCTGTGCCCCCATAGCTCTCCTAGCCCCCTGTTAGTTCTCACCTCATTAAAGAGGCAGACTTCGAAAAGAGATGGTGGGCAGTGTTAAAAAATAAAGCCTGGAAAATGTCTGCCCATGTTTAGAAACAGAGAAAATAAAACAGTTAGTGGTGTTTGTGTTTCTCTTTTCTTGGACATTTATTTTTCAGTTGGTGCCTCTAATCTGACATTCTGATTTCTCGAGGCCGTGCTCTTCGTTCTGTGAATCTGCCCAGTCATGAGGGTTGGGTTTCTCTGCACTAGTCTGATAAAAAACCCTGTGGTTAATGTGCCATCCATCACGTTTTAATCAACAATTATCACACCCTCTCCTTCCACCCCCACCCCCACTCTTCCCAACTTACTCTGGAGTCACACTGTGACACACTGGCCCTGGTTACATGCACAAAAGACTAGGGGAGGCGATACTAAGCCCCGGACGTACTCTGCTGAACAAACATGACCCACTGTGTGAAATTCATCTTGCGTCATCACCCCACGCCCCCCTCATTACCAGACTCTCTTGAACCCCCCTCCACCCCACCCCGCTCCCCTGACATTTTAGGGGATCTCAATCAAACTTAGGAATCGGGATAATGAGACATAATCAATTGGGCGCTGTGTTCCGCCAGAAAAGGAGGAGAGAAATAAGTGGTCCAGAAATAAGTGACAGCTGTGCTCTCACTTCCCCTCTCTCCACTGTGAGATAACACAGAATCCACCCTCCGCTTGTAATCAGGGACAGTGCAGCATTCCTGGACAATCCCAAAGAGCTCTTTTTTTTTTACTGGAAATAAAAATATTTTAAGAGTTGTCATTTTAAAAAAAAAACTATTTGTCACTCTCAGAAGTTTTGCCTGGAATTGAACCGCTTTCCCCTCTTATTGGCCACAGTAACAGTGCATCCGAGATCTTTCATTGTGGCTCAGCACGTGGCACTTTGACCTCTGAGTCAGGAGGCCGTGGCAGTTCTGAGGAAAGATCGTCAACCTGAAGCATTAACTCTGCCTCTGTCCCCAAAGGTGCTGCCTGACCTGTTCAATATTTCCAGGGTTTTCTATTTACAGCTCAGGTTTCCAGCAAGCGCGGTATTTTGCTTTTGTGTAGCTCATGGTTCCACGTCGCACACGAGGTGTTTGAGTGCATAATCCAGGCTGACACTCAGGTGCTGCATTGTGGGAGGTGGGGTCTTTCAGGTGAGACATTGAACCGCAAACCTGCCTGTCAGTCAAATGGATGTAAAAGGCCACTATTTAGACAAAGAACAAGGGAGTTCTCTGCAGTCTCCTGGTCCATATTTATCCATCAAACAATCACTAAAAAAACAGATTATCTGGTCAGTAAGTTTAGAAAATAAGAATCTAAATAGGGCAGAGGAGCAAAGTGTTCTGGGAGTACAAAGCTGAGGCATAGAATATAAGAGCAGGGAGGTTACACTGAAACTATATCAAACATTAGTTAGGTCACAACTTGAGTACTGTGTGCAGTTCTGGTCACCTTATTACAGGAAGGATGTAATTGCACTAGAGGGGGTACAGAGGAGATTTACGACAATGTTGCCAGGACTGGGGAATTGCAGCTACGAGGAAAGATTGGATAGGCTGGGGTTTTTCTCCTTGGAACAGAGGAGGCTGAGGGGAGATTTGATTGAGGTGTACAAAGTTGTGCGGGACCTGGATAGAACGGATGGGAAAGACCTATTTACCTTAGCAGAGAGGTCAGTGACTAGGGGGCATAGATTTAAAGTGATAGGGGAGATGAGGAAACTTGTTTTTTACCCAGAGGGTTGTGGGTGTCTGTGGGTAGTAGAGGCAGGAACCCTCAACTCATTTAAAAGGTGTCTGGATATGCTCCTCAACCTGTCGGGTTCCAGGCCAAATGCTGGAGCATGGGATTGGGCTGGGTGGCCTGTTATTTGGCTGGCCAAGTGGCTTCTTCCTGTGCCATAAACATTCTATGGCCAGGATTCTCCATGCCCACTGGTGTCGGCGCTCTGAAACAGCGGGGGGGTGCAGGAGTGAGCAGACTGTGCATTTCCCATTCTGCCTCCCTTACCCTTGCTGGAAACCGTAAAATCTAACCCGTTACCGCTGTTTCTCTCCTCACAGATGCTGCTGGGCCTCCTGAGCGGTTGCAGCACTTCCTGTTTCTATTGCAGGTTTCCAGAATCTGAAGCGCTTTGCTTTTATAAGAGTTGTGGACGGCCTAGTTCAGCTTAATTCAGGCAGTGGCCAAGGAGACGAATGGAGACTGTAGCTAGGGAGCAGAGTTTCTTATGGCGACCAAAGACAATGGCATTGGTCTTTCCAATACTCTACTGGAGGAAATTTCCCATCAAGCGCATCAATGGGTGTTGGACAAGCAGTGGAGAGGTCAAGAGAGGTGGTGGCGAGGTCAAGCTGGGTGTCGACAGCGTCCACACGAAAACTGATGCTGTTTACTTCAACGATGTTGCTGAGGGACAGCATGGAGATGAGATACAGGGAGGGGCCAAGGGAGAGATGCTTGGAATCCTTAGCCGTACAGGAGCAGGAGAAAAAATCGTTGTAGGAGATTTTCCAGCTACGATTAGATAGGTAAGTATGGGACCAGGAAAGGGCAGCTCCAGCTGGACAATTGAGGAGAGGAGTTGGAGGAGGATGGCAGAGTCAATGGTGACAATGGCTTACTCTCTCCTCCTTGTTAGATAGCTCCCAAGCTCGAATTATCAAGATGATTAGTCTTGGTTCACAAAGGACCATTGGCATCATTTTCCATTAGAGAGAGATCAGCTTGAGGGGCACCACTCCACTTCAAGCATGGGCCAGGCACGGAGGCAGGTCTCTGTAAACTACCACAGCCTGTATGAGATTGAATCTGCACCATTAGCATCATCCTGCACCACACTCTGAGCGACCTCTCAAATGAATGGAGTTTACTAATGATCACATGGCGAGATGACAACTGTTTGTATAAAAAGTGCCGAGTTATTTTCAAACAATGACGGACGTAATGAAAATATTCTTAAGCTTTCAAGCCTCTGTATTCCCATTCACTTCAATCTCTGCAATGGGGGTAAGAGTGTCGGCCTCTATAACACAGAGCTCACTGTCAAGATAACTGTCGAGGAAAGGACAGACTGGGCTTGTTTCCGCTGGTGTTTAGAAGGGTGAAGGGCGATTTGATTGAAGTATATGAGATCCTGAACGTTATTGACAAGGTGGACGTTGAAAGGCTGTTTCCTCTTGTGGGTGAATCCAGAACTAGGGGCCACTGTTTTAGAATTAGGGGTCGCCCTTTTAGGACAGAGAGAAGGAGGATTTTTTTTCTCTTAGAGGGTTGTGCGACTTTGGAACTCTCTGCCTCAGAAGGCAGTGGAAGTGGGGTCACTGAATATTTTTAAGGCAGAGGTAGTTAGATTCCTGTCAGGCCAGGGAATCAAAGGTTATCGAGGTTAAATCGGAATGTGGAAATTGAAACACAAGAAGATCAGCCATGATCTTGAATGGCGGAGCAGGCTCGAGGGGCCGAATGGTCTACTCCTGTTCCTATTTCTTATGTTCTTATGTTTGGTGGCGTGAACGGACAATATGACACAGTCAGTTTCACAACGGTGTGAAATCAGTTTGTGACCTGCCCGTCGATGGTGGGCTGTGTTTCCTGCCATCGGACGTTGGGAACCTCATTGTAATATATCAGCATATCATTATAAGGCCAACCTGCTGGACTCATCCCCTACCGCTGTATCGTCCGCCCACGTTGACGGGAAAACACGCTGATGGTGGGCTGCACTTCACTCGGGGCTTCAAGGTTTGTTTGCCTACTTTGCTTCAATCAGCCTTCACAGTCACCAGTGCCAGGCTTCACAGACAGCACCACATCACTTTTAGGGGGGCTCACGGGTAGGTCTCTACCTACCAGATCAGCCATACGTGGGTGGCTTTTCAATGGCTGCAGGACTAGGCCTTACTTGGGGAAGGGGGAGAAATGACCTCAGGCAAGGGAAGAGGCTGCAGGACGAGAGCTGTACAGGGGAAGGAGGGTATCCCAGGATGTGTGTGGGGCACATGTTGGTCTGCAAGTGGCTTCAAGATGGTGAAGGCTGAGGAGGCAGTCTCCAGAGGAGATGAGACCAGATGGACATGTGAGGGTGTGTGTGTGTGAGAATGGGTGGTGGTGTCCCTTGAGCTGGCAGTGAGTGAGATGCCAGTGGCTGTGTGGTGGGCTTCAGTGTTTGAGTTTAGAGTGATGAGATGGTTGCCATACTCTGGTTGCACAGGTGAGATCATTCATCCTCTATTTGCATTGGATGGTCAACCTCTTCTGTGCAGCATTGGCTATGACCACCGCTGCCACCGCCTGCCATGCTGGATTGGTGATGCCGCTGCCCGTCCTGCGGCCAGAGTGGGGTAGAGGACATGACGGCGGGCCTCCACGGCATCCAAATGGCATTCCAGCGACGCGTCATTAAACCTGGGGGCTGCAGTCTTTTTGCCTTTTGTGGACATCTTCCCTGCAGTAGTCCTGGGCTGGAAGCACTGAGAGGTGTGTGGACTTTAAATATGGCGCCCGGTATGATGAAGTGGCGAGGTGATGGCGTGGCGGGCGAATGAGAGCCCGCCTGCCATCGAAAAGGCATGTTTGCCAGGAACGCATAAGTAATGCGGTGGATGTGGGCCGTTTTACCTGCCCGCTACCGCATCTAGTGCAAATCTGGGACGATTCCGCCCTATGATTCTATGGTTCGATACAAATACACAAATTGCAAAAGTAGTGACACAAGTTAACAAGGTTATTAAAATAATGAAATCAAGCAATGGGATTTATTTCTAGAGGATTAGAATTCAAAAATAAAGAAGCTATGCTAATCTTGTATTGAACCTTGCATAGACCATATCTGGAGTACTGAGTACAGTTCTAGTGGCCATATTGCACGAAAGATTTAGAGGCACTGGAGAAGGTGCAAAAAGGATTGACAAGGGTGATACTGGAAATGCAAAACTGTACATATCAGGAGAGGATGAACAAGCTGTGTCCTTTTCCTCTTGAAAAGTGAAGGCTGAGGAGGTGATCTGATAGAGGTCTTTAAAATTAGGGAAGGTTTTGATAGAGTAGGCACAGAGAGGGAAGAACAAAACTGGAAACCATCAATATAAGATAGTCACCGAGAAACCAAATCAGGAATTTAGACGTAATGCCTTTACCCACAGAATGATGGGAATGTGGAACCTGCTCCCACAGGCAGTAGTTGAAGCAAGTGATGTGGATGCGTTTAAGGGGAGTCTAGATAAACACATCAGGGGGAAAGGGATAGAGGGATATGTTGATAAAGTTAAATGAGGAAAGAGGGAGGAGGCTCCAGTGGAGCATAAACACTGGCATGGACTGATTGAGCTGAATTACCTGTTTCTGTGCTTTATCTATATCTATATAATTACCTAATTGCTGTTTGTGGGATCTTGCTGTGTGAAAATTGGCTGCCATGCTTCCAACATTACAACAGTGACTACACTACAAAAGTATTTGATTGGCTGTAAAGCACTTTGAGACACCCTGAGATTGTGAAAGTGACTATATAGATGTAAGTTTGTCCTTTCTTTCTTCAACTGGTCATTTGCCTCAATGCTGATTGTGGGAGCATGCTGCGTACAATTTGGCTGCTGTGTTTCCAACATTACAACAGACTTCAGAAGTCAGTCATATGAAATGCTTTGGCATGTTTCTCAGTGTCATGAAAGTGTAATAATTTTCATAATATTATTGTGATTTATTGCAAAAGTAGGTTAATAGTGGGGTTTGGATAGTTTCTCTGTGTGTGTGTGATTTAATTGAATTGGAGACAGATGGTCTGGAGGCTTTGACTCATCAAAAGAAGCTGGGTTTGAAATGCTAAATACGTAAACATGGCTGAAATCTTACAATGTAAGGTGAGGAGAATTTGCACTTTTAGATAAATCAGGGCAGTTTGAATTTCAAAGAGATGGCAGGATGTTTACACCCAGCCAGAGAAGCTAGACCAAGCAGTGTGTTTATTTTTCCCAAAGGTAACTGACAATATGAGCACCATGAAAAGATTTACATTATGAGAAAGGTAAAGTTCTAAAGACATATGGGAACAATGGAATTTACATTAAAAGCAAGAAACATGTATAAAGGAGAATGAGGCTATATGTTACAGAAAACATTGTAAGATCTACCAGAAGTGTGAGAAGCCTCCAGTATTTGTGCATTAAGCCTGCTGTTTACAGAAACTAAAGCTGGGGAAAAGCCATTTTGAATTCCACAGTCCAAGGTAATGTGTTGACTTGCCTGGATCTGTTTAAAATCTATTCTTTTTTACCGTTGCCTTAATGGGGGTATAACTGGAAGTCAGATTACTTAGGGGTTTTAAGGAGTTATTATGGCAGTAATTTGTAGACCTTTGTGTATGCTTGAAATCTTTTCTTTTGTTAATAAATGTTTAATTTAGTTTTCTAAAAAATCTCTGAAGCCTTGGTGGACTTATTACTTTCGAATTCAGGGCACGCAACTTGAAATAAATACAAATTGCAAAACCGCTGTGATAACGTGATCAAGTTTCCCTCATGGTTTTAAACCGCCTGGCACACATCACCTGTTGCGTCATAACACTCAGGTAGCATACAAGTGTTAGTCTTCCCTATCTTTCTTTTGTAGAATTATTAACCAGAGAGTAGTCAATGCCCTCAGTAAAGGAGTGGAGAAGATCAGCAGGAAAATGTCACACTTTTAAATTCAAAGATGCTGTTACAGTGCACTCTGGTGACCAGACAAGTAGTTGCTTCAAAAAAAATGAACAATGGCAATCCCAGTGCAAGTCCAACTCATTTATGTATTATTACTACTATTTACTGTTTATTTAGCTTATATTCATTTTTTTTTAAAGTTAGTGTCTTGTGGACATTTTGGTACCTACTTGCTTCAAGCAATCTTTGAGAATGAACAGTTGTCCCAGACTAATGCTGCCAACCCTCCAGGATTGCCCTGGACTCTCTGGGGATTAAAGTGTAATCTCCTGGACACTGCATCGGTGAAACCCAGGAGAAAAATTAAAGAGTGCATTAATAATAATTGTTCCTTTTTAAAAAAATGTCTTTGAACACTTTGTTTATTAATAATAAAAATATTGGTGATGGAGAAGGAAAGGCTGTTTGACTGACAGTCAAAAATTATCCAATCAGATAATGAGGAGCTTGCTTTCCGATTGTCTGTGGGAGGGCAGTGTGTCCTGAGTATGGGCATGTCGGGGAAACAATGATGGGAGAGTGGGGGCTGAGTGGGGTGCCAGGAGTTTCAGGCCAATACCTCCAGGAATATGTCCAACCAGAGTTGGCAACCCTATGCCTGCCCTGCTCTGTGTTTAGGATTGATCCAGAGTGTTTTTCTTCCCTCTACTTGCCGCTTTGCTTCTGGTCGTGTTGGTCCCACTCTTTCCCCCGTTTTTTTAACGGGAGTGGTTGAATTTACCCCAATTCCCCAACAAGTCTGACACCTATAGAGAAAGCAACACTTCCATTGATCCACTACCTTATCACATCTCAAGAAATATCTCAAAATGAATCCTCGAATTGACAGTCACCGTGGACAAATACAGCAGAATTACCTGGAAAAACTCAGCAGGTCTGGCAGCATCGGTGGAGAAGAAAAGAGTCGACGTTTTGAGTCCACATGACCCTTCAACAGAACTGAGTATAGTTAGGAGAGGGGTGAAATATAAGCTGGTTTAAGGTGGGGGGTGGGGGGAGAGAAGTTGAGGGTGGGGTGGTTGTAGGGACAAGCAAGCAGTGATAGGAGCAGATAATCAAAAGATGTCACAGACAAAAGGATCAAAGAGGTGTTGAAGGTGGTGATATTATCTAAGAAAAGTGCTAATTAAGAATGGATGGCAGGACACTCAAGGTACAGCTCTAGTGGGGGTAGGGTGGAAAGACTGACAAGGTATTAGTTGTAGATTTAAAAATAATGGAAATAGGTGGGAAAAGAAAAATCTATATAAATTATTGAAAAAAACAAAAGGGAGAGGGAAGAAACGGGGTGGGGATGGGGGGAGGGGGAGTTTAAGATCTAAAGTTGTTGAATTCAATATTCAGCCCGGAAGGGTGTAAAGTGCCTAGTCGGAAGATGAGGTGCTGTTCCTCCAGTTTGCGTTGGGCTTCACTGGAACAATGCAGCAAGCCAAGGACAGACATGTGGGCAAGAGAGCAGGGTGGAGTGTTAAAATGGCAAGCGACAGGGAGGTTTGGGTCTTTCTTGCGGACAGACCGCAGGTGTTCTGCAAAGCGGTTGCCCAGTTTGCGTTTGGTCTCTCCAATGTAGAGGAGACCGCATTGGGAGCAACGAATGCATTAGACTAAGTTAGGGGAAATGCAAGTGAAATGCTGCTTCACTTGAAAGGAGTGTTTGGGCCCTTGGACGGTGAGGAGAAAGGAAGTGAAGGGGCAGGTGTTGCATCTTCTGCATGGGCATGGGAAGGTGTCATAGGTGGGGGTTGAGGAGTAGGGGGTGATGGAGGAGTGGACCAGGGTGTCCCAGAGGGAACGATCCCTACGGAATGCTGCCAGGGGGGTGAAGGGAAGATGTGTTTGGTGGTGGCATCATGCTGGAGTTGGCGGAAATGGCGGAGGATGATTCTTTGAACGCGGAGGCAAGAAAGACCCAAACCTCCCTGTCGCTTGCCATTTTAACACTCCACCCTGCTCTCTTGCCCACATGTCTGTCCTTGGCTTGCTGCATTGTTCCAGTGAAGCCCAACGCAAACTGGAGGAACAGCACCTCATCTTCCGACTAGGCACTTTACAGCCTTCCGGGCTGAATATTGAATTCAACAACTTTAGATCTTAAACTTCCTCCCCCCATTCCCACCCCATTTCTTCCACCTCCCTTTTGTTTTTTTCAATAATTTATTTAGATTTTTCTTTTCCCACCTATTTCCATTATTTTTAAATCTACAACTAATACCTTGTCAGTCTTTCCACCCCACCCCCACTAGAGCTGTTCCTTGAGTGTCCTGCCATCCATTCTTAATTAGCACTTTTCTTAGATAATATCACCACCTTCAACGCCTCTTTGATCCTTTTGTCTGTGACATCTTTTGATTATCTGCTCCTATCACTGCTTGCTTGTCCCTACAACCACCCCACCCTCAACTTCTCTCCCCCCGCCCCCCACCTTAAACCAGCTTATATTTCACCCCTCTCCTAATTATACTCAGTTCTGTTGAAGGGTCATGTGGACTCGAAACGTCGACTCTTTTCTTCTCCACCGATGCTGCCAGACCTGCTGAGTTTTTCCAGGTAATTCTGTTTTTGTTTTGGATTTCCAGCATCCGCAGTAGTTTTTTGTTTTTATGGACAAATACAGCAGTCGTTTTGCGCATGCTGTTCCTTTTGCAAAATGTCTACAAATATCAATACAATCAGTCGTCCCTTAATCTCTTGTTTGTGGTGTTGTCTGAGGGAGGATTGCTGGTCAGGAATCTGGGGAACTCTTTGTTTCTCTTTGTATTAGCAACATAGGCTGGGAAGTTCCTCAGAGTTGCTCACACTCTGGTTGCTGTGAATGTATGTAGATCTTATTATTATATATGTATCTTATTATCCTATCTTATGTAGATCTTCTTGAAATGTTACATCAGGAATCCAGAGACCCAGGGTAATGCTCTGGGGGCTCAGTTTCGAATCCCACCACGGCAGATGGTGAAATTTGAATCTGATAAAAATCTGGAATTAAAAGTCTGATGACCATGAAACCATTGCTGATTGTTGGAAAAACCCACCTGGTTCACTAATGTCCTTCAGGGAAGGAAATCTGCTGTCCTTAGTTGGTCTGGCCTACATGTGACTCCAGACCCACAGCAATGTGGTTGACTCTTAAACACCTTCTGAACAAGGGCAATTAGGGATGGGCAATAAATGCTGGCCTAGCTAGTGATACCCACATCCCATGAATGAATAAATAAAAACATATAAGATCGTGAGGGGACTTGACAGAGTGGATGCTGGAAGGATGTTTCCCCTTGTAGGAGAGACTAGAACAAGGGTACACAGTTTAAAGTAAAACTGAGCTGAAGTGTTTTTTTTCCCTCACAGGGTTGTGAGTCTGTGGAACTCTCTTCTCCGGAGAGTGGTAGAGGCAGGATCATTGAATATTTTTAAGGCACAGGTAGATATATTCTTGACTAATAAGGGAATCAGGGGTAGGCAGGATACTGGCATTGAGGCCACAATCAGATCAGCCATGATCTTATTGAACGGCAGTGCAGGCTTGAGGGGCCAAATGGCCTACTCCTGCTCCTAATTCATATGTTCATATGTATCAGAAACTCTGCTGGGGAGAGATGGAAACATTGCTAAGGAATGTTGATGCCCCCAATGATCACATCAAAGATTGGATTAAGCTAGGGAGACTCTCAGCATAGCAATGCACCTGAAAGGCATAGCTCACCTGAACATCACAGCACTTTCTCAATATTGCACTGGAGTTTCAACTATGTACGGAGTAGAGATTGAACTCACAATAACTTATAGAATCTTACAGCATAGAAGGAGGCCATTCGGCCCATTGTGCCTGTGTCGTCCCTTTGAAAGACCTATCCAATTAGTCTCTCTCCCCTTGAGGGTGTTCAGGAAAGGGCTTGCAGAGTCATTCTTAGCCCTAATTACCATAGATACTCAGACACTACGTGAATGCAGTCTGGAAACACTCGAGAACAGACAAAATCAACTCTGCCATTCTTTTGCAAAGTCACTGCTCACCTTCAAGCTTCCTTACTTGTTACCTGCAGACAGATCTCACAGTGGCTACCAACTATGGAATTCAAAACAACTAACTGAATTAAGATGTAAAACGACAAGATTTAAGAATAGTCCAATGCCATATCTCATTCGCACAATGACTAAACTTTAATAACTGTTAGACTTTGAAATTTGATAACATAAAGACCTTAATCTGACGATTGATATGTTTCTATGCTGTTCTGTCTACCATTTTTTTGTACTTTGTATTTTGTTTGAAATGAATGATTGTAAACCTTGCCTTGACTTGGTCCTTGGCCGTGACTCAATTTGATTTTGAAATGAATAATCTTTTGAGTGAGATTGAAGTTGAAATCGAAAAATGGGAACAGGAGGAGGCCATTCAGCCCCTCAAGCCTGTTCTGCCACTCAATGAGAACATGGCTGATCTGCGACCTAACTCTATATATCCGCTTTTGCCCCATAATGCCTTTGGTTAACAAAAATCTATTAATCCTGGATTTAAAATTGAAGATTGATCTAACAATAACTACCTTTGTGGAAGAGAGTTCCAAACTTAGAGGACATTCACCTGTCAGTGTGTTTCCAGATTTCACTCCTGAAAGTTCTGGCTCTAACTTTTAGGTTACGTCCTCTAGTCCTAACCTCCCTAGTCATCAAACTCTCCCTCACTTCTCTTCCCTCCTTTGCTCTGCTCCCCTCCCCTCCCATCCAATCTCCTCTCCTCCCATTCCCCCTTCTCTCCCGTCATTTGTGTACAATTACACGTACCATCAAACTTCCATTGCCTCACTCGTTCTCCATGTGTGGGCTGACACACTGAATGATAAACGTATCTGATTGTGGGGGAGGGAAGGGAAGGGGGGGGTGTGGAATCAGGTTTGGCCCTGATCTTGGCCTCACATATCGAGACACACTTTTCAGCAGGGGAGACACAGGGGCCCTAACTGATTTTTCCCAGTCCAACATTTTTGAAGTTAATCTAAGTGTGACTGATGGATTGTTGCAGCTCTGGTCTGTGATTTCTGCTTACTCTACTGACCTCTGTCCGAAGGTTGCAACGTTGAGAAGCTTGGGTTAAATTTTAACCAGAAAAAGAAGGGGTGAGTCTTGTTCCCTTGGCAGGGTGATTCTGAACCTGGCATGGAGCAGAACACAATTTCTGTGAAGTTATTGGATGGGATAGACTATACCTCTCTCACCTTATAAATGCCACCTCATCCCTACTTTGTCAACATAAAACTTAAAGGGGCCTGTACTTGATTTCCTGAAACATGGCCTAGTGAACAACAACTCACCTTTAACACATTAAAACTTCCTAAGGCCCTTCAGGAGCAATTATCAGGCAAAATTGGACACCGAGCCATTTAAGGAGATATTAGGACATATAACCAAAAACTTGGTCTAAGGGATATAGGTTTAAAAGGAGCATCTTAAAGGAGGAAAGGTTGAGTGAAGGAACTCCAGAGTTTTGGAACTAGGCGGTTTAAAGCACCAATGGTTAAGTGATGAAAATTAGGGATATGTAAGGGACCGGAATTGGGAGTGCAGAGATCTCGGAGGATTGTGAAGGAGGTTACAGGAGGGACAAGGTCATGGAGGGATTTGAAATAAGGATGAAAAAGAGGCTATAGAGAAGTATTTGAAATAATAAAATGCTTTTTTCAACAACACAATAAATTTATAAAGCAACTTTATAGAAACGTAGGAACAGGAGTAGGCCATTCACTCTTCCATTCTGTCCTATCATTCAGTTTGATCATGGCTGCTCTGTCCCTCAACCCCACTTACCCATCTTTTCTCAATATTATCTATGAAGAGAAACAGCCTATTGGTACTGCACCTAAGCACACCATGGAGTGCCAGATTATGGGCCACGGGCAAAAATGTGTGGCTCAAAGATTGGTGTGGGAGGAATGGGTTTCAGTTCATGGGGCACTGGCACCAGTACTGGGGTAGAAGGGACCTGTTTTGGTGGGATGGGCTTCACTTGAACCGTGCTGGGACCAGTGTCCTGGTGAATTGAATAACTAGGGCTGTCGAGAGGGCTTTAAATTAAAAAAAAAAGGGTGGGGGGGGTGCGGGGAGGAGGGTTCTGGAGAGGGGATACGTAGGCTTACGAAGCAAAAGGACAGCCTTTCAGGGCAGCTATTTAGGTAATGATACCCAGAGTGTGACAGGAAGGGACAGAGTGTACAAACATAAAAAAAACAGCAGCAAATAGGGTCAAAGGGCGAAAAAATGGTAAAAAGGCAATATTAATGGCTCTTTACTTAAATGCACGTAGTATTTGGAGCAAAATTAATGAATTAACGGCACAAATAGAGGTTAA
This sequence comes from Cetorhinus maximus, assembly GCF_964194155.1. Taxonomy (NCBI): domain Eukaryota; kingdom Metazoa; phylum Chordata; class Chondrichthyes; order Lamniformes; family Cetorhinidae; genus Cetorhinus; species Cetorhinus maximus. The sequence continues at coordinate 23,817,373 of NC_135888.1, forward strand.
TGAGTATGATCTTATAGCCATTATGGAGACATGGTTACAAGGAGACCAAAGCTGGGAACTAAATATTCAGGGATATGTGACTTTTTGAAAGGAAAAGCAGGAAGGAAAGGGTGGTGGGGTAGCTTTGTTAAGATGAGATGGAATACGTACAATAGCAAGAAATGATCTTGGATCGGAAGATGTAGAATCCATATGGGTGGAGATAAGAAATAACAAGGGGAAGAAGACACTGGTGGGAGTAGTCTATAGGCCCCCCAACATTAGCTATGCTGTAGGGCAGAGAATAAATCAGAAGATAATGAGGACATGTAAAAAAGGCAGTACATTAACTATGGGTGACTTTAAACTTCATGTAGATTGGGAAAATCAAATTGGCAGGGATAGCCATGAGCAAGAATTCATTGATTGTATTCAGAACAGTTTCCTAGAACTATATGTTGTGTATCCAAACAGGGATCAAGCTATTTTGGATCTGGTAATGTGTAATAAGGCAGGTTTAATAAATGATCTCAGAGTAAAAGATCCCCCAGAAAACAGTGACTATAGCATGGTAGAATTTAGCATTCAGTTTGAGAGTGAGAAACTTGGGTTGGAAACAACTGTGCTAAGCTTAAATAAGGGTAATTACAAAGGAATGAGGGCAGAGTTGGCTGGAGTGGACTGGGAAAGGAGTTTAGCAGAAAAGACAGTTGATGAACAATGACAGATGTTTAAGAAAATAGTTCATGACTCACAACAAAGGTATATCCCAGTGAGGAAGAAGGATTGTAGGAAGGGGATAAACCAGCCATGGTTAGCCAAGGAAGTTAAGGACAGTATCAAATTGAAAGAAAAGATATACAACGTGGCAAAGATTAGTGGTAAGCCAGAGGATTGGGAAAGTTTTAAAAACCAACAAAAGATGACCAAAAAAAAGGGAGAAAATAAACTTTGAGGGTAAACCAGCAAGTAATATAAAAACAGACAGTAAGAGCTTACTTAAATATATAAAAAGGAAGAGAGAGGCCAAAGTGAATATAGGCCCCTTAGGGAATGAGGCTGAGGAAATAATAATGGGGAAGCAGGAAATGGCAGAAGAGTTGAATAAATGCTTTGGTTCATTCTTCGCGGTAGAAGACACTAATAGCATTCCAAAAATACTAAATATTCAAGGAGCAAAGGGGTGGGGGGTGGATACAATGACTATCACTAGAGAAAAAGTACTAGAGAAACTAATGGGGCTAAAGGCCAATAAGTCCCCTGGACCTAATGGATTGCATTCTAGGATATTAAAGGAAGTAGCTACAGAGATAGTGGATGTATTGGTAGCAATCTTCCAAGAATCCTTAGATTCTGGAAAAGTCCCAGAGGATTGGAAAACTGCCGATGTAACACCCTTATTCAAAAAGGGAGGGAGACAAAAAACAGGTAACTATAGGCCAGTTCGCTTAACATTCATCATTGGGAGATTGTTAGAGTCTATTATAAAGTATGTAATAGCAGAACATTTAGAAATACATAATATAATCAAGCAGAGTCAGCATGGCTTCATGAAGGGGAAATCATGCCTGACAAATTTATTAGAATTCTTTGAGGAGGTAACAGGCAGAATAGGTATAAGTGAACCAGTAGATGTAATAAATTTGGATTTCCAAAAGGCGTTCAATAAGGTACCACACAAAAGGCTGCTTAATAAGATAACAACCCATGCTGTTGGGGGTAGTATATTAGCAAGCTGAAGAGTTGGGATAAGGTGGGCATTTTCAGGGTGGCAACCTGTAACTAGTGGAGTGCCACAGGGGTCAGTGCTGGGGCTACAATTATTTACAATAGATATTAATGCCTTGGATGAAGGAAATGAATGTACTATCGCCAAGTTTGCGGATGACACAAAAATAGGTGGGAAGGCAAGTGGTGAGGATGACACAAAGAGTCTACAGAGGGATATAGACAGGTTCAGTGAGTGGGCAAAAACTTGGCAGATGGAATATAATGTAGGAAAATGCGAGGTTATGCACTTAGGCAGGAAGAATAGAGGAGCTGAATATTATTTAAATGGAGAAAGACTGCAGAAAGCTGCAACACAGAGGGATTTGGGGGTCCTCATGCATGAATCACAAAAAGCTAGCATACAAGTTCAGCAGGTAATAGGGAAGGCAAATGGAATGTTGCCCTTTATTTCAAAGGGAATGGAGTATAAAAATAGGGAAGTCTTGTTAAAACTATACAAGGCCACACCTAGAGTACTGTGAGCAGTTTTGGTCTCCTTATCTAAGAAAAGATATACTGGCATTAGAGGCAATCCAGAGAAGGTTCATTAGGTTGATCCTGGGTATGAAGGGATTTTCTTATGAGAGAGGTTGAGTAGGTTGGGCCTGTACTCATTGGAGTTTAGAAGAATGAGAGGCGACCTTATTGAAACATATAAGATTCATAAGGGGCTTGACAGGGTAGATACTGAGAGGTTGTTTCCCCTTGTGGGAGAGTCTAGGATCAGAGGGCATAATCTCAGAGTAAGGGGCCACCCATTTAAGGCAGAGGTGAGGACGAATTTCTTCTCTCAGAGGATAGTGAATCTGTGGAATTCTTTACCGCAGAGGGCTGTAGAGGCTGGGTCATTAAGTATATTCAAGGCTGAGATAGACAGATTTTTAACTAGTAAGGGAATCAAGAGTTATGGGGAAAAGACAGGAAAGTGGAATTGAGGATTATCAGATCAGCCATGATCTCATTGAATGGTGGAGCAGACTCAATGGGCTGAATGGCCTACTTTTGCTCCTATGTCTTATGGTCTTATGGGTTCATGCCCATGACACCTGACTTTCAGAGTTCTCAACCTTGCCCATACTGCTACACCGATCGGATAGGCAAATGCAAAAGTACTGCTTTAAAAGACAAGATTGAAAACCAGATGAAGTGTTAGTGGCTTAGTGGGTAACACTGTCTCACCTCTGAGGCAGAAGATTGTAGGTTAAAACCCACTCCTGAAGCTTGAGCACATAATCTAGGCTGACACTCCAGTGCAGCATTGAGGGAGTGGTGCATAGTCAAAGGTGCCGTCTTTCAGATGAGATGTTAAATTGAGACCCTGTTGGTCCTCGCAGGTAGACGCGAACGATCCTATCTCATTAGGGTTGCCAACTGTGATTAAATGTATCCCTGGAGGTTTCATCACATTACTTTCCCCCACTCTCCAGCCATTCTTCAGCCAACACATCCATCCTTGTGATGTACTGCCTTCCTACACCAATCGGAAAGCAAAAAGACTCATTACCCAATTGGATGCTGCTTGACTGTCAGCCAAACAGTCTTTTATTCCATTTTCAATATTTTCATATCTGACAAAGAGAAATGTTCAAAGAAAATGACAAAAAAAAACATATTTTCTTATGTCCCTACAATTTTTCTCCAGGGTTGCACACAGCAGTGTCCTGGAGATTGATTTTCAATTCCTGAAGTCTCCAGCCCAATCCTGGAGGGTTGGCAACACTGCATGTGGCCAGTATAGGGGAGTTCTTCCAATTGCCAGGGGTTGGTATTTATTCCACAAACAACCAACATCTAAAAGCAGCTAATCTGATCATTATCACCATTTGCGGGACCTTGATGTGCACAAATTGGTTGCTGCATTTCCTACATTCCAACTATGACTTCATTGTTTCTGTTTGGTGTTGTCAGATATACTTTATTAGTTGCAAACGACTCATTGTAAAAGATGTTTTAACAATACAAGTCTTTCTTTCTTATCCTTCTCTGCTCTGTGGACAGCAATCCCAGTTTCTCCAATCTTTCCCCACAACTGAAGTTCGTCATCCCTGATACCATCTAGTAAATCTCCTCTGCCCCCTCTCCTTCCTAGACACGATGTCCAGAATTGGACATAATTCTCTAGCAGGGGCCTAACACATGATTTATTAAGATTTAAATGACGCCTTTGCTTTTGCACTCGATGTATAAAGATCATAAGACTTTTTTTTGCAAAAATCTACTTGATTCATAAAATATCTAAAAGAACATTAAGAAAAAATTTCAAAATAGTCATTACAGAAAGTGCAACGATATTTAAATTATCTACATAGATCATGTTGTGGTCTGAAGTGCTTCAATCCAATTGTGATGTAATATTTACTGTATACATTCAAAGTGAGTCATACAGCCTGAGGGGTTCTATACAATTTCCAGCACCTCAGTGCACTATGGCTGAAGGACCTTAGACAGCGACCTTTCCCTGTTGCGCCTTTGCAGTAGCTGCCCCAAGCTTTAATGCATCCCTCAGCACATAGTCCTGGACCTTGGCACGTGCTTGTCTGCAACACTGGGTCGGGGACAACTCTTTGCACTGGAAGACCAACAGGTTTTGGGCAGACCAAAGAGCGTCTTTCACCGAGTTGATGATCCTCCAGCTGCAGCTGATGTTTATCTCGGTGTGTCCCCCTGGGAACAGCCTGTAGAGCACAAAGTCCTGTGTCACAAAACTGCTCAGGATGAACCTCGACAAAAACCACTCTGTCCAGACCTTCTTTGCAAAAGTACATTCCATAAGGAGGTAAACAACGGTCTCTTCCCCACCACAGCCACCTCAAGGGCAACATGCAGAGGGTGAGATTCCGGTCATGTGGGAAGGATCTGATGGGGACGGCCTTTCTCACCACCAGTCAAGTTATGTCTTTGTGCTTGTTTGAAAGTTCTGACGATGAGGCATTCTGCCAAATGACTTTGACAGTCTGCTCAGGGAATCCAACAGCATCCGCCATCTACATTTCCCACAGGACCTCTAGGATGTTACATGCAGACCACTGCCTGATGGACTTGTGGTCTGCATAAACTTTTCCATGAGGGATAGGTGGTACAGCACAGTCCAACTACTTGGAGCATTTCGCGAAAGTGTGGCCAGACCCATTCTTCGCATCAATGGAACAGGTAGAACCTCAGCACATAGTGGCACTAGTGTTTGCTACAGAGGGTCTATGCATAGATTGATACAGCCACATACAAAAGTGGCCATCAGGATGAGGGCAATGTTGGGTATGTTTTTTCCCCACTTTATCTAGAGGCTTGTACACATTGTGTCACTGCGAACATGGTCCATTAGGCCTTCAGATGAAGTGGAAGATGGTTTGGGTGATCGTCACAGCGCAGGATTGAGGAATGGGCCAGACCTGCACAGCAACACCAAGAATGCCTCACACCTGGTGACCAGGTTCTTACCCGCAATGAAACGTTGCTCTCATGCCCAGTTTTTGTTTGACCATAGCTATTCGCTCCTTCCAGTTTCTAGTACCTGCCCTGGTCCTTCCAAACCATATCCCGAGCACCTTCAGGCATTCTCAAAATCGCCTTTGCTTTTTTAATTAAAAAGATTTATGACTTTGTTCTGCCACCTTGAAAAGATGGGCTCTCTTTTCCTTTTAAAAGTGTACCATTTAGTTTAAATTTATGGAAGTTTTCTTTATTTTTTAATTTGCAAGTTGCATTCTAAGGCACTAAAATTGTGAATGATTTATGAATATTTTAATCCCAACATAGGAACAAAGAGCGGGAGGCTATTCAGCCCCTCGAGCAGCTCCGCCATTTAATAAGATCATTGCTGAACAGATGGTAACCTGAGATCTACATCCCACCTACACCCGATAACCTATCACCTATCACCACTCCCTTATTTACCATGAATCTAACCAGCCTCAGGTATGTATGTAAAATATTCAATGAATTTCACCCAGAGCGTGTCAGAACTATTATGTGATGATTGGTTTATGAGCTGCCAATCAGCTTCTCATTGACCAATGAATGATCTTGTTCCGCCTTGAACCCGTGACGTCCGGCGAACCGGACCCCTGACTGCGTTCTCAACCAAACCTGCTGAGGCGCAGTCCCCGCCTCTGGCCCACACTAATTGGTTTAGTGACGTCAGGGCCAGACGAGCTCCGGACATTTTATTGGTGAATGGTGTTGTCAGTCAGGGAATGGACTTCCGGTGAGAAGGTTAGGTTGTAGTGTGTTGGGGAGCAGTTGTCCTTTGAGGTGATGAAGAGCAAAGACCGATTGCTGCTCTGGTTGGTGAGTGAGTGAGGTACAATAGATATTGTTAACAGAATAACAACGAAAATAATCCACATTGACGATAAAATAAATCTTTTTTGTAGAAGAAATAGTAAATGTGAGGTTAATTTACCTTTTGGTCCTCTCACTCCATGGTTACAAGAAGAGGGGTGGGCAGAAGCTCAATAATTTAAGTATTAAATTACAAACCACATCTATAATCAGAATTAAATCTTTCTTACTTGTAGTTGTATGGGAGCTCAGTGTAAGACCTACATTCCGTTGTAAGGGGGACGGTAAAATGGTGGTTGCCTTCACGTGCCATCGATTGGTTGGTTGCTCCTGAGAGGCTTTGCGGGGTGTCTGACCAATTGGTGTGGTGTTTGTTGAGTGGTGTACTCCAATTGTCTTGTCCCCCTTCCCTGCTCTGTGCTATGCCTCTGCCCCCGATTGCTGAGCAACACCATCACCTTGTGACTGGCAACCTGGCCGAGATCAGCCACTCGAAATCCAGATTGTGTGTGATTTAGCGGTGAAGACATGGAACTTGGTACCACGGAGTGGTTGAGGTGAATAGTATAGATACATTTAAGGGGAAGCTAGATAAACATGTGAGGGAGAAAGAAATAGAGGGATATACTGACAAGGATTTGTTAGAGGACTTTTCTGTGGAGCATAAACATCAACCTAGACCTGTGGGGCTGAATGGCCTGTTTACTCCTGTAAAACTCCATGTAACTCTTTGAATCTGGATCTATTTCTCTGTCAGCAGTATCTCTTGGATACTTTATCTGCTGGTAGGTGAGGGATGTCAGTGCCAGGGAATGGAATGCCTTCTCATTATCAGCATTGATCATTCTCAGGTCAGGTGTAGTATGGTGATCTTATGAGAAAGAAAGAACATTTATTTATGTACTGCATAGTATTTATAGCACAGGAACATTTTTAGTGCCTTTCAATCCCTCAGGGCTGTCCGAAACTACTTAGCTGCTATTGATCTGTTTTGGACGTGTATGTCACTGTTATCTTCTGCATGTAGTAATATCCCTGAAACAGCAAATCAACAACTGTTGCTGTTGATTCAAGGAGAAATGTTGGGCCAAGTTGTGGGATCCTTTATGCTCACTTGTTCAGACCTTGGTTCAATGTCTCAGTACCTCTGACGAGGTAGTACTTCCTCAGTGCCACGTCATTTGGGATTAGGTGCTCAAATCCTTGGAGTGAGACTTGAACCCATAACACTCTGGCTCAGAGGTAAGAGTGTTACCACTGAACAAAAGAGGATGGAATTGAACATCCTTTATTCTGCCTAACCAAACAATCGACAGGTAAAGCTTAGAGCTGCAGCACAATTATAGTCCATTATGTCTATGCTGACTCTTTGTTACTGTAATCCTGAATTAACCCCACTGCCTCCTCTCTCTTCCCCCTAAACTTGTATTTTTCTCTGCATCAGATATTTGTCCAGAGTCTTTCTTAAAAGATTCCATGATCTGTGCCTCAGCCACTTGCCGTGTAAAGAAATTTTCCCGAATTGCTCTCCTCATTCTCATGAGCTTTCATCACAGACTTCTCAACCAAATAAAGTAGTCGTTCCTAATTCACTTCTTCAGAATTCGTCCTACTATTGGGCACTCTCTTTTAACCCTGTTCTAGCAATCTCTACTCTGGTAGAAACAATCCCAATATCTCCAGTTCCTCCTCCTAACTATAATGAGTCTGTATTATCCTCACTCTATGGTTTTAATTGCCTTTCTATAATCGAGTATCCAAAATTGCGCGCACTATTTTAATGCTGGCGTACCAAATTTTTGTACAAGCTGGTCATTTTTATTTAAACTGTACTTCTCTATGCCTTTTTTTGTAAACACATAATACTATCAGCCTTCTTATGGCTTTATCCATGTGTATTTACACTTTTGAGTATTCTATATGTTTAAAGCTCTTGGTCTCTTTGTTCATGGATTAGATGGGGTAAAAAGCTCCCTCTTTGTAGTCCCGACAGTGTTCTTCAGGCCCACCTTTAGCAGAGTGGCAGATGCAGGCAGTTTACTGCATCCCACAGAGTATGCCTGTAAATTAAAGATGGATTGGGACCATTTGGTCTGCAGGCCCATACACAGTAGAAACTTGATTTGAGGAGAAAATAACTTGCATTTCTATAGCGCCTTTCACAGCCTCATTCCAAGGTCTGGTAACAGCCAATGAAATACTTTAGAGGTGTAGTCAATGTTCTAATGTAGGGACACATGGCAGACAGTTTGTACACATTAAGATCCCACAAACAGTGAGGAGATAGTGACCAGATGACCTGTTTTTGTGATATTTGTTGAGGAATAAATATTGCCCAGGACACTGGGGAGAGCTCCATTCCTCTTCTTCAAATATGCTCCACACAAACCTCCTCCCATTTTACCTTTTCAGCATATCCTTCTATTCCTTTTTCCCTTGTGTTTAATGAGCTTTGCCTTAAATACATCTATGCTATTCATCTCAACTAGTCCATGTGGTACTGGGTTCCATGTTTTTAGCACCTTCTGGGCAAACAAATTTCTCCTACTTTCCTTATTGGATTCACTAGTGACTATCTGAGCAATTTGATTGGTTATTTAGAGGTTGCTGGTTGTGGAACCAGGTTTACTTACAACAGTTGGAGGTTTTGAGCTAATCAGCTTGGTTAGCTAACAGACGCTGGTTTTAAATGTGATAGTTGATTAATGATGCCGTGGACATGTTTAAGGTGAGATGCATGTTTGGCCAGAGCATTGCACGTTTTGTCAGCAAGTACAGTGCGTGGCTCAAATTCGGTGCTTTGCTTGAACATGAAGCTGCTTCTAGTGCCAGCATTGTCATTACAGCCGAGTCAGCCTGTTTATACAAGTGTATGTAATTATTGACAGTACCTGAGATAATGGCAGCATCCAGCCACAGCATAATGGCAAGTAAAAAGGAAAGTTTGCCTTTCATGACCTCGGGACATCACAAATCATTTGCAGCCAATTAAATCACAGAATCTTTGCAGTGCAGAAGGAGGCCATTCAGCCCACTGAGTCTGCACTGGCTCTCTGAAAGGGCATTCTACCTAGTCCCACGCCCCTGCCTTATCCTTGCACATTCGTTCTTTTCAGATAGCAATCCAGTGCCCCCGATCGAACCTGCTTCCTCCACCCTCTCAGGAAGTTCATTCCGGACTCCAACCACCCTCTGTGGAAAACATTTTTCCTTATATTACTCCTTTTTGCCAATTATTTTGAATCTGTGCCCTCTAGTTCTTGATGATCTCTTGGGTAGGAACAGTTTATCTCACTATTTACCCTGTCCATTCCCCTCAGGATCTTGAATATCTCCATCAGCCTTCTTTTCTCCAAGGAAAACAGTCCCAATCTATCCTCATAGTTACAGTTCTTCATTCCTGGAATCAGTTTTGTGAATCTCCTCTGTACTCCAATGCCTTCACATCCTTCCTCCAGTATGGTGCCCAGAACTGGTTGCAGTACTCCAGATGAGGCCAAACTAGTGTCTTATAGAAGTTCAAATTGACCTCCTTATCCTTGTACTCAATGCCCCTATTAATAAAGCCTAAGATACAATATGCTTTATTAACTGCTCTCTCAACATGCCCTGCAATCTTCAATGACTTGTGTGCATATACACCAATGTCCCTATGTTCCTGCACCTCCTTTAGAGTTTCTCCCTTTATTTTATACTTTCTATCCATATTCTTCCTGCCAAAATGAATCTCTTCACACTTCCCTGCATTGAACTTCATGTGTCACTTGCCTGCCCAACCCACCAACATGTCTATGTCCTTTTGAAGTTCAAGACTATCCTCATCACAGTTGACAACATTTCCAACCTTCATATCATCTGTAAATTTTGAAATCATGCCCTGCACACCACAGTCTAGATCATTAATATATATCAGGAAGCGCAAGGATCCCAACATTGACCTTTGGGAAACTCCACTACAAACCTTCCTCCAATCTGAAAAGCACCCATTAACCACTACTCTTTGTTTCCTATCACTCAGCCAATTTCTTATCCAAGTGCCTACTCTCTCTTTTATTCCATGAGCTAGAATTTTGCTCACAAGTCTATTGTGTGGCACTGTATAAAATGCCTTTTGAAAATCCATATAGACCACCTCAACAGCGTTGCCCTTTATCAACTTTCTCTGTTATCTCCTCAAAAAAACTTCAGCAAGTTAGTTAAACATGATTTTCCCTTAATGAGTCCTTACTGGCTTTCCTTAATTACCCTGCAGTTGTATAAGTGATGGTTGATTTTGTCCCGAACTATAGCTTCCAGAAGCTTCCCTACCACTGAAATTAAACTGATTGGTCTGTAGTTGCTGGCTTTATCCTTCCACCCCTTTTTAAACAAATACTTTTGAATTGCAGTCACTGTTGCCGTAACAACTTACATTTGTATTTACTGTATTTCCCATGGCGCTTCACAGGAGCATGAGACAAAATTTGACACTGAGACACATGACCAGAAGCTTCATCAGTGAGGAGTGACTCCAGTGTAAGAGGTGCAGTAATTTAGTGCAGTGAACGATTTGTTATAATGAATATATTGGGCTTGCCTGACATGTTTCTTACAGCAAGATTGCAGCGTATATATGCCAGTCTTATATTGAATAGCAGATTTACTGTATAAGGCATACAGGAGTGTAGCATCTTGGTAATGTAATATGCATCTGTGGAAAAAAATGGATGAACACACTTGGGGATCATCTGACTCTGAACTTCTCAAGCTTGGATTTTTTTGCTATTTATAGCAATATTTAAATCTCTTGAGTTTCTTCCTGGCATGTAGAACACTCCCAGCTATTGTTTGTTCCTTAGAGCATCAACAGTCAGTAGCTTGGTTCCTTATAATTCTCTCCCTAAGAAAAAAAAATTAGTGTGAGGTATTATCACATGCCATCGGTTCTTGGGTAACTGGTGTCTAATTCCTTGCTGTCTCATTTGATGAATTGTTTGACACTTTTGCTTTCAGAATGCCTTCCGGACTTTTTGTATATTTAACCGTTCACGGTTGTTTAGTTCTGTATTCAGTATACTTACTATTCTCTTTGGAGGAAAATGAATCTAGGTTGACACTACAGCCACAAGCTGCCTCTTTATTTCCTCCTGCAGTCTATAGGATAGTGCTATGGCCAGTTATCCATTAAATCTCATTTACAAGTTTAGGCAGGGAAGATGCAGTAGTAACATCAGCTGTTTGCAGCACAGGATTGGGCCAGTCTGTTTATGCCTCTGCTGACTTTTTGCTACAGCAATCTGCCCTGCTCTTCTTTTCCCTGTAGCGCTGTATCATTCTTCATATATTTATCCAATTTTCCTTTAAAAGAAGACTTGGCATCTTTACCTACTCCCTATAACAAAGCATTCCACGCTCTGACATCCCTCTGCGTGAAACAGCAATAACTTGCAGCATAAAAAAGTTTTATAAATGCAAGTGGTTAGGATCTGGAATGCACTGCCTGAGGGTGTAGTGGAGGCAGGTGCATTCATGGTTTTCCAAGGGGAATTGGGTAATTACCTGAAGGGCAAAGATTTGCAGGGCTATGGGAAAAAGGCAGGGGTGTGGGACTACCTGAGTTGCCCTTGCAGACAGTGGGCATGGGCCAAATGGTCTCCTGTGCTATAAGCATTCTATGTATAAGCACCTTTTTTAAATATAGAATAATGTCTCAGTTCTTCACTGGACTGTAACCAGATAGAAACCGACTCTGAGCTGCAGGTGTTCCTATGAGGGGTGATGAGAAACTTGGTTGAAAAGGGGGAGAGAGAGAGAGGTTTCAGGCAGCAGCAAATTGGTGGCCAATGGAGCAGCCATGTCTAGTTGCTACTGGGGATGTTCTGTCTCTGGAAGCAGGGAACAAAATCACCTGTGAGGTGATATGTGCCACTTTGCGAGCTAGAGGCAGAGCTGTTATCGATTACAGGTAGTTGACTTTCTCCTTTGCACTATAATTCAGGCAGCATCAGAGGGCAGGGATCGGCTGGCATTTGCTTCTCATTTTTCAGCATGTTATTTGAGCTGCTGCGTTGAATTACAGCAAGGTGACCCTACTGGCTGGTTGCAAACTATGTAACTCGAGCTGGTTTGCTTCATTTACTTAGCAGTTAAATTTTCATCTTTATGTTTTAACTTTTTATTTAATGCTGGCATCTTATTTTTTAAAGAAGTTATCAGGGTGAGTGGGTTGTCATTTTGTGTATTTTCCTTGTTCTAGTTTAGATTAAGCAGGAAACTCCATGATTGGTGGCCGTGCAGGCCCCAACATTTTGAATTCCCTCCCTAAACCACCCTTAAAAGCCACCTCTTTAAACAATCACCACTTCTGATATTTCCTTCTCTAGTTTGGCATCCTGCATTCTGTGGCTATGCTCCTGTGGGTTACCCAGAGCCACTTTTGTCTGTTAAAGATGCTATATAATTACAAATTTTAGTTATAACATTGTACCTCTTTAGTGACATCATAATCACTCCAGTTGGCACTTTCACTGGAAATGTCTTCGACAGTACTTTCGAAACACTCCAACCTCTACCACCTAGAAGGACAAGGACAGTAGGAGCCTCGGGAACACCACCACCTTCAAGTTCCCTTCCAAGTTATGCACCATCCTGACTTGAAAATGTATCGCTGTTCCTACAGCATTGCTGTGTCAAAATCCTGGAATTCCCTATCTAACAGCACCAAACCACATTGACTGCAAGAGTTCAATTTCTGAGGGCAGTTGGGATCAGCAATAAATGCTAGCCTTGTTAGCGATGCCCGCATCCCCTGAACAAATTACGAGAAAAAGTTAAAGCTTTTTAGCTTGGCTAAATTATGCATCGGGTAGAAATAGCAGTTTTTCTGAGCATTTCTCTGCATCCACTGCTCATTCCTTTAATATTTATTCCTTGCTCCTGAATATAAATGCTAGAGGTTGCAACAATTTTCCTAATTAACTTGTGTTTCTTTTTCTTAACAGCATTTAAGGTTTGTTCTGTACCAAAACATATCCTGAATCCCCCCAACCTTGGGGCTGAGGATGTCTGATGAGATAGTGGGAAGTGTGCCTCACTCCGTGTCCAAGGTACTTGTCTTTTAAATGTTTTTCAATCACCTCTACTCATTGTTTAAGTAACAAATTATTCAGACTAACCTACTGTAATTAACTGGAGCAATGCCGTCCCTACGCCCCCAAATGGCTCTGACTACACGCGGTATGGGACTGAGATCTAACAAAACAAGAGAATCGCAGATCCCATCCTTAATCTGTGCTGTTACCTGATCTCAGTTGGGGCATTGGTATGTAAGTGTTGTAGTAATAGAGAAAATGGAAATTCCAAACCCCACCGTGGCCATTTTTGAATTCAGTTTGGCATCAGTAAAAGTGCTGTCAGATAGTTGTAAAAATCCAGCTGATTCAGTGAAGTCCTTTTGGGAAGGGAACCTGCTGCCCTGGCCTGGTCTGACCACCTTGTGACTCCAGTCCCACACCAATATTGGCTTTTGACTGCTCTCTGAAGTAATCTAGCAAACAATTGTATCAAACTGCTACCAGTGTTTCAAGTGGAGCACCAACCACCAGCTTCTCAGGGCAACTTGGTATGGGTGAGAAATGCTGGCACTGTCAGCGATGTCTGTATCCAGCAACATTGTCGAATATATTTCAGGCTGGGATAGGTAGGTTTTTGGTGTCTCAGGGAATTAAGAGATATGGGGAGTGGGCAGGAAAACTGAGTTGAAGCCCAAGACCAGCCATGATTGTATTGAAAAGTGGAGCAGGCTTGACAGGCCGTGTGCTTTACTTTTGCTCCTTTTTCTTGTATTCTTGTGGCAATTTGCTGGAAGATTTGTTTTTCTTTGGATGGTGGGGTTTGTGTGGAAACAGCCTATTCTTTCATATATTAACACTGCTCTTTGTGAGCTGTGCATGGGTCTAGTGTCAAGTGAGAAACATGCGACTGTGTAGAAATATTGGCAAGTGACATAGGTCAAGTAAAGTTGTTACTTGCACCTTCTGTGGACATGTTGGAGCAATGCTAGTGCACCATCCTGTCCCAGGTTTGGGACTGAATTTTTTTTAATCGTTCATGGCCTCCTTTAATGCTGGCACAATCAAAATTCTCATCCTTGTTTTCAAATCCATCTCAAATACCCCCCACCCCTTCTCTTACCCTCCTCCAGCCCTATAACTCTCTCTAACTCTCTGAGATCTCTGTGTTCCTCCAATTCTGGCCTCTCGCACACCACCGATTCCCTTTGCTCCACCATTGGTCACCACGCCTTCAGCTGCCTAGACCCTAAGCCCTGAAACTCCATCTGCAAATATTGCTCTTGCACTCTGTCTTTGACTAAGCTTTTGGTCACCCATCCTAATATCTCATTACATGGCTCGATGTCAATTTTTGTTTTCTAGCACCTTGGGACATTTTACTTTGTTAAAGATGCTATATAAATAAAATTGATTGATGTATGCCACTTTGGTCAAGATTAATGTTGATGTGTGGTTTGGAATGACTCGCTGATGGACCTGCAGCTGCTTGGCTAGGTGCTGGGTTGAAAACTGAAAATACTTTGGGAGGCTGCAATGATAACTGAAGTATGTCCCTGCATCATTCCTGTTTGGGCAGCACTCCTATTTAAGTACAGCCATTTTGTGTTGGGTGCTACTTTATTTTCTGGAGAATTTAGGTTTAGGACGTTAGCACTCTCCTGGTTTGCCTGAGCTTTCCCCATCTGCTGTGCTCAATATTCCACTGAATTTTGAAATCACCTCTCTTGGGTTTCATCCGAACCTGGCTCTCAATCTCTGCTTGCTGTAAGAGTCCTATGTGAATTTGGTTTGAGGCTGCCTCATTTTCTGAGAACAACACTCAATGGAAAGACACTGAAGGATGTGGATGAAAAGAGGGGACTCAAGATTCAAATCCTCTGAAAGTGTAAGTGCAGGTTTATAAAACCATCTAAAAAGGTCAACATCAGTTAGCGGTGAGGCCATAATAAATTTGTACAAAACATTGGGTTAGGTTCCTAGACTTGACTCCAATTTTTTGGTTTGTAAATAATCTTTGAGTTCAATTTGTCTTGACACACTTAATGTCTTAAGCAATAGTCATGCAGAGAAATAAACAAATTACCCATTTTTGCACTGGGTTAAGCCAAAACCCTCATCAATTTTTTCAATCTTATCTCTCTATAAATTGAGAAGGAAAGCTTAAAATCTTTATAGGGCTCTAATCACTTGCATCTTTCCTGGTAGCCTTTGATTTGTTCTGGTGTGGTAGGAGTTTCATAACTAATCTGTTGATTATTGTTTTGTTTGTGATGCAGGCTTCCCTTCAATCTGAGAGACCATTGACATTTATTAAGTATTTCTTGCTAACAAAAGAGCTCTCCTTACTGACGCAGTTTTTTTCCCTGCTAAGTGTAATCCTTGCCCTGAAACATTCTGGGAATGAACAATTTATTATTTCTGGAAAAGTAAAAGTCTACAAGCTACTGTATTTATAATTAAAACAAAACCTTGATCATATGTGATGAAACCAAATCCTAAATCTACATATATATGTATATAAGAACAGGATGTCTTACAGTAGTTAGTGTTGCGTGTAATCCTCATAAAAGGAAGGACAATAAAATCATGGAGAGTATGTAAGATAGATTTATTAATATGATGCCAGATTGGGAAACTGAAGAGAGACTCGAGAGACTTGGGGAGCTATTTCCAGTACAGAAGGTATGAAAACTATGGTTTTGGTGGGGTGAATAGGAAAGGGCAGCTTGCTCTGATTGGCCAGTCAGTGACGAGGGGTTATAAGTTTTTAAGAGGGAGTGTCGAGGAGAGGCATTTGCATCTGTTAAGGAAAAGATGGGATAATATTTGAAACAGAAGAAGATGCAGCATTGTGGGGCAGTTTTGGAGTTAGTTTTGGATGTTCTAACAAAGCCAACGCAGATGTAATGAGCTGAGTGGTCTCTTCTGCTGTTAATGACTATGATTCCTAGTGGATAAGTGGAGAATTGCAGGCATGGTCAGCCAAGTCTGGTAAAATGCACTGTTGTGATTATTGTATTGTTAGTTCAGTTTCTTTTTGAAGACATTTTTCTTCCTTCTTTCCTGCTGCCCTCAATGCCTACCTTCTCTTGCTGGGAGGATTAGAAAACTGCTCTCTGATTTCTGTTGATGCGCCTCTTGAGGGGAGGGAAGGGAGAGAAAGGAGGAAATTACACTGTGTGGTCCTGAGTGAGTCAGCATCTCTTTTCTTGACCACCACCCCTGGCCCTCCACCCTTTTAATCCCTACAGAGGAGTGTGGGGTTTATCCCGAGCAAGGAGTCAGACACCCAAAGCTTCATATCTTTGTGGCATTGTGTTTTTTTTTGTTGCTCACTGTGTCACCTTGTTTTTAATCATGGCTTTTTATTAATCTAGAAGGAGCAAGTGTTTAGAGCACTGAGGCTAGGGCATCAGCTTTGATCGGAACCGCACAGTAACTGGAAGCTGCCATTGGAAGAAAGCAGCAGAGCAAGGCCGGGCAACATTTGTTGGGACTGTGGCTTCTGCCTTTTCCCGCCCCCTG
Source organism: Cetorhinus maximus (assembly GCF_964194155.1). Lineage (NCBI taxonomy): Eukaryota > Metazoa > Chordata > Chondrichthyes > Lamniformes > Cetorhinidae > Cetorhinus > Cetorhinus maximus. Next base: position 23,833,980 of record NC_135888.1, read on the forward strand.
CCCCCACCAATCGCACCCTACCCCTTTTTCGGGAAGAGCCTCGACGCTGAATTTCAAAATGCACTGAGAAGTGACTGAAACATCCCTCCCAACCCCCTCTGACCTTTGCCAACTGACTACACAAAAACCTCGGAGAACAGATACTTGCCTTGTGGATGTACAGCAGCAATTGACCTTAGTGCACTATGTCGTTGAGGAGAACAGATGGGGCATCTATTATCCAAGCCTTGGCGATGACTGTGGCTGAGATTCCAGTATTCCTGTACACTACGTTTGGGCAGGTATGTCGACAACCAATGGGGTGGGTTCCATTTTCACCTCAAATATTTTTGGGGGGAGAGAGATGGATGGTGGCAGAAGTCCTAGTTCTGCATGACCACTTGTCCTCATGGTTGACTCCTGTATTGTACATGGTTTTCGAAGTAGGTACGCCAAGTAATTTTACCTTTTTGACTATTAAATAACCTTGAAATTGCATTTTTTTAAAAACCAAGTTTTATGAGAGGAGTATTACAGCCAGTTATCCTATCATCCTCATCTCCTCCTCATCAGTGCACCTCTAAAGAATTAGCCTTTGAGCTGGAGTGGTAGAATTCTAAGGGTAGTCATAGATCAGGCAGAGTTTGACCCAATGAGGGAGAATTATTTAACATAGAAACGTAGAAAATAGGAGGAGTAGGCCATTTGGCCCTTTGAGTCTGCTCTGCCATTGAATATGATCATGGCTGATCCTCTATCTCAAGCTCAAGCTATACTCCTGCTCTCTCCCCATATCACTTGACACCTTTAGAGTCTGGAAATCTACCTATTTTCTTCTTCCTGCATCCAGTCTGTCCATCCCTGTCAGAATTTTACACGTTTCAATGAGATCCCCTCATTCTTCTAAACTCAAGTGAATACAGGCTCAATCTCTCCTCATACAACAATCCTGCCATCCCAGGAATCAGTCAGGTGAGCCTTTGCTGTAATCCCTCTATGGCAAGTATATCCTTTCTTAGATAAGGTTAGGTAAGAGGGATTACTTGTTAGGCTGAAAGATGCGAATGATGGGGAATGAAACACCTTTTCCTGCGTCGAGCATCACAAGGTCGAGGAGAGATAGCCTCAGCCCCATTCTCAGAATAACACTTGCTTTCGAGTTGTTAAGCTTTATGCATCAATCATCCTATGGCCTTTCCCTCTGAAGTAAATTGTGCCAAGATTTTTTTGTTTTGTAGGTCCTAGACTAATTCCATATGTGGCCCATGTAACTAACAGAGAGGAACCTTTTATACCTTCAGTCTGGGCTGATTATTTATTACACGATTATTACACAGCCTGTTTCTGTTTCTGTGAATTCTGTTGGTCTTTCTGCTCCACACGTGTTTCATCCCACTCTCTTCACATTATCCCCAACATTAACTGGGTTAGTCATAGTGTGATAGGTTTCGAGGGAGTGGAATTCTTAAAATGCATCCAGGAGAGCTTTTTAAGCCAGTGCGTAGAAGGTCCTATGAGACGGGGCGGTCCTGGACTTAATTTTAAGGAATGAAGCAGGCAAGTGGTAGAGGTATCAGTGGGGGAACATTTTGCAGATAGTGATCGTAACTCTGTTGGATTCAAGGCTGTTATGAAAAAGGACAAGGATGGGCCAGAAATCAGAGTTCTAAATTGGGGGAAGGCCGCTTTTAATAAACTCAGATATGATTTGGCCAGAGTGGACTGGGAGCAGCTACTTTTACGTAAATCTGCATCTGAGAAGTGGGACTCATTCAAGAAGGGAATAGGGAGAGTAGAGGGCCAACATATTCAAGTAAAGATAAAAGGATGGGACCAACAAATCCAGGGAACCCTGGATGTCGAGGGATATACAGGTGGGTAAAGAGAAAAAGTGAGGCTTATGGCAGATACAGAGGGCTCAAAACAGCAGAAGCCCTAGAGGAGTATAGAATGTGTAGGGGGGAACTTAAAAAGGAAATTAGGAGAGCAAAAAGGGGGCATGAAAAAGCATTGGCAGGTAAAATAAAGGAAAATCCAAAGTTATTTTACACGTACATTAAGAGTAAGAGGATAACTAGGGAAAGAGTAGGGCCCATTAAGGACTATAATGGTAATTTGTGTGTGGAGCCGGAAGATGTAGGTTGGGTTCTAAATGAATACTTTGTGTCGGTGTTCACAAGTGAGAGGGACAGCGTGGGTATGGAAATCAGGCAGAAAGACTGTGATACAGTTAAAGAAATTAGCATAGAAAGGGAGGAGGTTCTAAATTGCCTGGCAGGCGTAAAAGTAGATAAATCTCCAGGCCTGGATAAAACTTATCCCAGGCTGTTGAGTGAGGCAAGGGAGGAGATAGCAGTGGCGCTGACAATAATTTTCAATACCTCTCTGGCCACAGAAGAGGTGCCAGAGGACTGGAGGACAGCCAACCTGGTACCGTTATTCAAGAAGGGAGGAAGGGATAAACCAGCGAACTACAGGCCAGTCAGTCTAATCTCAGTGGTGGAGAAACTATTGGAAGCAATTCTGAGGGACAGAATTAATCTACACTTGGAGAGGCAGGGATTAATCAAGGACAGTCAGCATGGTTTTGTTAAGGGGAGGTCGTGACTGACCAATTTGATTGAATTTTTCAAAGAGGTGACCAAGTGTGGAGATGAGAGCAATGCATTTGACGTAGTCTACTTGGACTTCAGCAAGGCTTTTGATAAGGTCCCGCATGGGAGACTGATAATGAAGGTAAGAGCCCATGGGATCCAAGGCAATTTGGCAAATTGGGTCCAGAATTGGCTGAGTGGCAGGAAGCAGAGAGTGATGGCCGAGGAGTGTTTTTGTTACTGGATGGTTGTGTCCAGTGGGGTTCCACAGGGATCGGTGTTGGGTCCCTTGCTGTTTGTGGTATATATAAAAAATTTAGACTTGAACGTAGGAGGGTTGATCGGTAGGTTTGCAGATGACACGAAAATTGGTGGGTGGTAAATAATGAGGAGCCTTAGATTACAGGAGGATATAGACAGGCTGGTCAGATGGGCTGATCAGTGGCAAGTGGAATTTAATCTGGATAAGTGTGAGCAGGACATACAAGGCACGGGAATACACGATGAGTGGTAGGACCCTGGGAAGTACCGAGGATCAGAGGGACCTTGGTGTGCATGTCCACCGGTCCCTTAAGGTAGCGGGACAGGTAGATAAGGTGGTTAAGAAGGCATATGGGATACTTGCCTTTATTTGCCAAGGCATAGAATAAAAGAGCAGGGAGGTTATGCTGGAACTGTATAAAACGCTGGTTAGGCCACAGCTAGAGTATTGCATGCAGTTCTGGAATCTGCATTAAAGGGGAAAGATGTGATTGCATTAGAGAGAGTGCGGAAGAGATTTACCAGGTTGTTGCCTGGGCTGGAGAGTTTTAGTTATGAAGAGAGATTGGATAGACTGGGGTTATTTTCCTTGGAGCAGAAGAGATTGAGGGGGGACATGATTGAGGTGTATAAAATTGAGGGGCATAGATAAGGTAGACAGGAAGGAATTTTTCCCCTTGGTGGAGGGATCAATAACCAGGGTTCATAGATTTAAGGTAAGGGGCAGGAGATTTAAAGGGGATGAGAGGAAGAATTTTTTCACCCAGAGGGTGGTGGGAATCTGGAACTCACTGCCTGAAAGGGTGATAGAGGCAGAAACCCTCATAACATTTAAGTATTTGGATGTGCACTTGTGATGTCATGGCATTCAAGGCTATGGGCCTAGTGCTGGAAAATGGGATTAGAATGGTTAGGTACTTGTTTGACCGGTGCAGACTCGATGGGCCAAAGGGCCTTTTTCTGTGCTGTAGACCTCTGTGACTCTGACTCTATCTCGTCGTATCAACTTATCCTTCTACCCCTTTTCTCCTTCATGTACTTATCCATCTTCCCCTTAAATGTATCAATGCTGTTTGCCTCACTCACTCATTGTGGTAGTGAGTTCCACATTCTCACCACTGTGATTTCCTTGGGCTCTAGTGATGATCTACTGCCCCAGGCTTGGATTGCTTTTCAACTCCATTTGCAGAATGGCAGTATTTTGGCACATATTTCACAAAGTAAAATTAAAGATCGACTGGAGTGATTGTTACCTTCCTCATTCTTGTCCCTGGAACACGTCAGTATCTTAAATTAGCTAGAGATGATTGCCTCTGTGGTTCTTTGAATTTTTAGTTTTGAATATGGGGGGCTGGGGGAAGAGATGATTGTTCTTAGGATATATTTACAATTAGCATGAAACTTTAGCATTCATCTCACTATCTTATTTTTAAAAAATCATAGTTATTGTTTAGTATCCCTGGGTTCACTGTCTATTGGTAGTAGGATGGTCCCAAGTACCAATTTAGCTGACTGCTGGAACCATGAGATTGTCACCCAACTGGACTACTGTGTCTGATATTGCCCTCCCCTCCTCTGGGCTTCTTTCTTGACGCAACTCAGTAAACCCATTGATTTTAATGTCCTCTTTGCTGGCACTTATTGTTAAAACTCAGCACTGCTGCACTGCAGTGAAACTGCTCTGTGACTGCTTAAAGGGATAGTCCAGGACAAAGTACTATTCTCCAATATTTGTCCCAAAAATAAAACCTTAAAATATATTGAGGTTTATTTTTCTGAACAAACTCATGTCTTGGATGGTTAGACCATCAGCTATTTCTAGATTGCCCAGTGCTTCTACTGTTGACTAAATATCACCCTGACTTGGATGCAACAATCTCACCTCTGCGCCAGAGGGTTGCGGATTCAAGCCCCGTTCCAGACGCTGGACCGCATAATCTAGGTTGCCACTCTAGTGCAGTGCTAAGGGAGCGCTGCACTGTCAGTAGTGCTGTCTTTCAGAAAAGACACTAAACTGAGGCTGCATCTGCCCTACAAAAGATCCTAAGAGCAAGAGAGAGGTTCTCTCTTGTGTCCCAATGTTTATCCCTCAATCAAATCCACCAAATTATAACTTATCTGATCATTATCTTGCTGTTTTGGGAGTTTGCTATGTGCAGATTTGCTGTCATGTTTTATACATTACAACACAACTACACTTAAAACACTTCAGAGGCAATTACTTATTTTTGGAGATGCCTCAAGGCCAGAAGAAATACTATCTAAATGAAAGTTCTTTTGAGAGCTTAGGGTGGGACAATGTGCCTTGCAATGGCTGTGGTATAAAACAGTCTGTGTGGAGTTGGTTGCTGCAGTCAGTGTGTAGGTTCACACTTTTCTCTTTCCCTGCTCACCCTCCATGGTTGTTTGTTCAGTTCAAAGCCCCTCACTTCAGAAACAAATGATTGTGGGTAAATCTGTTGACCTGTCCAATTGTTCATTCCACACATCAGTGGGATATTAATCTGCAATCTTAATTTTTAAAGCTACTTTGTTTTTTGTTTTTCTCCCTCCTGGTTTTGGCTCCTTGATGGGGTGTGTTTCCATAGTTCCCAGTTGGTTTTTGGTCTCTTGTGCGAGCAGCAGCCTGTGAGCTTAGTGAGTGTTGGCAGCTGTTTGATCACACGCACACTTCCACCTCTTCTATAGCAAGCAAGAGTGGGATTCCAGGTCAAGTTTCCTCTCTCTACAGCTGAATGCAATGCCCCTACTATCACCTCCAGCCAAGAGTCCTGACTCAACATGGCAGAGATTGCTTAAATACCTATTCTTTTGTGCTTGGGGTGATTTGCTAGTTCTGGAAAATGGGACACTATTCATTTCCGATATCATTAATTCAGGAGAATGCCATTTAGTCCATTGGATCTGTGCTGGCTCTTGAAAAAGTTGTCCGATTTGTCCCACATCCCTGTAAATTTTTCATTTTCAAATATTTCTCAAATTCTCTTTTAAAAGTTACTATTGAACCTGCTTCCTCCGCCCCTTCAGAGAGTGCATTCTAGGTTATCATAATGTACTTGCAAGTATCAAGCTTTCCCAGATTCAATCCATACTCTGAAGATCCTAAACTCTGCCCTGTCAATGTGCAACAATCCCAGGTGCCCCCTTCCATTCACCATGTTGACCATCCTTGATTAAGATTTCCACATATAGAATTGGATTGGGACTGTTCAGAGTAATTTCACACATAGCACTTAAAACAAGAAGAAAGAACATGCATCTCAGCAGTCTGGCCTGGATTTGGATTCCGATTCCTGAGGTGATCGGTCAGTTACTTAACCCGCTGCATCATCCAGTCCCCTACCCCTGGGATCCTCCTGTTCTCTATGGCTTCACTGTCTTAGCTGAGGCATTAGCAAGGTAAACGTTTTATTTTTATTGACTAATTGAGTTGTTTATGGTGCCACCTTACCATTGTAACTTATATTAAAATATTTCCACTGATTGGAGTTTGCTGATGAGAATAGATGGTGGACTGGGTTATTATCAAATTAGGACAGAAACTGAAAGTGACTAATAGAACCAGGTTTCTGAATTCTGCAACTCTTTCTGCTATGACTTTCAGTCTTGCTAATTTATTTATATAAAATCAACAATTTCAAACGAATCAATAACACTTGGCTTACCTACTCTTATTGTGCATGTTGTGATTTTAATTTTCTGAACTCCTATTCCTAACTTTTTATGTGGTGTCTGTATAGACTGCAAAAGGAATTGAACTAAAGGTGTTAAAAAGAAAGAAGTAAAAGCTTGGCTTATTTCTCTAAATCAATTTCTTTTATTCAATTTCAGAAACATTTTTTTAAAGATGCAAATTTCAAAATTGGGATTCTTTTGAAAGCCGGATATTTACATAGATTATCCCTCTGTCATACAGCCTCCTGAAACTGTGCCCAGACCCACGTGGCCACTTGAGGCAGTTGTCACTTTTGAAAACTTAAGCACGACTCAGCACTTTTGGGAGACAGTTTAGGAACGATGGAATGTGAGACCCATGGTGTAGATTGAAATGTTACAGCATTTGGTCTCAGTCACTGGAGGGATCCCTCATATTTACCTGGCTCACTGAAGAGCCCTACTGGCTGTAATTTAATATGCATTGCAGTTTGATACAGGATAATCCTGTGTAAATATCAGAGAAGCTCGGATCATGGACCCAGAAACACTCCTTTTACTCCCATCTTGGTGAATATTGTACGCATTTGCATACACTAAATGTTTGTTTACTGGTACTGGTGGAGCTGTGCCCCAGCAGGCGTTGGCGCTTTTAGTGGAAGAGGGGGAAATAATACTTATGGTCAGCTATTGTTCAATGGCGGCTGTTTTCCCCCTGAGTCAGAAGGTCGTGGGCCAAGCCTCACTTCAGAACCATAATCCAGGCTGATACTTCCAGTGCAGTGTGGAGGGAGTGCTGCACTATCAGAGGATATCTCTTTTGGATGAGACGTTGAACCGAAACACGTTTTGCCCTTTCAAGTGAATATAAATGATACAGTGGCACTATGTGAAGAAAAGCAAGCGAGTTTTCCTGAGTGTAATCCTCGTTCAGTGCCACCAAAACAGATTATCTTGACTTTTAATTACTGTTTGTGGGAGCTTGCTGTGCATAAATTGGTTGCTTTTACTACATTGCAAAAAGAATTTAATGGGTTGTAAAGTTCTGAGGGTGTAAAAGGTGCTAGAGAATTGCAAAGAAATTCTGTGAAATTGTACCCTGGTAGGGGCTTTCAGGGAAAGGGGAGAAAATTAGAAAGGCAAGAAACTAAAATTAAAATGTAACTTTCTAAAAAAAGAAAAAAATTCTTTGCTCGTGTTACTAAATGTGTCTGTATGGGTGATTATATTCCTGTCACAGTATTGGGTGCTCAAACCGACGTGGACATAATCTTATTGGACAGACATTAAAGTGTGATCATCTTCTGGAGTTGTAATTTGAAAATATTTGACTTGTGCAGATGAAGCTTTGGGGGCTGCTTTAAAGCAAAATACCAGGTATGGCTCTCAGAAATTGCATGGGAGTCTGGTAACCCTGAAGTCCCTTTGTGTTTTCTCCTGTCTCACTATTCCACCTCTCCTGAAGTGATTGGCTCAAGTTGAGTTCCACAGGTGCCAACATCTGTTCATCTTGCTCCAAGCTTGGGCAGTGAGTGTTGGTTCAAGGGCATCATGTTTGAACCTGATGCTGTCTTCATTCAGCGAGGGTCACTGTGTAGTGACCACAACTGACCGACCTGACTGACCTTGGAGGAAGGTCATTGAGGAAAACGGAAGAACACTGTGCTGGCCCGATTTTAAAATCACTTGAACGCAGATTTGGGGCAGTGCATTTAGAGTCTCCCTGAGCAATGCCAGTTAATGCATTTCCAACTCTGACTGCAGCATATCAGGAATGGTTGCCTGATCTGTGTGTTACAAGCAGTCTAGATTAAAGTGTTAGCTGGGTGCTGAATGTGCCTACTTGCTCTATGTCTGCCCTGAACTGAATTGAAATAAAACTCGACTGTAGAATTTACCACTGTCCTCACAGGAGGTCTAGTTACCCTCTGCCTTCTGTTGTGTATTTCCAATCCACTTAGGCTGGATGGATCAGCAGGTTAATGTGCTTTAAACAGGGTAGCAGCAATGAGATGGTGCTTGTTTCATCTACCAGTTACTGTTATTTTGTTATTTGTGTTTAAGGGGAAGTTAGATAAATACATGAAGGAGAAAGGAATGTTATGTTGACAAGGTGAGTTGGGGGAGGGTGGGAAGAGGCTCATGTGGATCATAAACACATTGTCCAGTTGGACCAGATGACCTGTTCCTGTGATGTGATTAACATATTGTGACAAATTCTAAAATGTTCTTTGTTTGGTACCATCTGAAGTCCATCTTCTCGCAACTGAGGCTGTCTCCGGGGCTGAAGAAGGTGCTTTTTGCAACAGCTTTGGGAACAGTGGCCTTGGCCCTCACAGCACACCAGCTGAAGAGGAGAGGCCGGAGGAAAAAGCAAGATGCGGAGAAATGCACAGAGTCTCAGCTCCCTGCACTGGGCAGACTTCCACCCTTAAAGAGAGGTAAAGAAGCAATGTCACCATTTGTACGCATTTGTTTATTTGAAAAAAATGTTCTCTGCTTTTTCTGGAATGGGCTGACTTTTGCCGTGACCATCGGTATCAGCTGTGGAGGTCCAAGGGACTATTCTTCTTGCTGATCCCAGTCAGTGAGGGTCAGCAAAGTATTCTACTGTGGAGACCTGATCTCGTTCTCACCAAAATGTTCACATTTATGTACTTCACTGCAGGAGTCACTGATTGACACTCAGGAGCAGGAAACCTGGTGGGTTTTCTGTTCTGGGTCCTCTGGATGCTGTGGCACATCACTATTTCAACACAGACCAGGAATCAAGCCTGTGGGATCTTCCTGGTCTGTATGACAAAGCCCCATTTACTTCACGGGGTTTCTTCTGATGTCCAGAGGCAATCCTGTAAAGTTAACATAGTGAAACCTGTGCTGTGGAGGCAAACTAAAGCTCCCCTTTATTGGGGGTCTATAACCTCCAGCCTCCAATTACTATGGCCACCTTCAACAAATATAAACAGTGGCTGTCACTGACTTCATAGTTGGACCTGGTGTGAGTTATTTGTTTTGTCTTTCTTGATTCTTTAGGGTAATGAGAGATGAGATCAACTAAGGCTACAAACTTTTCTGCATAATGGTTTTATTATTAAAATGCAGCAGGTGTACAGCTCCCCCCTGCCCCAACACAACTCCCCTCCCCACCTTATGTCTTTACCACTGCTGGCTGCATAGTTGAGCACATCATAGTTCCCTGTGTTAACCTGGCAGAGCCTAAGGGGAGCTTTCCCATTCTCCTGGTAGTGTGTGAGACATGGATGCCAGTATTTAAAAAAAGGAAGTAGTGGCAGAAACACAATAAGTGATTCCTTCTGTGTTGTTATGAGAAAAGCCTGTATCCTCTAAACAGCCATTACCAAATGTGTCTGACATCTCTCCTCTTCCTTATAGCAACCCCACCCAAAAGGGTGCAGAGCCCAGGGAGTAAAAGCAACGATACACTTAGCGCAATCTCCTCCAGTGTGCTGAGCAGGCGATCCAGCTCTTCCCATAGTCTAACGTCGGTAAGGAGCAACTAAACCAGGTGAAGTTCAATGCAGAGAAGTGAGGTGATTCATTTTGGTAGGAAGAATGTGGAGAGACAGTATAAAATAAAGGGAGAACCTCTAAAGAAGGTGCTGGAACAGAGGGACCTCAGTATATATGTACATAAGTCATTGAAGATGGCAGAGCATGTTGAGAGAGCAGTTAATAAAGCATATAGTATCAGGCTTTATTAATAGGGACATTGAGCACAAGAGTAAGGAGGTCATGTTAAACTTGTATAAGACACTAGTTAGGCCTCATCTGGAGTACTGCGTCCAGCTCTGGCCACCATACTTGAAGGATTTGAAAGCATTGTAGAGAACACGGAGGAGATTTACAAGACTGATTCCAAGGATAAAGAACTATAGCTATGAGGATTGTTTGGAGAGGTTGGGACTGTTTTCCTTGGAGAAAAGAAGGCTGAGAGGAGACTTGATAGACATATTCAAAATCCTGAGGGGTATGGACAGGATAAATGAGAAACTGTTCCCACTCGAGAACTTCAAGAACTAGAGGGCACAGATTCAAAATAATTGGCAAAAGAAGTAAAAGTGATGTGAGGAATTTTTTTTTCACCCAGAGGGTGTTTGGAGTCTGGAATGAATTTCCGGAGAGGGTGGTGGGGGCAGATTCGATCAAGGTATTCAAAAGGGAACTGGATCTGAAAAAAAGAATGTGCAAGGTTACGGGGATAAGGCAGGGGAGTGGGACTAGGTAGACTGCTCTTTCAGTGAGCCAGTGCAGACTTGATGGGGCCGAATGGCCACTTTCTGCACTGTAATGATTCTGTAATGTGTTCTTCACTGTCTTTCCTGCATGAGAAGAATTGCATGGCTGTGGGGAAAGAGTGGGGCAGTGGACTAATTGGGATTCAACGAGCTGGCAGAAGCATAATGGGCTGAATGGCCGCCTTCTGTGCTGTTTGATCCTATGTCAGTTTTTAACGTCCATATGAATTGTTCAGATAAAAACAGGATTGGACTGGTGTACAGATGCTCATAATTTCTGACAGGGCAAATTTGCTCTTGATATGGATATGGAAGGTAAAAGCGCACAACTGGGCAAAAGCTAATTTCGGTGATTTACTAAGGGGCTCAGCACTGGTAGATTGGAAAATGCAAGTGCAGGGTAAAGCACTGATGGAGTAATGGGCATTCAGGGAAGTGATAGTTCAGGTACAAACTAGGCATAGCCCTTTGGAGGGAAAAGCTTAATGTGCCCTGGATGATGAAGAAAATAAAACTGTGAAAGGAGGCTTATAACAAATGCTAAGAGTAAGATTCAGATAATAACCAGGAACACTTGGGAAGTACAGGAGGGAGTTAATAATGGAGGCAAAGAGAGGTTACGAGAAAAGATTAGCAAATGAAATGAAATTGAACCTAAAACATTATGTAAACATATAAAGTGTAAGCAGTTAGGGGAAAAGTTGTGTCCTTTAAGGACCCAAAGGAAAATCTTCATGTGGAGCCTGATGAGGGCATGGCAAAAGTGTTAAATACTTTGCACCTGTCTGCATAAAGGAAGGGGGTGATGTGAAGGTTATGTTGAAAGAGGAGAGGGAAGGTATTGACAGGTTAATAATAGAGAGAGAAGAACCACTAAAAAATTAACATGACTGAAAGTGGCTAAGTCACCTGGTGCAAATGGATGCATCCTTGATTGCTGAAAGAAGCAAAGGTAGAAATAGCAGATGAATAGCACAGTTTTTTAATCGTCATTGGATACAGTAGTTGTGCCTGAGGATTGGAGGTTTTCAAATGTTATGCCACTATTTGAAAAAGGGGAGAAAGGTAAATCAAGAAACTACAGACTAGTCAGCCTAACATCAGTGGTGGGGAACCATTATCAAGGACAAAACGAACTTCCACTTGGAAAGTCATGGGTGAATCGAGGAGAGGTAGCATGGATTGTTAAGGGTAAATTGTTCTGCCTAACTTGATTGGATTCTTTGAGGTAACAGAGAAAGGTGACCAAGGTAGTGCAGTTGATGCTGTATTTATGGGCTTTCAGAAAGTGCCACATGGGAGGATTATTAAAAAAGGTGGAAGCCCATAGAATTAAGGGGAAAGTGATAGCATAGATGCAAATTTGATTTAGTGACAGGAAGCAAAGGGCGGCAGGGAATGCATGTTTCTCAGACTAAGCTGGTTTGCAATGTTGTTCTTCAAGGGTCAGTTTTGATCACCCCATTCACCAGCTTAAACGTTCACTCCCTCCACCACCAACACACAGTGGCAGCAGTGTGTACCATCTACAAGAGGCATTGCAGCAACTCACCAAGGCTTCTTCAACAGTACCGTCCAAACTCTACCACCGAGAAGGACAAGGGGAGCAGATGCATGGGAACACCACCAGCTTCAAGTTCCTCTCCGAGCCACAGACCACTTCGACTTGGAACTATATCGCTGCTCCTTCACTGGCTAGGTCAGAATCCTGGATCTTTCCCTAGTGGTACTTTAGGTGCACCTACACCACATGGCCTGCAACGGTTCAAGAAAGTGCCTCACCACCATCACCTCGAGGGCAATTAGGGATGAGCAATCACCCTAGACACCTGAGCACATAATATCATTTGACACTACAGTGCTGTACCAAAGGAGCACTGCACTGTTGGATTTGCCACCTTCTGGATGATGCATTAAATCGATGTCCTGTCTGCCATCTCGGGTGGATGTGAAAGATCCTACTGCCGCTGTTTTGAAGAAATGCAGGGGCGTTCTCCCCAGTATTGTGGTCAGTATTTATCCCTCAACCAACATCACAAAAACAGCTTGTCTGGTAATTATTGTGGGACCTTGCTGTGTGCAAATTGACTGTCTTATTTCCTACATTAGAACAGTGATGACTTTAAAGGAAAGTATTTAATTGACTATAATGCGCTTTGACATATCCAGAGGCCATGAAGTACATTACATAAATAAAAGTTATTTTTTAGCCTAAACCATGCGTTTCTTTCTGTTAAATGATTACTGAAAGGTGCGACCAGCGAACTCGCCAAATCCACCAGGCTTGCCAACTGAAGCAGGAGCTGTTCAGGAAGAGAATGAAACAGCAGAGGATTCCAATGCTGAGAACCTATACATTATTGGTAGGAAGCTTTGAGATACTGTGCTTTGATTACAGCCAAATATTACTTGCCTGCACAACAACAATAACTTGCATTTACATGGTGGCTTTAACATCATAACATATCCCAAGTCACTTTACAGGAGTGTTATAAGGCAAAAACACTGAGTCACATGAGACATTGGAACAGGTCACCAAAAGCTTGGTCAAGGAGGTAAGTTTTAAGGAGTGTATTCAAGGAGGAGGTGGAGAGGTTTAGAGTAGGAATTTCAGAGCTTAGGGCCTAGGCAGCTGAAGGCAGGCTGCCTATGGTGGAGTAATTAAAAATGAGTTGCCGAAGAGGTCAGAACTAGAGGAGTGTAGAGATCTAGAGGGGTTATGGGGTCTGGAGGAGATTACAGAAATGTGGAGGGGAGAGGCCATGGAGAGATTTAAAATAAGGATGAGCATTTTAAAATTGAGGTGTTGTTTAACTGGGACCCAATGTATGTCAGCAAGCACAGGGGTAATGGTGAACAGGATTTGATGTGAATAAGGACATGGGCAGCAGAGTTTGAGTTTATGGAGGCCATGTGGATTAGTGGGTGATGCATTGTTGTGTGGGGTAGAGAAGAGTGCACTTATCCACAGAAGTGCTGAAGGTGGTAGCCACAACTGCTCCTATGTGTAGGGTTTGCTGGACCTGCATTGGAGGGTGAAATTTCGACTATAAATGTAGAAATGAAAACATTGGAGAGAAAATCTACTTGTTTACAAGTAATTTCTAAGTTTTGGACCCTATTAAAAGCCTCTATTTGGTTACCCAGTACAGAAATGGTTTGGATCAACATCTGTAAGTGGAAGGTAGTAACCATACTTGCTCTCTGGCTACAAGTTCATAGAATTTTATCACGTAGAAAGAGACCATTCTGCCCATTGTACTTGTGTCAGCTCTTTGAAATCTAATTAGTCCCACTTTCCCTGCTCTTTCACCATAGCCCTGCAAATTTTCCCCTTCGTGTATTTATCCAGTTTTGAAAGTTACTATTGAATCTGCTTCCACTACCCTTTTAGGCGGTGCGTTCCAGAACATCACAACTCGCTGCGTAAAATAATTTCTCCTCTCCCCTCTGGCATGTTTGTCAATTACCTAATAATCTGTATTCTCTGGTACTGATTCTCATACCATTGAAACGGTTTCTTTTTTTCTTGTAACAAAACCCTTTATAATTTTGCACATATCCCACTCCCCCATTAACCTTCTCTATTCTAAGGAAAATAATCCCAGCTTCTCCAGTCTTTCCACACAACTAATGTCTCTTATCTCTGGTACTATTCGAGTGAACCTTCTTAGTACCCTCTCCAAGGTCTGGTGGGATATACTTCCTAAAATGCAGTCCTCAGAATTGGGGACACGTACCCCAGCTAAGGCTTAATCGATGATTTGCAAAGGATTAATGAACTGATTAGTTAACGCAAGCGTTCAGTTAATTAAAAAGAAAACGCAAGAAAATGAAGAGGCTGAAAGTAGCAGTTGGGGTTTAAAGCACATTGCTGGGGCAGAACAGATGGATCAATGTTCTGCATTTAACCTGGGCTACATCTGACTTTGATCAGCTAGATTGCCTGTTTGGGGTTAGGTGCTGCTATTCTTTGTTCCTGGCTGGTGGGGAAAGAGACCTGGGGGTGGGTGAGTTGATTACTGTCACTCTTGTACAGATCAATGTGTTTGCTTACGTTTGCAGATGTCAAGAGGCAGATTGCCCTGACGTCAGGAGTGAATTGGGAAAGTGGAGGATTAAATTCCAAGTGTTAGAAACCGTGTTTAAATTTTTATGATAATGCTAATTTTTGTTTTTTGGGTTCCCGAGTGTTTCATTTTGTAAATCTTGGGGCCATAAATATAAGATAGTCACTAATGAATCCAATAGGGAATTCAGGAGGAACTTTATCCGGAGAGTGGTGAGAATGTGGAACTCATTATCACAAGGAGTTCTAGAGGTGAATAGTATAGATGCATTTAAGTGAAAGTTAGATAAACACATGAGGGAGAAAGGGTTGGAAGCAAATGTTGATAGGGTGAGGTGAAGAGGGGTGGGGGAAGCATAACTGCCAGCAAGTACCTGATGGGTCTGGATAGGCTGTTTCTGAGCTTTATGTTCTGTGTAATTCTGTATAATTCTATTGAATGATCAGGGATGGAGCTGTTTGAAGAAGCTTTGCAAAAGTGGGAACTCGCCCTGACCAAACGGCAGAGGAGTGGCTCTGAAACAGAAAGAAAGAATTGTCTGATGAACCTAGGAGCGAGTGGTGGGACTGGGGACAACTGTGAGGTACACCTAGCAGACATGTTGACTGCATAAAGCAGTGTTACCTTCTGTGACTGTAAGAATGTCTGTTTTGTGGTTGAGGTGGCTTTATCGACCTGTTGTGGTGAGCCAAAGCTTTAAGCCTGTGATTTGCAAAGTGATGTAACTTCAGCAAAATGTGTTTTTGTCTGAAAGTAAGGTCCGAAACGTCGCTGACACTTACTGCCATCCCTTCTCAAACTGGCTACTCTGGTTTAGACAAGCGCTTGGCTCATAAACTGAGTTTAACATCCTTGTGTGTTAACATTTTTCTGTTGTGTTGTTCATCACAGTGCCCCAGAGAAGCAATAATGGAAGGGAGGTGGGGACAGACAGTGTTCATACATTTGGGGGTATAATAATAACCTTTCTGCTGACAAAAAGACAGATTTCAAACGGCCTCAACATAGTTAAGGCAGTGAAATGCCCAAGGACGTTCTGCGGGGGAGAAAGAGAAAAGTTCATTTTTCAGCAAGAGTCAACCCCTAACTTAGACTCACTGAGGCCAGTTGTAACACCCCAGCACCGACCTTGCCAAGATCGGCTGCGATCTTCTGTAGCACAGTGACTCACTGAGCTATAAGATCAGGTGAGCTGAACTTACTGCATCCTCAGCCTTTGCTGTTAGCAGGTCTCAGGTGGGATGATTGCAGGAGCCCTACATTTCGCCTCAGCGTCAAAATGTAACTGCTGTAGATGAGCATGCAAAGATGTTGTTTTGGCAGGCCAGAGAGGAAACTGAGTTTAGGATAATTTGAATAAAAGGCAGAAACCCTCACTGTAAATAATTAAACAGCCATCAAGAAACAAGGAGTTTTCGCAGAAGTTGGAAGCCCTGCTGCATCGCGCGTACCGGCTGCAGGAAGAGTTTGGGGAGACTGTGCCTTCTAACAGTGTGCTGGCTGATTTTGGTAGGTTTGAATTCTTAAACTAGGAAGAGAATATTGTAAACAGATTGCATAATTACTACTGATTTTTAGCAAAAGTTATACAGTGTGGTTTCATGGAAGAAAAACCTTCAATTTGTTTTTGCCCAGAGTGTGTTGGGGCTCTGGCCCTTCCCTATGGAGAGGATTCCGGGAGGTGTTATTTCGATGATGACGCCAGTGTGGCTTCAGAGGACTCGTTCTTTTCAGCGGCAGAGGTGAGCTTTATGTCATCTCTAGTTGGATTTAAGATGTCTTCCTGTTGAGCTCCTTGAATTTACAGTGGATTGCTACTGTCTGGCTTTGGATCAATCTTTTCTTATCGTAATTACTGCATAGAAGGTGGCTATTTGGCCCATTGAATCCGTTTTGGTCCTCCCTTTTCCTCCCTATTTTCTCTCCTGTCTCCTGAAAGTGCTGACCCAGTTTTGTGGAACAATACATGGGTACTGGTCACACTCATATCTCATCTGAGTGACCAGTTTTCATGAGAGGATTCAGACAATTGAGTGTTGGTCAGCTATTCTACATTGTGGGCCATCACAATGGAACCCAAACCTGTTCGATGCCACCATTGCTCCCACACATGTACCTTCTGCACAGTGGGCAAGAATGGGACCCTGTCCAATTTTTTTCTTCATCCTTAGCTCAGGGATGTTGATAATTGTAGCACCCAAACTGTGACGATGGCTACATACCTAGTTTCCCTGACCTCTGGTCACTAGACACGGCTGTTGTGCTTGTGAGTTTTACAAAGGCTTGGAAACCCCCTCAAAGAGCTTTTATGGGCGACTAATTGTTCGGTGCAACCTGGAATGGTAACGGAATACCAGCCAAACGATCCCTTCTGAAATAAAATCAGGGTCATGGCATGTTTGTTTTTCCTCCTATAAAGTTTCCTTCAATAATGTCACTGCCTGCAGCTGACTGACTGATTGACTGGTTTCACTGGGTTTAATGTTTGCAGTACTTTTCCCTTTTCCCTGCTTGAGAAAAACTGTATATTGACAGTTCCTGTATCAACTATTTTGACTCCATTGTAGTTTACAGCAGCGACCAAGTTTTTTTCAAAACATGTTTTCATGGGATGTGGGTGTCGCTGCAAGCCCTAATTGTCCTTGAACTGAATGTTTTGCTAGGCCATTTCAGAGGGCAGATGAGAGTCAACCACATTGCTGTGGGTCTGTATTCACATGTAGGCCAGACTGGGTAAGGATGGCAAATTTCCTTCTGAAAAGGAGATTAGTGAGCCAGTTAGGTTTTCTACAACAATTGATGATAGCTTCATGGTCACTATTACTGAGATTAGCTCCCATTTCCAGATTTATTAATTGAATTTAAATTCCACCAGTTGTCATGGTGGGATTTGAACCCTTGTCCCCAGAATATTAGCCTGTGTCTCTGGATTACTAGTCCAGTGACACGCCGCCATCTCCCCATAAATCTGTTGGATGTAATCGACTGTTTTGCAGTCATCCATGCCAAATAACCAATGTCCAGCCAGTTTGTTGGGGCACTTTGGAAGATTGGACGATGGCAAATATGGCTTCATGAAATTGCAAGCTTTGATGCATTGCCACAAGTTTAGAATAATCAGGGTCAGTCAGAAAATCTAATCCTCCTCCAACACCGATTTCAGAAATTTGTAGTGGTTGGTAACATTTCAACAAACCTAGCTAGAGGGATTTTTATTAACTGAATTGAAATGCAAACCGCCATAAGCTTTTCTTAGGATTTTGCAAGGCTATAGATGCATGCAACGGAGTTAGCAGTCCTTCTAATGGATGAGAAATTAAACTGAAGCCCTGTCTGGCCCGTCCAGTGGATGTACAAGACATGATGAGAAGAAGAGCAGGGGAGTTCTCCCTGGTGTCCTGGTCAACTGCACAAAAAATAGATTGTCCGATCATTTATTTATTTGCAGTTTGTGAAACCTTGCTGTGTGCAAATTGGCTTGCCATTTTGCCTACAATTTTTCTTTCACAGGATGAGGGCATCACTGGCTAGGCCAGCATTTATTGCCCAGCCTCAATTGCCCTTGAGAAGGTGATAGTGAGCCGCCTTTTTGAACTGCTGCAGTCCATATGGTGTAGGTACACCCACTGTGCTGTTAGAGAGGGGGATCCAGGATTTTGACTCAGCAACAGTGAAGGAATGGTGATGTAGTTCCAAGTTAGGATGGTGTGTTGCTTGGATGGGAACTTGCAGGTGATGGTGTTCCCATGTATCTGTTGCATTTGTCCATCTAGGTGGTAGAGGTCACAGGTTTGGAAGATGCTGTCGAAAGAGCCTTGGTGAGTTACTGCATTGCATCTTGTGATGATGCACACTGCTACCACTGTGCGTTGGTGGTGGAGGGAGTGGGTTTTGAAGGTGGTGGATGGGGTGCCAATCAAGAAGGCTGTTTTGCCCTGGTTGGTGTTGAGCTGCTCAAGTGTTGTTGGAGCTGCACTCATCCAGGTAAGTGGCGAGTATTCCATCACACTCCTGACTTGTGCTTTGTAGATGGTGGACAGGTTTTGGGGAGTCAGGAGATGAGTTACTCTTTGCAGAATTCCCAGCCCCTGACCTGCTCTTGCAGCCACATTATTTATATGGCTGGTCCAGTTCAGTTTCTCATCAATGGTAACCCCCAGGATGTTAATAGTGGGAGATTCAGCGATGGGAATGCCATTGAATGTCAAGGCAATGGTTAGATTCTCTGTTGTTGGAGATGGTCATTGCCTGGCACTTGTGTGGCATGAATGTTACTTGCCACTTAATCAACCCAAGCTTGAACGTTGTCCAGGTCTTTCTGCATGTGGGCACTAGTTGCTTCAGTATCTGAGGAGTCACGAATGGTGCTGAACATTGTGCAATCATCAGTGAACATCCCCACTTCTGACCTTATGATGGAAGGAAAGTCATTGATGAAGCAGCTGAAGATGCTTCGGCCTAGGACACTACCCTGAGGAACTCCTGCAGCAATGTCCAGCAGTGACTACATTTAAACAGTAACTTGTGAGCTGTAATGTTCTTTGGGATGTTCTGAAGTTGTCAATGGTGCTATATAAATACCAGTTATTTGGTATGGCCTCGCTGTGTACAAGTTGGCTGTCACATTTGCCTAAGTTACAATAGAAATACTTCGGGATATTTTAATGATGCAATGAATGCTTCATTGTTTTATGTAAATAAAAAGTTTATGTTAATAAATCTAATAAGGAAATGAGGAGAAACTTTGTTACCCAGAAAGTAGTTGTGGTGAATAGCATAAATGCATTTAGGGGAAAGCTGGATAAACATAGAGCGAGAGAGAGAGAGAGAGAGAGAGAAAGGAGTAGGAGGATAGGCTGATAGGGTGGGATGAGGCTTGTGTGGATCATAAACACCAGCATAGACCAGATGGGCCAAATGGCCAGTTGTGTGCTGTAAAATTCTGTGTAAGTTCTTTTTGTTTTGTCACTCACTACTCACTGCAGATTCAGAACTATTTGTTGTATTGGTTTGTCTGGGGGCAGCTCTTCAGCAAGAGTGTCGATCACACTATCGTGAGACTTTGAATATAAACCGGTTTCACTATGTCAGGCAAAATACAGCGGATGCTGGAAATCTGAAAGAAAAAAAAGTGCTGGAAAAACTCAGCAAGTTTTATTTTTATTCATTGTTTTATCCCCACCTTTTATCCTATTTTTGATCTTTTTTCCCACCAACTCCTGCCACGCCCCCCCCATCTGCACTAGAGACATCTGTCACTTGTTCATGTTGTTCTTTCCAGAGTGCTTACCCTTGCCTGGCTATTATCACATTCTGCTTTCTATCCTTAATGCCACCATCAGCACCTCCTTTAGCCAGTACCACCACCATTAACACCCCTTTGACCTTTTGTTTATGACATCGTTGGCAATCTCTCTTTTGCCTCTACCTATTGCTGGCCTCCTATCCAGCTTCACGTGCTCCACTCCCCTTAAACAGTATAAATTTCTTCATGTTTTTACTTCACTTTAGCGCTGATGAAGAGTCATATGGACTCGGAATGTTAACTCTATCTTTCTCTACATAGATGCTGTTAGACCTGTTGAGTTTTTCCAACATTTTTTGTTTTTGTTCCACTGTCAGGATTAGGTGGAAAACGTGGTTATCATAGTGTTCCTTTGGACATCTCTTTAACTTCTTACAACCATATGATACTCGCTGAATGTGTTTACTTGGTGAGAAATTATGTCATTACGGCAGATATTTCCATGTCCTGAGTGTTCCCTCTAGATTGGATTGATCTTGTTGACCAGCTATTGGAAGGCTGCAATCTTGTTATTACTATGCTACTTGGGCCTGAGTCTATTGGAAGGAGGACTAGCAAAGGCAGCTTGATTTATTGGGAACAAGCTTCTGCTATAATTAGAGGAAGGTTGCTTGAATGCAAAGTGGTGTTGCCTGTTTTGTTTGCAGCCCCTTCAGTAGCTGTTTCAACATTACAATGGTAATGTTAACAGATACTGCCCTTTTTATTTTAACAGCTTTGTTTTCAGCAAGCAGTTCCAGTGATCCGTCGCATCCACATGTGAGTTCTGCATTGGCCTTTTAGTCTGTGTTCACACTGCAATCCTAGCATCAGTGCAAAGCGGTTTCACTTTGTACAAATACTGAAATATTGTAGTGTGCATCAGGAGCCCGGCCTGATCTGACTTGAATGAGATCTTTTGCTTTAACCATGTAACACTTGTGCCAAGAAATTACCGTCCCCAAAAAGAGAGAATCTAACCATCTCCCATTGATAGTCAACAGCATTCCCATCACTGAAAATCCCCACCATCAACATTCTAGAGCGGTTATCATTGACCAGAAACCTAATTGGCTCACCCATATAAATGCTGAAGCTGCAAGAGCAGGTCGGAGGCTGGGAATTCTGTGGCGAGTAACTCATTACCTGGCTCCCCAAAGCCTGAACACCATCTACAAGGCACAAGTCAGGAGTGCAGTGAAATACTCTCCACTTACCTAGATGAGTACATCTCATATAACACTCAAGAAGCTTGACACCATCCAGGGCAAAGCAGCCTGCTTGATTGGCACCTCCTCCACAACCAGTGTACAGTGGCAGCAATGTGTACCATCTACAAGATGCACTGCAGGAACTCACCAAGGCTCCCTTGACAGCACCTTCCCAACCCATGACCTCTACCGCCTACATGGACAAGGGCAGCAGCCACTTGGGAACATCACTACCTGGAAGTTCCCCTCCAAGCCATGCGCCATCCTGACTTGAAAAAGCATTGCCATTCCTGAGTCAAAATCCTGGAGCTCAGTCCCTAACAGCACTGTGGGTGTACCTACACCACATGGACTGCAGCGGTTCAAGAAGGCAGCTCACCACCACCACCTCATGGGCAATGAGGGATGGGCAATAAATGCTGGCCTGATCAGTGATGCTCATGTCCTGAGAATGAATAATAAGAAATGTAAGATGATGTCATTCAGATCCTCTTGGATTTATCATCTGCTGCACGTACCTACTCACCATGAGTGCACCAGATTCAGTTTGTGCTGGAAGCCTTTGGCGCTGGTTCAGTTACTGGCACAGAGTGTCTGAAATGGCTTGGATGGTATCACTTTTTATATCTGTGTTCTATGTGGCACATTTTAAATTCCTATCTCCCATCCAAGTGTGGGAACTAGAAACCTGCTTTCCCTCTAAGCAGTAAAGAATGAAATGAGTTGTTTGCAATCAGTCTCTTTATACCACTAACCCATCCATGTCCCAGTTTTTCTTGCTTTCTCTCCTTTTGTTCTTCTGCATTTCTAGTATGCAGCCCAAAAGGCCATCCCCCATGTCTGAACGTGGACACTTAGCTCTGTACAACTGTGGGAAACCATTGCAGCTGATACCCAAATCTCTAACAGGGGTTAAGAGAGTTAAATTATGAGAACAGATTGCATAGACAAGGGTCGTATTCCTTCGAGTATAGAAGATTGTAGTGTGATCTGATCAAGTTGTTGAATATGATCAAAGGATTTGATAGGGAGGTATAACCTTAAAATTAGAGCCAGACCATTCATGGGTGATGTTAGGAAGCACTTCTTCACACAAAGGGGAGTGGAAATCAAGAACTTTGTTCGTCTAAAATGCTGATGAAGCAGGGGAATGTCAATTGAAAATCTGAACACCAAGATTGGTAGATTTTAGTTGGGTAAGGATATTAAGGGTTAGGGAACCAAGGTGAGTAAATGGATTTAACATACAGATCAGCAATTATCTCATTGAATAGTGGAACTGGCTTGAGGGGGCTTTAATGACCTATTCCTGTTTCTACATCTAGTTTTAGCTTTTGCTGATGGCAATCAGCAGCTGGAACCCTGGCTGATCTTTCACTGCTTCCTAGCCCAGGGGCACAAACGGCAACATCTTATATTTATATAGCATCTTTAACACAGAAAAACATCTCAAGGAATTTCACAAGAGCTATTATCAAACGAAAGTTGACACCAAACCAGACAGGGAGATACTAGGTCAAAGAGTACATTTTAACAGGTGTCTTGAAGGAGGTGAGAGAGGTGGATAGTTTAGGGAGGGAATTCCAGGGCTTAGGGCCTAGATAGATGAAGGTATGACACCAGTGGTGGATTGATGGACATGGGCATAAGCCCAGAATTGGAGGACTGCCGAGGTCTCTGAGGGTTGTAGAGCTGAAGGAGTTTACAGATCTTGGGCAAGATTTGAAATCAAAGGTAAAATTTTAAAATTCGAGGTTGCCAGGCTTGAAGCCAGTGTAGGTCAGCGAGCATTGGTGGTGATTGATGAACAGGATTTGGTGTGAATTAGGATACGGGGCAGCAGTTTTGGATGAGCTCAGGTTCACAGAGTGCAAAGTGGGAGGCCGGCCAGGAGAGTTGGCATAGTAAAGCCTGGAGGTAACTGTAGCCCTTCAGTTAACACTGACCAAAGATTGAACCTGGGACCTTCTCATCTGTATGGCTGGATGTTACTGTTACCCAATGAGACCATTGGGGGAGTTTATAGGGGCCTTCCAATGAGAGAGAAAACTGCCTAAAATAGATCCTGCAGCTGTAAGCAGAGTGTGAGATGGGCCAGCTCGCCTTTTGCATGCTAAGTTTGCCAGAAACTTCCAGGTCAGATTCAAATTACAATCCTGCAGACTTCACTGTTCGACCGTGGACATAGAAGGACATGCAGAGGAAGAGGAATGTTGACTCAGTGAACTTGTGTCCTATTGCAACATTTAAGCTACCATGTGTCCTGTGCAGGAAAGAGATTTAAATATCATCCACACTTTTATATCTTCAGCTATTTGATTCTTTATCATTTGATGAAGAGAGATATCACTCGTCCAGATCATCCGCTTTATACGAAGAAGCCATGAGGATTGTTCGCGATGACCAGGTTGCCTGCAGATCATTCAGGTGCGTGGCCAAATCTATCTTCAGTCTCCCCACCGCCTTTCCCTCCTCCTCTTACTCTGTAAGTGGGTCCTCCAGCAGGGGTACACCTCTAGAGCTGATGTGGACAGCCTTCCAGTGCCCTATTATAGTGTGAGGTTGGACGGTGAATTGCCAGATGTGGTTGGCAAAACAGATACAGGAGCCAAGCTCCAACCTGTCCATGCCCATGCATTTTTCCCAGGAATCGCCACTGGGATGGTTATCATGGATGGTAACTTTGGCTGATATTTTTTTCCCCCAGATCTTTCCCAGCTCAGGATTTTCACTTTTTTCATATCCCTTCATAGTCTCACCTCTCCCTACCTGTAACCACCTCCATCCTTACAACCCTTCAAGAATTCTGCATTCTTCCAACTCCAGCCTCTTATGCATCCTGATTCCCTTTGCAGCACCATTGGTGACTGTTCCTTCAGTTGCCTCAGACCCAAGCTCTGTAATTCTTTCCCTAAAGCTCTCTACCTTTCTCTCTTCCTCTTAAGACACTCCTTAAATCCTATCTCTTCATTTAGCTTGGTGTCAAATTTGGTCTGACTTATGCTCCTTTAAAGTACCCTGTGACGTTTTGCTAAGTTAAAAGTGCTATATGAATACAAGTTGTTGTTTGTTAGAATCAAAGGGCTCTCCCAGCTGTGAGCGCAGTCCGGAGATGGAACCGCCTGTCGGTCTGTGTAAGATTCAGCTCTTTTCTAGTCCTTGACAGTAAAGCTGGCGGCCATCTTGTGTTTTTTAGAACAGAGCTTCTGGAATGCTATAGCGATGAGGACTTCCTGGCGAAACTACACTGTGTGCGTCAGGCATTTGAGGTAAACCTGTTGATAAGGCTGCTTGGTGGGTGAAGGAGACAAGTGTTGTAGTGATTTGAGTGTGTTAGGCGTGAGCAAGGGGGAGTTCACCAGTACATAAGTGTGTGTAAAAGGCATTTATCTCCAATCTGAGTGACTGGGGTGGAGGATGAGTTGAGTGGCTTATTCTGGGAAGGCTTTTTACTCCACGCTGTGCATTCCTGATCCTGTTCCTAGGTTTGCCTGGGACTGAGGAGCCAGCTAGCTACTTTCTTTTGCTGCCAGACAGAAAAGAGAAGGCTGAGGGGGTGACCTGATCGAGGTTTTTAAAATTCTGAAGGAGTTTGATTGGATAAACATAGAGATGTTTCCACTAGAGGACAACTCCAAAGCTAAGGGCCATGATTATAAGACAGTCACTAATAAATCCACTTGGGAATTCAGGAGAAGCTTCTTTATTCAGAGAACGGTGAAAATGTGGAACATCCTGCCACATCGAGTGACTTTGAGGCGAATAGCATGGATGCATTTAAAGACAGAGATACGAAGGAGAAGAAAGGAATAGAAGGATATGCTGATAGGGTGTGCTGAAGCAATGTGGGAGGAGGTTTGTGTGGAGCATGAACATCGATGGGCTAGTCTGCTTCTGTGTCCTAATTCAATACAACATAATTGAGGGAAGTGTCACAGTCGATGTGCTTGCCTTTAGCTGGATGGTTACAGGGTAAAGGGTCACCTGCACTTTCCTAACTCGGGGAATAGTGTGTAATTCGTCCTGTGCTCGTCATCTTTGGCCCAGTGTGAAGAACCAGAGGCTGCTGTTGGGTGCCAAGGGTATCTGCTCTACAATTGGCTCATGACTCCTCTCTGCCACCCAACCATGTGAGGACAGTGTATCTACAATGAGAGCCATGCAGCCACCTGCAACATCATGCAGTGGAGGATGGGTCACTGAATATATTCAAGGCTGAGTTAGATAGATTTTTGATAGACAAGGGAGTCGAGGGTTATGGGGGGCAGACAGGCAAGTGAAATTGAGAACTCCCAGATCAGCCATGATCGTATCGAATGGCAGAGCAGGCTCGAAGGACCGAATGGCCTACTGCTCCTAAGTCTTATGTTCCTATGTAATGTAGTAGTGAAGGGGAGAGAGGGAGGGAATGGGGACTTGGAGAGAGGAAAAAGTAAATTTTATATATACTATGCTCTTGTGTTGGAGCTGCACCACGTGATGGTGAAATATGGGGAGATCCCACATGCTGCAGGGAAGATTACAGTGAGATCTCCCTAACTGATGTCACTCACCTACTAACATTCGGGTTAGATTAGCATTGGCAGAGGGCCAGAAGAAAGATGCTGGCTGGAATGCAGTGTATGTAGAGGAGTGAAGGAAGGGACAGTAAAGAAAATACATTAAAAAGATGGTGTCACTTGGGGTAGTGTGGGGACAGTATTCATGTCTCTGGATTTAATTCTAATTCTGATTAGGGACTGCAGGGGAGGTCACAGTAATTTGAATCGTCAAATATTTTAAAGAAATTTTTCAGTCCAACATAAGATACAAGAATTAGGGACAGTGCTTAAAGTTCAGGGAGCCAGAAGAAAGTAGGAAATTCAGGCAACTTTATCTTTTACAAGAGGGTGGTAGATTAGTGGAGTTTATCATCAGCAGTGATGTTGGAACAGACTGCCACAGCATGGTTTCAAAAGGGATGGGTGAATTCCTGTTGTGAAAAGGAACACAAATCTGTTAGTTCTAGAGTCACGGTGTAGCCAGATGAGAGGACCAAAGGTCTATTCTTGCCCACATGTTATGGGATATGGGCATTGCTGGTAAGGCCAGCATTTGTTGCCCATCCGTAATTGCCCTTGAACTGAGTGGCTTGCTAGGCCATTTGAGGGCAGTTCAGAGTCAACGTCATTATTTTGGGTCTGAAGTCACATGTGGGCCAGACCAGGTAAGGATGGCAGATTTCCTCCCCTAAAGGACATTAGTGAACCAGGTGGTTTTTTAACAACAAAAAAAAAAATCCACCAGCTGCTGTGGGTGGTATTCAAACCTGTGTCCCAGTGCATTAGCCTGGGCCTTTAGTTAGTAGTCCAGTGACATTACTGCTATGCCATCATCTCCCCCTAATCTATAATAACAAAGGGCTGGGGAGATGATAAGCCAAGTGCTCCTAGACAGTATGCATTTATCTCAGTTGGATGTCTGCAGTTTTCAGGTCTGCAGGTCTGACAGCATCTGTGAAGTGAGCAAGAGAGTTAATGTTTCATGTCTGTGTGAGAGTTTCTGAAATGTTAACGCTCTTTCTCTCTCCGCAGATGCTGCCAGAACTGCTGAGTATTTCCAGAATTTTCTGTTTTTATTAAATTGGATGGTGATGTTGCAGGGTGGAAGCTGGATCATATTCACAGTAGGGAATGTGCATTGCTTCCATTTCTAACAAAAGCTCATTGTCATCACAGATATTGCTGCAGGATGAGGCAAACCGGCTATACTTCAGTGAAATTGGGAAGCAGATGATTACAGGACTGATGTCCAGTGCGGGAAAGGTAAAATCTCACCCCTACAAACATGCTGTTTTAATCTGTGCTTATAAGTGGAGAGCAGAGCGAATAACAAATATGAGATCATTATTGCACGTTAAGCACATAGTTTATTTTTAAAAATTCTTTCATGAGATGTGGGCATCGCTAGAAAAGCCAGCATTTCTGGCCCTTGAACTGAGTGGCTTGTTCCAGTGGAGCACTGAGTGGGGCACAGCATTACATCCTTTGCAGGAGGGGGCTGATATGCTGTGCATCTTTGAAAGGTTTGGACAGATTGTCTGAAATTTCCTGTAGTTAATGGCCAGAAAATTGGCCCCAAGATATCAACCTTTTATGGTGGAACTTGCATTGATTGTTGCTGTATGCCGTCTGGGGAATTAAGCTGCGTAACACTTTATATCTGACGTTGTTTCATTAAAGTGCTTCTCAGTTCATCTTTAAAACAATTGGAGAACTGCACGTAAGGGCCCAGATGAAAGACACAGTATCCAGACCAGGCTATGATCGGGGTTCTTATTACACCCTGAGCTTACACTATTCTCTAGTTGGATATTGGGCATTGTGGGCACACTCCTGAATGCCAGATGCTCAGGTAATTTACAGGAATAGCTTAATTCCTCTGCGCAAGGGAGGATCTGTCCTGTTGCAAAGAGGGAAGTGCCAGTCTGATAACCGAGTGACTGTTCTTAAAATCTGAGGAGGTGCTCGCTGCTCAATTTCCTCTGGTTGAGGCGAACTGTGTTGGTAAGAGTTAAACTGGTTGAAGAAAGAGGTGAATGTGGGTGGAAACAGTGACAAAATCCGATCTTCCCATCACTGTAATGTAATAAAAAGAAGATTCTTATCTTCCTTTCCCTGTGTGTCTCTCTCTCTCTTGCAGAATGTAAATAGATTCCATGAGACTTACCAGGAAATGCTGCACTATGCAGCAAGAGAAGAAACCTGGGTAACGACGAAGAGAGAGCTGGAGGGACGAGGGGTAGGTCCAGAAATCTTTTCAGTTGCTAACTGGATAGGGTCGGAAGCGAACGTCCATTCGGTGTTTTGTTGACGTTTTATTTTTAAATTACTGGAGCTGTACATCTTACAGCACATTAATGCCCATCAAAATAGATGTATTCCAATGTGTGACAAACTGCACTGAGGTGAACTTTGGAGTTGGAACCATGTAATATTTAAGCACATTAGCATTTATTGCTATCGGAAGAGTCAAGTATTGATTCAGAGCTACAAAGAGTAACTTTTATTTGTCCATGGGAAGTGGGTGTCACTGGCTAGTCCAACATTTATTGCCCATCCCTAATTGCCCTTGAGAAGGTGGTGGCTCACCACCCCCTTGAACCATTGCAGTCCATGTTTTGTAGGAACACCCACAGTGCTGTTGTGGGGGGGGAATTGCAGGATTTTGACCCAGCAACAGTGATGGAATGCCAATGTAGTTCCAAGTCAGGATGGTGTGTGACTTGGAGGGGAACTTGCAGGTGACGGCATTCCCTTGCATCTGCTGCCCTTGTCCTTCTAGGTGGTAGTGGTCATGGGTTTGGCAGGTGCTGTTGAAGGAGACTTGGTGAGTTGCTGCAGTGCATTTTATAGATTGTACACACTGCTGTCACTGTGTGTCTCGATGATGGAGGGAGTTTGTGGATGGGGAGCCAATCAAGCTGGTTGCTTTGTCCTCAATGGTGTTGAACTGTTTGTGTTGCCTGGATGAGTGCAGCTCCAACAAGTGGGGAGTATTCCATCACTCTCCTGACTTGTGCTTTGTAGATGGTGGACAGGCTTTGGGGATTTGGAAGGTGAGTTACTCTTTGCAGAATTCCCAGCCTCTGACCTGCTCCTGCAGCCACAGTATTTATATGGCTAGTCCAGTTCTGTTTCTGGTCAATGGTAACACCCAGGGTGTTGATAGTGGGGGATTTAAGTGATGGTAATGCCATTGAATGTCAGGGGGAGATGGTTAAATTCTCTCTTCTTGGAGATGGTCATTACCCAGCACTTGTGTGGTGCAAATGTTACTTGCCTCTTATCATCCCAAACCCTGAATATTATCCAGGTCTTAATACATATGGACGTGGACTGCTTCAGTATCTGAGGAATTGCAAATGGTGCTGAACATCGTGCAATCAGTGAATATCCCCACTTCTGACCCTGTGATGAGGGAAGGTCATTGATGAAACAGCTGAAGATGATTGGACCTAGGACACTACCCTGAGGAACTCCTGCAGCGATGTCCGATCTGATTGACTTGAAACCCCTGAGTTTTCAAATCACGTTTTTACTGAGTTGCCTATGTTGTATATTTCGACATATTTGGCTGAAATTTCACAGTGATCTTCCATGTGAATTATGGGGCCTTCTATCTAGCAAAATCTGCTTAAATGTAGAGATGTTTCTTGTTGGGGAGACCAAAACTAAGGGCAATTAATATGCGATAGTCATTAATAAATCCAACAGGGAATTCAAGAGAAGCTTCTTTACCAAGAGAGTGGTGAGAATGTGGGACTTGCTACCACAGGGAGTGGTTGAGATGAATAATATAGATGCATTTAAGGGAAAGCTGGATAAACACATGAGGGACAAATAAATAGTTGGATATACTGATAGGGTGAGATGAAGTGGAGTGGGAGGAGGATTGTGTGGAGCACAAGCCAGTTGGTCCAAATGGCCTGTTTCTGCTCTATAATTTTTTGTTTCGGGAGAAGATCTCGAATAGAAAGAAGGGGGCAGCAAGTTGGAGTAGGATGCTTTAATGCCTTGCTACGCATCATCCTTGTCACACCTTCTAATTCAGGGGTGTAGGTATTTTTAATGCAAGGTACTCTGCTCCTGCCGTTACACTGTATACCTGACCGAAAGTCCATTCTCAAATCTGCTGCAGGAGGTGCTGAAGGAGTGACCTTAGAGGTTACCCTCACCAACATGGATGTAGGCCTCAACAGGGCAGAATAGCTTAGAATAGCAGCTCCGTGTGTAGGGATCCAAGTCACACCGCTCTAGGAAACCTCATTTTTAATATTTTGCTGCATTTCTCTGGTGTTGGCTCGCCTCTTAAATGAGAAGGCTATGGGTTCAAGCCCAAAATGCATGCTGACATTCCCAGTGCAGTATTGAAGGAGTGTTGCACTGTCAGACAGGCTGTCTTTCAGATGAAATGCTAAACTGAGACCCTGTCTGCCCTCTCAGGTGGACGTAAAAGGCTCCCGTGGTGGTATTTTGATGAAGAGCAGTGAATTTCTCCGGCATCCTGGCCAGTATTTATCCCTCAGTTGACATCACTAGTAATGGATTATCTGTCATTATCTCATTGCTGTTTGTGGGATCTTGGTGCATGCAGATTGGCTGGCGCGTTTCCTACATTACAACAGTGGTTGCACTTCAGAATTGACTGAAAATCAATTGATGACATCCTGAGGTTGTGACCGGTGCTATATAAATGCAAGATCTTTCTTTTGTTAACGGGAGAAACCTTGTATTCACAGGTTGTATGCATGAGCTTCTTTGACATTGTGTTAGATTTTATTCTGATGGATGCCTTTGAGGACTTGGAAAGCCCTCCTTCGTCTGTAGTGGCTGTTTTGCGGAACCGTTGGCTCTCAGATAGTTTTAAGGAGACGGTAAGTCACATTGATTTGCATTAGTGTGCTGCAGTGACCGTAGGGACGATGATTCACCAGCGACCTATGTTGCAAACAAATTTAAGTAAAACTAGCCCCATTAGTCTCCCTGACCATTCGACCAGCTCTGGAGAGCTTGAGGCCTGAGGCTGTGTCAGTGCTCCTCTGTCGGGGGCTACTGAAGGTGCTCAGGACCAATGACTAGCTTTAACCACTCTGCCTCCTGCCTCTTGTTCCTGCCTGCGCTTTCTTTCCGTTGCTTGCACTATGTGTCTTGTCTGCATTTCTCTCCGATGTGACCAAGCATAGTTTTCAGATGAAATGGGGTTTGAGGATGGGGAATAATGTTAAAGTAGGATACACAGAGAGAATTCAGTCTCCATTTTGAAGTGAGCCATTCTTTCCTTTTTACCTTCACCTTAGTTATAAGTTGTTGTGCCCACATTTATAATGGAAGCTGCCTGTGTAAATTTGTCATGCTGTAATTACACCCCCACTTCTTTTAACCTCTCCCACTGGCTCAAGTTGGGCAGGGAAATGTTGCAGTGCCTCAAGTAGTTGTCACGTCGTAAAATTTACCTTCCATGTTTGTATGGCAAGTTGCAACACTAAATATGGACACATGAATTTATAATGGAAAAAGTTGACAGGAAGAACATGCAAGTGTAAGATTTTTAATATCTTTCAGACATTTTGATAGATCAAAAGAACCTTTATATACTTTTTATGATGTGTAAGACCAAATAATTTCTATTGAGTCTATTTATTCATATTGAGGGACTCATTGCATGACTTATCATGACATCACTGTTTAAAAATAAGGGGTTGCCCATTTGAGACATGAGAAATTTTTTTCTCAGAGGGTCGTCAGTCTTTGGAACTCTCTTCCTCAAAAGGCAGTGGAAGCTGAATCTTTGAATAGTTTTAAGGCAGAGGTAGATCGATTTTTGAATTTTTGAAAGGTTATTGGGGATAGGCGTGAGGTTACAATCAGATCAGCCATGATCTTACTGAATGGCAGAGCAGGCTTGAGGGGTCAAGTGGCTGAGTCCTGCTCCTAATTTGAATGTTCATATGACTTTGGCTACCAGTAAGCAGAACAGATAATTCACTGGCAACCATCACATATCCTCTGCTTTGTGAACAGAGGTGCATTTCTCTTATTTCTTTTGATCTCTGTGTTTTGACCCCTCTTGTTTCCCTTGCACTTCACAGGCTCTTGCCACAGCTTGTTGGTCGGTGTTGAAAGCAAAAAGGCGACTGCTGCAGGTCAGTAAACAAGTGGTGAGGGTGGCGCACAAACCAATGATTCTAAAGACCTTCACATGCGAAGTGTGGAGAACACTGCTTGCTTGGCTGAAATGGAATCAAATTTAAAATGAATGATATTCTCGAGCTTAGTTTAAGTGGGTGTTACATTATTGTCTTGTGACTGTAGGTCCCTGATGGTTTCATTTCCCATTTTTACTCCATTTCGGAGCACGTCAGTCCTGTCCTTGCCTGGGGCTTTCTTGGACCAAAGCAACACCTCTGTGAAGTTTGCAATATCTTTAAGGTGAGACACACATTTTAAAATCTCTTTGGTCCCCTGTTGTATTGTGAGTAAGTGCAAGGGGGCTTGCTCCTTCTCGGATATTGAATATAATTTTGTTTCTTTGATTTTGTTTATTGAAAGATAAGAATTGTTCTGGGGATAAGGATGTCACTGGCAGGATCGGTATTTATTAGCCACCCCCTGGTTGTCTGTTGAGAAAATGATGCTGGCCTGCCAACTTGAATCGCTGCAGTCCATGTGTTGAAAGGTGTTCCCACAGTGCTGTTAGAGAGGGAGCGCCAGGATTTTGACCCAGTGATGATGAAGGAATGACTATGTTGTTCCAAGTCAGGGTTAGGTGGCCAGAGGCCACTAATACTGGACACCGGTGTGGCATGTGGGGATGACATCATCTCTTTCAGAAATAGTGTGGTTTGAAGACAACATGTGGGGATTGGCTACGGTGAAATGGGGAAAACATATGAAAACTAACATGTTTCCTGTATCCCAGTCGCTTGAGGCTGCTGAAGACTGGGAAAGGAATGAGCACAGGCCCCTGCCAGTGCTTCAATGAGGTGAGTGTACTGTAATTGTGAAGCACTGCAGGCATGATCTTCACTGCACAGTAAGTTCAAGAAAAATGTAAGGAACAGCACCAACTGCTGTACATTGCCTTTTTCAACCTCACAAAAGCCTCTGACTTTGTTAACTGCAAAGGTTTATGGAATATCCTCCTCAAATTTGGATGTCCTTTTTTTAACCATCCTTCACTTTCTACTTGATGACGTGAGAGCTGTGATCCTTGCCAATGAAACCGCCGCAGACCCTATCTCGGTGAAGACTGAGGTCAAGCAAGGTTGCATCATTAAACTCTCTTCTCCATCGTCATCGTTGCTATATTGCACCTCACCGCTTGCAAATTACCCACAGGCGTGGAGATAATTTACAGAACAGATGGAAACTGTTCAACCCACGCTGCCTTCAATCCAAAACCAAAATCACTCCCAGTATCAGTCATTGATGCAGATAATGGTTGTGTGCACTTGCTCAGAAACTGAGCCTCAAGTCATTATTGACTTCTTCTCCGAAGCATATGAGAAAATGGGCCTTTCACTAAACACCTGGAAAAGGAAGGTCCTCTTCCAACCAACTCCCACAGCAAAGCATTCCCTCCCATTGATTAAGATGAACGGCGAGATCTTGGAAAATGTGGACTATTTTCCATACCTTGGGAGCCTCTTCTCAATGAAGGCAGACATAAATATCAAGCTTCATCATCATCTGCAATGTTCCAGGTCAGCCTTTAGCTGACTGAGGAAAAGAGTGTTTGAGGGTCAGGATCTCAAATCTGAGACTAAGGTCTTGGTTTGCCAGTCAACAGCGATCCCTGCATTCGTATATGCTTTGGAGACTTGGACCACCTACAGCAGGTACCTCAAAGCACTGGAGAAGTACCGCCAATAGTGCCTTCTCAAGATCCTCCAAAGCTGTGGCAAGAAAGGCGGTCCAACAACACCGTTCTCTCCTAAGCTAACTTTCCCAGCACCGAGGCACTAGCCACTCAAAACTGGCTCCGCTGGGCAGGAGATGTCGTTCATTTGCTTGACACCAGACTCCTGAAGCAACTGTTCTACTCAGAACTTTACCATTGCAGGAAACTCTCAGGAGGACAACAGAAACACTGCAGGGATCTTCTCAAAGCACCCCAAGGAGATCAAACATCTCTACCAAGGTCATAGGAGTTCCTGGCTTGTGACTTAATAAAATCGAGGTTTATTCGGGAAGGCACTGAACACATTGGGACACATCGGGAACATGCAGAGGTGAAGTCAAGGCATCGGAGGGAGCGTGCAAACCTCCAAACACCGCATCTGCCTGACCCTTAAACCCATTTGCCCCACGTGTGGCAGAGTCCTCAGATCACGCATTGGACTTAGTAGCCATCTCCACACCATTGAACTGGAGCGGAAGCAAGTCATGCTTGATCCGGAGGGACTGCCTGTGTAGAAGGGGAAGAGGTGTACTAAATAGTAGACATAAAGCCATCCAGTACTGGACAGTGGTCAGGCTGGCTTAAAACCAGACTGTCTGATACAAAATCAGATGCCTAGCCCCCCCAGGTCAGGATGATGTGTGTGACTTGGAGGTGGCATTCCTGTGTATCTGTTGCAATTGTGCTCCTGGAGGTTTGGGAGGTGCTTGGTATTAATATATTGATATTGAACTGGTAGAAAAGCTATTGAGCCTTGACTGTGCAAAGGAGCTGTACTAACAGGCCCAGTGAAGTGCTTCTGGATTAATTACAATATTTCCATAATACTTAACTCACCACTTTATTTGAATTTTTTTGACAGTTTGGGTAAATGCATCTGGCATTTACTGACAATTCATAGAATTTGTGGAATAGTACAGCACAGAAGGAGGCCGCTTGGCCCATCATGCCTTTCTCAGCTGTCTCAAAGAGCTATTAATGAATCTCACTTCCTTGCTCTTTCCTGATAGTCTTGCAATTTTTTCCCTTTTATAGTGATTCAATTGCCCCTTCTATAAAGTGAGAATTGTTGTCCTCGGTATTGCCACCCACTGGCGCCTGTTGTTACTGCAGCAATCATGCAATAATGAAATATGTTTTTTAATTTCAAAATGTAGGGATAGATGAAAGATTTCTCTAATTTAAAGGAAAGACGGGGAGAAGGGGTGTCTCATGTATGGTGTGTAATATATTTGTTGTTTAACTATAGTTTTTTTACACACAATTGTGCCTTTGTCTTGTAGCAACAAATTCTCCAGTATTTGAAGGACATGTTTGATGTGGACAAGGTGCGATACACTACAGTGAATTCACTGGTGGATGACATTGTACAGTTGTCGCGGAGACGCAGCGAGATTCTCCTTGGCTACCTGGGCGTTGATGCAGTAACGGAAATGAATGGGACTATACCCACTGACAATGGACCTTTGGAAGAGGCCAGTCTTGTATGAAACCCGGCACAAAGGTTTTTTTAAAAAACAAAAAAAAAACAAAATTAATTTTGGGAAGAAATGAATCAAACCACATCGCACTGAGAATCAGTGGCTTATATCCTATTCCTGGATGACCCCCATTTTGAGGAGACTCCTAAGAGTCTTGATCAGAATACTTCATACACATTGAGGTTGGCTCATTCTGTTGGATATCAGCATTTTGACATGGCATGGTCGGGGACAGGAAGAGTGGGAAGTTATTCTCCCAGAATCTAATACATCCTCGAGATGGTGGAGGGGGCGTCTTTGGGATAACCCAAGAATTGCAGGACAAGAAATATGCTTCTCTCCACTTTTACAGTTGCGGGGGGACATAGAATCAGCCTTGCTCTTTAAACTCAGGTGCAACTGCCCCCCTCAGTGTAGTGGATTAATACACTACCTGGTCTGTTACTGAGCCATACAGATCAGAAAATGTCATTGTGATTTGGTTAGATGTCCAGGGTTGTAAAGAGCACAATACAATTGGCCTTAGCATCCCCTGCCTAGGGAGGAAACAACACAGAATTGACACAACACAGAATTGTCACAACACAGAAGAAGGCCGTTTGGCCTGTTGTATCTGTGCTGGCTCTACGTATGAGTAACGCGCCTAGTGCCATTCCCCTACCTTTTCCCTGTAACCTTGCACATTCCTCCTAGTCCAATGTTTTTATACCTGCTCTTTTTCCTATCACCCGGCCCAGTACTACCAAACTATGAAATGACACAGTACAGGAGGAGCCCATTCTTTGACCAAACTGTATAGTTCTCACACTAAAAGGATTACATCTGAAAATTCAAAGCACTTTTTTTTTACCCAAGACTAGCAATGGAGTCTAAAAATCAGGCAACTAGTTCGTTTAAACTTTTTTTAAAAAGTAATTTGATTTTTAACTTTATTGTCAATATGATTCTTGACGCTGTTACATGGATCTGTACCAGCTAATCATTCTCCAGTTCTGTGGAGGTCCAGTGTCCTGAATGGTGTCACTGAGCCAATACCAGCGGATTGTGGCCTGTACTGGTTCCTGCTTATTTTGATATTTTAACCAGGATAAAATTGAGTTTAACAGGAGCTGGATGCTCCCTGATATTTCACTGTTTGTATTTGAGGCATAATTCTGCAGTTGAACCACCTGCCCACATTTAAAAAATTTATTACTCCTCCCATGAGTAATGTGGCACTTGGCAATTGGGGGAAGTTTGCACACCTTGTGGAGGTCAGTGTCCAGAATGGCAGAGGACTAGATGTAGATTCTTTTCCTGCACCACCCCCTCCACCTTCTTCGGACACAGGACACAACAGGGAGGGAAATTAACTAAAGTTATTTTCTTCATAACTGTCTACCTTCAAGAAGTCGAAAGGTTTTAGTAAAAGGCTGCATATAGTGACACCAGAATCCCAGCCAGAATGGTGTGATGATTGGTTAATTCCCTCATCAATCATGCCTGGAGACTGCACTGCCTCTAGTGACTAGGATTGGTTTGACTCGCATAATTTCTGTTCTGTAGCTATCCTCCACTCACTGCATTTTGCTGGAGAAATAATCCTGTTATTGGGAGAGTTCTGTTTGCTGTAGTTTGTAGAGGCTCTGTTTAAATAGACTCTGCTTGCTGTTACAACAAATTGGTTTTCTGTAAGGTCTGCCATAATTCCTGTCTGCCAGTGGTGTCAGTATTCACTTTGCTACCAAAGTGTAGGCGACATGGACTGGGTGAAAATGGCAAAACGTAAGAGAGTAGTTTCATGATCAATGTACCCAGACAGTCATAAACCACACAAGTCTCATATTTTTCCACCCTAACTTTCACTAAATGGGGTTTCATGTTGCTGTGCTGCTCAGGCAGACTCTTTCACTTCCGCCCACTGTTCCCTTGAGGCTGTGTGGGTGTACAACAATCTGGAATGTACTGCACAGTGCCATAAACAGACCACCTGCAACCACTGTTCCCTCTAAGATGCGTATGGTCGCGCTGTGAAATAAACAGGCAGTGCACAACAAAGAAAAATAAGAAGGAACATTGCTTCCACTCCTAGGACTCTCGTATGTGGATGCTTGGTGTCCCTAAACCCACACACCAGCTCAAAGGCTTTAAAATTCCTGGCATAACTCAAATGAAGTGGTTTTTCATCGAGTTCCTTTTAAAGTTAAGGTGTAATTGTTTTAATTTTGTGAGGGATGGAGTCAACTCTCTCGCTCACGCTCTCTCTCTCTCTCGCGCGCGCGCATGTGTGCTCCCCGTATGGTCCTAGGTTTGTAATATTTAATTGGCCCAAATAATGATGATTAGTTGCATGATGTGGGAATGCAGAGGTGCTGTGGGAGGTGGGGGTGAAAGGAGAGTTCTCTTAATGTGGATCAAAAGTCTAACTGTCTCAATGCTCAGGTTTGGGTACTCCCACTACCCCCCTCCAAATAAAGAGGCCTGATATATCGATATCTGATATCAATGTTTTATCATCAATAGATGATGCCGACCTGAAGTAGGTTTCTTTTTGTTTGAATTATTGTGTTAGTGAGCCTTGAAACAAATTTGTTTGCCATCAACAGAATCAGCCTTGAAAAGTCCATTTCTGCCTTTTGGAGTAATTTGGAGCGTGCTACACCAACAATTGAAAGAAGGTGAGACTACTCACTGTAAGATGGAAAGGTGTGGAGATTTGATTTGTTTTTGAGGTGGTGAGCTTTGTGACCATCTGTTGGAGCTTTGGAGGTTCAGACCAGATCAGGTTCCCTGATGCAATCAGATTCTGAGATAATTACTGACTACTGTTCTGGAAAGCTCACTTTAATTCATGGATTTCTTTTTTTCCAACAATGTGACATAGAGGCTACTTATAAATCAGCCAATATATCTTTTCCAGAATGATATCCTGTTGGTCATTGAAGGATTTATAATAGGACTACTGAATGTATTAGGATGTTAAGCAGTGGTTTCTATTGAGTTGAAATTTTTGTTTTGTTTTCTTCCTGAATTGTGATTGAGGCTTGTGGAAAACACTGATACTGGAGGAATGGACACAAATGTGTTTGTGATGTAGTGCTCAGAAAATAAAGTGGCTGCTGATTTTTTTATGAAAGAGTCTGCAGGAGAAGTTGGAACCTAGAGAGCGATCTGCTTGAGGGACTGGGTGTTGTGGTCAGAGAGGACACTGGCCCCTTTGCCACCAGTTCCTGGGTTGAAATCCCAGCTCAGACTGGGATGAAATTCCATTCTGGCTGACTAGTTGGCGTGAGGGTTCTGGGTGTGATGAGTTTGGGCAGCCTACAGCCCTGATGGGCGAGTGTCCTCAGCACAATATCTATCGGCCTCAGTTGGAGAGGTTACAAGGCAGACTGGAGTCAAAGTAACGCAGTCAAGGGGTTTTATCCTGCCTTTGGGGTTAAAGTGCATAATTTTAAGAGAGGTTTTTTTAAACCTTGCATCTTAATGCAAGGTATACCTGATCTGTGAGTACTTGATAGGTGGAGGAGGGGCACTTTGAGTTCAAGGCTGTGTGGGCTTACCAGTTTGCAAGCTGTACTGTGTACACCAAGGTGTTTTTTTTTTAATAATGTGCCAGAAAGTGTTCATGCCCAATAAAAGTCCAATGGTCTGTTTTTTTTGAAAGGGATAGCCAGTTTGGCTATGTAGAAATCAGATTTGCGCAGTAATGCACTTTATTTACATTAAAAAAAATTGTGGCCCAAATTGAGCAAATCCACACCCCTCATCCCCAGCCCAAACGATAGTTGTATCTATTTTAAAGAGAGGATTTGCATTTTTATAGTGGATTTCATGACCTCAGAAGTCCCAAAATGTTTTACAACCAGTGGAAAATTTAGTAGTGCACTCACTGTTGTAATGTAGGAAATGCTGCAATCAGTTGGCACACGGCAAGATTCCACAAACAGCATGGTGATAATAATGGAATAATCTATTTTTTTGCATATGATATTCGTTGAGGAATAAATATTGGCCCCTGGGATAATTCCCCTGCTCCTCATCAAAATAGTGCCATGAAATCTTTGTCATCTGAATAGGCAACTGGGCGACATTGTTTAACAGCTCATTCAAAAGACAGTACCTTCAACAGTGCAGCACATTCTCAGTACTGCACTGGGTGTGTCAGCCGAGAATTTGTTCTCCAATCTCTGGAGTGGGATAGTAGGGATACATTCTAGTAGCTGATGAAAGTTAGAGAGCTCCCCATTGCTTTTGCACTGAGAATGTGAATTTGGAAACGATTCATACATAACATGGCTGCTTCTGACCCACACCTCCTTTATCTTGCACCCCCCCCACTTTTGTGACTTGCCTAGTTACGATCTGGCATCATAAATGACATTCAGTGGTGGTTCCTTTCCTAATTTGGAGAAGGCAAGCAAATACTATTAGGAAGCAGTGTGCACTTAGCAGTAAAGCTCACAGGCTTCTAGTTGCTGCTCTCCCCCCCCCCCCCCCCCCCCCCCTCCTCTCCCATTCCTATCGTAATTTTAAAATAATATTCTAAGGTTTATCCTTTTCCATACCATTCACTATCTTATTCACCTCCAGAAGATCGCTTCCCTTTCAGGCTGAAAAGTCTGAGTCACTTCATTCTTTTTCTTCTAATTCAAACCCCTGACACCAGGAATTAGCCTCAGGATGCTTCTCTGCACTGCCTCCAGCTGTAGAATTTTTACCTGTGTTTCGATGATCAGAACTGGACGCTGCGCTTGAGCAGTGGCCTGACCACAGCTCTGTACAATTCAGTCACAACATCTTCTGATTTGTACTGAGCTGTTTTCAATGATGTAATTTAATGTTCTCTTGGTTTGGTTGCTGTCCTATTTTGGATCAACGTCTCTAGCAGTGACTCTGCTAATCTGAGATTTCGAATCCTCTTCCCACTTCACCATAGCTAATTCAACACCATTCATGAAGTGTGAGTATTGATGTTTGTGTGGAGAACTGCAAGTGTAGACCCATATCTTATCACCAGCTGGTGCAACAGGTTGGAGCATTCCTTGAGCAGCCTTTCAGCAAGGCATTGCTTTAATCTTCAGCCCTCAAAGAAAAGGTAGTTTTAAAAAGCAAAGCGTCCACACACTGTCATATGGTTAAAACAGATGTCTGTTAGCCTGGTGCTACTGAAGTTACCATTCTCTGGGTTGGCCTCCATATCTCAGCCCACTGCTAGCAAAACTTCTTTTATTGTTTACAAAACTAGCAAGGCGCCATTTGGATTTGTTTCTGTCAATTCCAATAGATTTTTACTTAAAGGAGAATTGAAATGTAAATCAGATTTAGAAATTGTGTTTACTTCTTTACGCTTATTTTACTTTATTGACCAGGTCACCCCAAGGTGAGGGTTATTAAACAGCTGAAAGTTTTGTTTAATCTTTTTCTAACTTTTTTTTGTTTGAAGCTAAAGAACCTCATTGATCCACACAATGCACCAGCAGATACCACCTGTCCAAACTGTGTGCTTAACACATTTTATTATACCTGCTGTTCTGTCAGTTAGCCCAGATACCAATTGTGTCAGGCTGGGCTTAGTGTAAGATAATTAAGAGTAAGATAATTAGCCATTTAATTATCGATATGTGTTATGAGGTCTGTGGGAGTGGAGCACATTGGATTTTGTAACAGGGGTATATTCTGTAAATGATACCTTGTAGAACACAACAGGAAAAGGCAACCTGCAAGTTTGGAGCCAAGTTATAGAACTTTGAGTGGAGGTGGTGTGAGCATGGTGCCCAGGAGAGTGAAGGGAATTGATGGGAAGAACTGTCCTCTGGCCATGTTTGTGCACCTCCTTTTGACTAGCATAGGAGTTGGTCTGGAGCAAGTTACCTGCGTGACCC
This sequence comes from Cetorhinus maximus, assembly GCF_964194155.1. Lineage (NCBI taxonomy): Eukaryota > Metazoa > Chordata > Chondrichthyes > Lamniformes > Cetorhinidae > Cetorhinus > Cetorhinus maximus. The sequence goes on from NC_135888.1 coordinate 23,875,075, forward strand.
TAGTTTGTGGGGAGGTAAATGTGGGAATGTGGTTTGCACCTATTAAAGGGAAGGGACAAAGAGTCTGTAAGTGATAATCTGACGATGTAGGTGCATTGGACCTTATTTCTATTCTCATTTTAATCTTTAAAAAATTTTGTGTACATGTTGAGTTTACCCTACCTGTCAAATCATGTTTTTAGTTCCTGTAAAGAATCTCACCCAGAGAGAGAGAGAGAGAGAGAGAATGTGAGAGAGTATTGGGAGGTGCTGAAGGGGTAAAGAAACGGTTTGACCTCCACACTGTGTCTTATGATGTTGCAGCGATAGCAGATGGGGAGGCCTTAACCAGACTGGAATGAACTCACTGGACAAGTAACTAATATCAGTGCAAGCATTATAGGACAGACCAGAACAATTACCATGTCAATACCAGGTCATTTTTACCAGCAAGTAAGCCAAGGAATATCTGAACTGATACCAAACTAGCACCAGCAATTGTAAGGTCCCAGCTCTAGCATAGAAACACTATAATCTGATCTGGATATTCCTAGATCTCGCCCTCCCTGCCACGATTTCCTAAATTGACAATGAATTTGGTAGTTACTGATTAGTATAAGGTCAGTGGTTAATTTTGGTAATGGTTTATGGCAAAATTGCTGCAATGTCTGGAATTGAATGAAGTTTGTCTTGTATTGAGACTAGGCCTGGGTCCATTTTGAACTGAGTTGTGGGTTCAGTCTTTTGAAGCTGCTATTAAGGTTTCTTAAAAATTCAGAGGTTTGTAATAAGTTGGGGGCTAGGAAGAGAAGGGAATGGGGAAAAAGTGTCTGAAATGGTCATTCTTTAATTATATAAATGTGTGCCTATTTCTGTTTTTTGTGTGAATTATTGCTTTTGATGTAAAATGTATCGTTTCATCTTGAGAATTGAGATTTTTTTATTTTAAAAATCATCGCTGCTGTCCTGTATCCATCAATACATTTCAATTAAAAAAAAAGTCACAACAAAAATGTCTAATGGATTTACTTTTTAGACAAGGGTATAGAGGGTTACAAAACCAATGCTGGTAGATGGAGTTAAGATCAGCCATGAACTAATTAAATGGCAAACAGCCTCCCCCTGTTATGTTCTTACCCTGACTATGGTCCACACAAATCTCCTTTTACATTTTCCTAATTCTGAGGCATTATATACATGCAAATTGTTGTAGGATGAGCATGCTACAGACAGAGGTAGAGACAAAAACTTGTATTTATATAGCACCTTTATTAATGGGGTAAAATTTCTCACGGCGCTTCACAGGAATGTCATCAGACAAAGTTTGACACTGAGCCACATGAGATATTAGGACAGGTGACCAAAAGCTTGGTCAAAGAGGTAGGTTTTAAGGAGCGCCTTAGAGGAAAGAGGGAGGCCGGAGAGGTTTGAGGAGGGAATTTGAGAATTTTTAAGGTCCCAGGCCACTCAAAGCCTAACCATCAATGGCAATTCAAGCCTAATCCAGGACTGGCCTACATAATCCAGGCTGATGCTGTGTTAAGTGCAAATTCTTGCTTTCTCTTAGCTGCTTCACATTAGAACAAGGTACTACATTTCAAAGTAATGCATTGGGTGGTTTGGGCATTTGAGAGCTTGATAAAGTAAGATGAAAAAATTTGTATTTATAATACCATTCACAACTTCAGGGTGCCCCAAAGTGTGTTACAACCAATAAAGTACTTTGTAACAAAAACAAAAATAGAAATAGTTGGAAAAATTCAAGTCTGACAGCATCTGTAGAGAGGAACACTGTTGACGTTTCGAGTCCGTATGACTCTTCGTCAGAACTTTGTAAATGTAGTCACTGTTCTAGGAAATGTGGTAGCCAATTTGCACGTAGCAAAATCTTTCGAACAGTAATGTGATGGTTTGTTTCAGTGAGGTTGGTTGAGTGATAATTGTTGGCCAGGTCGTTAGAACTCTTGCTCTTCTTCGAGTAGTGCTATGGGATCTTCACAACCACCCGAGGGGACTGATGGTGCCCTGTTTTAATATTTCACCCAAAAGGTAGCTGGTGCAGCACTCCTTTTATATAGCCCCTCTGCCAGTGCGGTGCTTCCTCAGTACAGTTCCTCTGCCAATGCAACGCTCCCTCACTATTTCACGGCGTGTCAACCCAGATTTCGTGCTCGAGTCTGTGGAGTAGGGCTTAAACTCGGAGTACTCCCTATTGAGCCGTAAATGATAATGCAAGTTTAATTTTGCTCCATTTGTCTATTTATTCAAAATTGGGCATTTATCATAAGATAATTAGAGATGAAAAAGAATTAGGCTTATCATTCATTCATTCAAGCCAACTCTTAAATTGCCTCCACGACTTTGTCTTGAAGTTGTCTGTCCTATGATTAGATGAACGTCTGCTTTTCTGATTGGGCAAACCTGCAGTCACTCACCCAATGGACGATAGCGACCGGTCGGGGGGGCGGGAGGAACCCCTATCTTGTGGTGTGATTGGTTCAATGCGCTACAGATGCCGGGCTGCTATTGGTTCAAATGCCGTATCTGTGATTGGCTGTCGGCGGGTCGCCGTGATGCGGTAAAGATGGCGGCCGTTGGACAGTGCTCGGTTGCTGTGGAGAAAGAGCGGTGGCAGCCGCTGTCCCTCACGTACGTCGAATATCCCCCAGGTATAGCTTCTCCTGTTAGGGCTTTGCAAGAATGATTCTCGGCTGCCTTTAGAAATTTTTACGGGCGAAGAAAATAAACGGCGAACGGTCGGTGCAGGGAGAAGTCGCAGCCTTGTTTGCAGGCCTTGTTGGGGGGCGGGGGAAGGAGAGTCTCCGCTGGTTCGCAGCTGCCAAATACTGCGCCTTTAATTTGTGTGTGTCCGGCCTCGAACTACGCATGCGCAATTACACGATGTCCTTGCTGCCAAATCGTGTCCGCATCTAAAACATATCTACGCATACTCGGCGAGCCCCCAGTCTGAGGGCGCACGCGCAGACTGGGCCGGCTGCGCAGCGCGTGCGCAGTACGTCCCAGCGCTCAGGCAGCGAAGAGCTGTCATGGTGAAAATATTTATAGCAATGACTAATGAGAGATTATAGTAACTGCAGTGTTAGATGTTTCGAAGTCGTTTATTGGCTTATCACATCTTAAAAAATTTGAAGGAATAGCATCTTGTTAAGAAAATTTTGAAGCCAGAGTCTCGTTGAAATTTTTTTTTTTTAAAAAGAAATTTGATAAAATGCAATGTTAAAGGGTTCGGGGGTGTGAGCAGGATAGTGGGGTTAGCCAGGGTGGATCAAGTGGAGAACCACCCTCTACAGAATAACTGATCTGTTTCTATGCTGAAATATTTTACGGGCCAGTATCGGGCTGAGAAAAGGAAGTCTTGCAGTTCTGTGGAGCTTTCCAAGACCACAGGCACTCCAAAGCACTTTACAGTCGATGGAGTACTTTTTAAAGTGTAGCCATTATTGTAATGTAGAAAACGTGGTGGTCAAGTTGTGCACGGCAACCTCCCAAAAACAATGATGATATATTGATCAGATAATCTGTTTTAGTAATGTTAGTTAAGGGATAAATATTGGTGAGGACACCAGGGATAGCTTCCCTGTTCTTCTTCGAAATAATTGTGCTGTGGAATCTTTTAATTCCCATTTGAGAGAGAGCAGATGGGGCTTCTGTTAAACGTCACATCTGAACGATGGCACCTCTGACAGTGCAGTGCTTCCTCAGTACTGCACTGCGCTGCACTGGAGTGTTGGCTTTGATTTTTGTGCTTCAATCCTGGAATGGGATTTGAACTCAAAGTCTTCTGATTCGGAGGCAGGATTGCTATCAACAAAACCACAGATGTCACTTGAGCATAATTATAACAAAGACTTGTGTTTTTAGCACATCTTTTACCACCTCGGGAAGTCCCAAAGCTCTTTACAACCAATTAAGTACTCTGGAAGTGTGGTCACCGATATAAGTAGGAAAACCTACAGCTAACTTTCACACAGGCAGCAATGTGATAATGATGAGTGAATCTGTTTTAGTGATGCTGGGTGAGGGGTAAGTATTGCTCAGGACACTGGGGAGGGAGAGCTTCCTAGCTCCTTCTTGAGATGGCACATATGGTCTTGGTTAAACATCTCATTTAAAAGAAGACACCTATGACAGAGCACTCAAACTTCTAACTCTTGAGTTGAGAGTGCTGTCTCTGAGCCAGTACATAAATACTTGAACAATCTAAGCTGAATTGTGTTATCTCAGTGAAGGCTGAAATGTTGTCAGAAGCCTGACCAAATGTAATAGTTGAAGCACTAGCTTGAAATTTTATTTTTTTGACCATAAATTAGTGATTTATTTGTTGGCCCTTTGTGAAGCAGTTGGGAGACTGGCTTTACTGCATTTAAAGATTGTTCAAACATAAGGAATAAACACCAATGCAGATGTATTATACCCATTGTAATTGGGTTTGAAAGCTTTAATTGGTGTATAGTTTGGTCCACCAGTCTTTCTACACCAAGCAGCCCGTAGGAGGCCAGCCCAAGGTACTGATTCCCCAACTTGATTTTCCAGTCTCTGCTGCACTTTGGAGAGGGTGGGGAAAGATGCCAAGTGGGAATTGATTTGCAGAGTAACTGTGTTTTGGGAGTAGGTTGCCTGCTGACTTTCACAGCTGTGACTTGGTGCATAGTATAGTAGGGGTCTGATGAAGGGAAGAAAGCAAAATTAAAACATACCACAAAATGCCTATTCAGAGCCTTTATAAATCAATCAACTGACCTGATCAGTCAGCTGTAACCTGGCTGAACATAGACACAAGACCTTGCCTTTATCACTCTGCAAATTAAATCTAGGTTTCATCCTTGATTCCGAAGTAACACACTCGATCTCTGAGTCCGATAGTCATGGGTTTAACCTCTTTTCAGAGACTCGAGTGTGTATTCCAGGCTGAGGGAGTGCTACCCTGTCTGAGGCCTTCTCAAGTTAATGGTTAAGATCCTACGGCACAATTTGAAAATATTTATCCCTAAAAACAACAGCATTAAATCAGATTATCTAATCGTTATCACATTACATGTGGGATCTTGCTGTGCTCAAATTGCTCACCTTGTCTCTCTACATTACAAGTGACCATCCTTTGAAAAAGTACTTTTTATCCTTTCATGGGATTTGGGCGTTGCTGGCAAGGCCAGTACTTGTTGCCCCTCCCTAATTGCCCTTGAGAAGGTGGTGGTGAACTGCCGCCTTGAACCGCTGTAATCTGTGCGCTGTTTGGGAGTGAGTTCCAGAATTTTGATCCAGTGATGGTGAAGGAATGGCAATATAGCTCAATGATAGTCAATGGCTTGGAGTGGAACTTGCAGGTGGGGGTGTACCCATCTACCTGCTGCCTTCTATGTGCTAGAGATCACCGGTTTGGAAGGTGCATTTCATAGGCTATAAAGTGTGTTGAGACTTCCTAGGGTTGTAAAAGGTGTAACAGGTGCAAGTCTTTTGCTGTCTTCCCATAGACAGTTTTGTCTATAGTCTCCCAATGGGGCTGATTCCATTAACTCCCCTGATAATCAGCTATATAATGTGCGCCCTACCTGTGAATCACGATGCTCTTACTGTAATTTGCTTTTTTGGATGCAGGCCACTTTTATTGTGACTTCATTGTTTACTCTATCTTCCCAGCTGATGCCTAGCCCATTACTTGTACAACACGTTCCAAAAGCATCCAACATTCTGGCATCAGTAGTTGATCATAAACAATTCCTGGCATTTGGTGTATCCAATTATCTCATTCATGTGTCCCTTTGGGATAAATATTTCCAAGTATACAAGTTCATCCACTATTTCTGTCAGCTTGCTGTTGAAGTCCAATTGCTTGAATTTACCTTCATCTAGGCTGTTTCTTCAGCTACAGGTGTAAACTGCAATGAATGGCAACGTGACTTCACAAATATACTTATTGCCAGTTTGCATTTACAGCAAGTCTACAGCATGAAAACAGACCATTTGGCCTAGTTTGTCTATGCAGGTGTTTATGCGCCACATGAGCCTCCTCCCACCCCTGTCATCTCACCATGTCAACATACCCTGCTCCATCATGTACTTATCCAGTTTCCTGTTAAATGTAAAAGCAAAAAACTGCGGATGCTGGAAATCCAAAACAAAAATACCTGGAAAACCTCAGCAGGCCTGACAGCATTTGCGGAGAGGAATACAGTTAATGTTTCGAGTCCGTATGACTCTTCAACAGAACTAAGGGAAAATAGAAAAGGGGTGAAATATAAGCTGGTTTAAGGGGGGGTGAGACAGGTAGAACTGGATAGAGGGCCAGTGATAGGTGGAGATTGCCAAAAGATGTCACAGACAAAAGGACAAAGAGGTGTTGAAGGTGGTGATATTATCTAAGAAATGTGCTAATTAAGGTTAGAAAGCAGGACAAGCAAGGTACAGATAGCCCTAGTGAGGGTGGGGTGGGGTGAAGGAATCGAAAAAGGCTAAAATGTAGAGGTAAAACAATGGATGGAAATACATTTTAAAAAATGGAAATAGGTGGGAAAAGAAAAATATATATAAATTATTGGAAAAAGGGGGTGGGGATGGAGGAGAGAGTTCATGATCTAAAGTTGTTGAACTCAATATTCAGTCCGGAAGGCTGTAAAGTGCAACAACTTTAGATCATGAACTCTCTCCTCCATCCCCACCCCCTTCCGATCCCCCTTTTTCCAATAATTTATATATATTTTTCTTTTCCCACCTATTTCCATTTATAAAAAAAAATGTATTTCCATCCATTGTTTTATCTCTACCTTTTAGCCTATTTCGATCCCTTCCCCCCACCCCACCCTCACTAGGGCTATCTGTACCTTGCTCGTCCTGCTTTCTACCCTTAATGTCACTATTAGCACATTTCTTAGCTGATATCACCACCATCGACACCTCTTTGTCCTTTTGTCTATGACATCTTTTGGCACTCTCCACCTATCACTGACCCTCTATCCAGTTCTACCTGTCCCACCCCCTTTAAACCAGCTTATATTTCACCTCTTTTCTGTTTTTCCTTAGTTCTGTTGAAGAGTCATACGGACTTGAAACGTTAACTGTATTCCTCTCTGCAGATGCTGTCAGACCTGCTGAGCTTTTCCAGGTATTTTTGTTTTACCTCTTAAATGTACCTATGCTGTTCAGCTCAACTATACCTTGTGATAGCAAGTTCCATATTCCCAGCAATCCCTGGGTAAAGAAGATTCTCCTGAATTCCCCATTGGATTTATTAGCGCCTATCTTAAATTTATGGCCTGTAATTTTGGGCTCCCCAATAAGTGAAATCCTTTTATTATCTTCAGGATCTCTATTAGATCAGCCCCTCAGCTGGAGAAAACTGCCCCAGTCTTTTCAGTTTGTCCTGATGGATATAACCTCTCAGTTCTCACATCATGATGAGGGTGGATTTGATTGAAACTTACAGAATACTGAAAGACCTGGATAGAGTGGACGTGGGGAAGATGTTTCCATTAGTAGGAGAGACTAGGACCCGAGGGCACAGCCTCAGAGTAAAGGGAAGACCTTTTAGAACAGAGATGAGGAGAAACTTCTTTAGCCAGAGAGTGGTGAATCTATGGAATTAATTGCCACAGAAGGCTATGGAGGCCAGGTCATTGAGTGTATTTAAGACCGAGATAGATAGGTTTTTGATTGGTAAGGGGATCAAAGGTTACGGGGCGAAGGCAGGAGAATGGGGTTGAGAAACTTATCAGCCATGATTGAATGGCGGAGCAGACTCGATGGGCCGAATGGCCTAATTTCTGCTCCTATGTCTTATGGTCTTGTCATCCTAGTAAATCTTTTTTGCACCTTCACCAGCACTTCTATATCCTTTTTGTATTATGAAGACCAGAGCTGCGCACAATACTTGCCAAATGTGGTCTAACCAAGGTTCAATACAAGCTTAGCATAACCTCCCTGCTTTTCAATTCTCTTCCTCTCGAAATGAGCCCAGCGCTTAGTTTACTTTTCAAATGGCTTTTAACTTTCATAGCTGCGTATAGGATTAATTGTTGTTTTGCAGGTGAAATGGTGCAATTATAAATTATAAAGGCCTTCTTTCTTCTATTACACCTCCATCACCCTACCCCCATGAAACATGGATGAGCCTTTTAAATGAAGCAATGCAGATAAAAGTTCGACAGTAGGAAGGAAGCTCAGTTAGTAACACTCTCACCTCTGAGAGTCAGAATGTTGTGGATTCAACCCCCACTCTAGAGACTTGAGCACAACAAGCTAGGCTGATACTCCATTGTATTACCAAGGGAATGCTGCACTGTTGGAAGGGCTGTCAATTGGGTTAATTGTTAAACTGAGTTCCTGTCTTCCCCTCAAGTGACCAGAAAAGATTCCCAGATACTATATAGAAGAACAGGAGTTATCCCTGGTGTCCTGGTTAACATTTATCTCTCAACCATAATCACTAAAATGTATTATCTGGTCATATAAGACCATAAGACGTAGGAGCAGAAGTAGGCCATTCGGCCCATTGAGTCCACTCCGCCATTCAATGAGATCATGGCTGATCTAATAACCCTCAACTCCACTTTCCTGCCTTTTCCCCATAACCCTTGATTCCCTTACTGGTTAAAAATCTGTCTGTCTCAGCCTTGAATATACTTAATGACCCAGCTTCTACAGCCCTCTGTGGTAAAGAATTCCACAGATTGGCTACCCTCTGAGAGAAGAAATTCCTCTTCATCTCTATTTTAAATGGGCGCCCCATTACCTACTCAACCTCTCCTCATAAAATCCCTCCATATCTGGGATCAACCTAGTGAACCTTCTCTGGACTGCCTCCAATGCCAGTATACCTTTCCTTAGATAAGGACCAAAATTGTTCACCGTAATCTAGGTGTGGTCTAACTAGTGCCTTGTATAGTTTTAGCAAGACTTCCTTATTTTTATACTCCATTCCCTTTGAAATAAAAGCCAACATTCCATTTGCCTTCCCTATTACCTGCTGAACTTGTTTGTTAGCTTTTTGGGATTCATGCCCAAGGACTCCCATATCCCTCTGTGCTGCAGCCTTCTGCAGTCTTTTTCCATTTAAAGAATCCTGCCAAAGTGCATAACCTCACATTCCCCACATTATATTCCACCTGCCAAGTTTTTGCCCACTCACTTAACCTGTCCATATCCCTCTGTAGACTCTTTGTGTCATCCTCACCACTTGCCTTCCCACCTATTTTTGTGCCATCTGCACACTTGGCGATAGTACATTCACTTCCCTCATCTAAGTCATTAATATATATAATAAATAATTGTGGCTCCAGCACTGATCCCTGTGGCATTCCATTAGTTACAGGTTGCCATCCCGAAAATGTCCCCCTTACGCCAACTCTCTCTCTTTTATTAGTTAGCCAAACCTCTATCCATGCTAATATACTACCCCTAACACCATGGGCTCTTCCCTTATTAAGTAGCCTTATGTGTGGTACCTTATCGAACGCCTTTTGTAAATCCAAATATATTATGTCTACTGGTTCTCCTTTATCTATCCTGCTTGTTACCACCTCAAAGAATTCTAATAAATTTATCAGATGATTTTCCCCTTCATGAAGCCATGCTGACTCTGCTTGATTAGATTATGTATTTCTAAATGCTCTGCTTTATAATAGACTTCAACATTTTCCCAATGACAGATATTAAGCTAACTGGCCTCTGTTTCTGGGAGAGTGCTGTGTGCAAATTAGCTACCCTGTTTCCTACATTATAACATTCTAACACTTCAAAAAATACTTCATTGGCTATAAAACACTTAGGGACATTATGAAAGGCACTATATAAATGCAAGTCTGTCTTCTGGCTAATGTTTCCATGACCAGGCTTCGACTCTTAGTGTCTTGAGAAGGAAAATGACTGTACGTGGCTTTCCTCCGGGTGTATTTTCAGTTGGGCCTTGCAATAAGAATAAGTCTAAAAAATGTATAGATACATGTGAATATACAAACTAAAGGGTAAAGCGTTATATATTTTAGTCTGTCTGAAACAGTTGGGTTTTGGGTATATCTCTGGGGGCATTAGATATCAAAACAAGAAAGTGATGTTGAATTTGTAGAAAACTTAAGTTGGGCCACATTTGGAGTATCGCTTGGTGATCTGGACATCCCCTTGTAGGAAGAATATTTGAGCCATGGAAAAGTTACAGTGAAGTTCACTTGAATGATGAGTTATGATTTTGAAGCATTGTTTGAAAAATTAAGGTATTTGCCAATGGAACAGAGAAGGCTAACAACTTTTCAGAATTACAAGAGACGGCGAAAGATTATTTCTGCTGGTTGGCAAATCAGTCACATATAAGCTGAAACTCACTAGCAGATTGAAGGCGAAAGTTGAAAGAATATTTTTCACACAATTAGAACTGGGAATATCCACGTGCCTATTGAGACAGGACCATTACATCTTTGAAAAAGAGAGATTTTGAGGTGATATGGGAGTGGGAGAAGTTGGATTAGTATAACTCCAATGTGAGCTAATGACTGGCACCAGTGTTGTAATTTTAAAAATTCAGTAATCGATAGGACACTCGTTATAAGATGGTGGCGATCTGGAACTCGCTGCTTGTAAGGGTGGTAGAATCATCAAATTTAAAAAGTACTTGGATATGCACTTGAAGTGCCATAACCCGTAAGGCTACGGAGCAAAAGTTGAATTAGGCTGGATTTTTTTTTTTGGATTGATCTTTTTCAACAGTGGGCCAAATGGCCTCCTTCAGTACCATAAAATTCTATCATAAGCCTTGCCACGATTAGAGGAAATTTAACAATGTCGAAGTATCTTGACAAGTTGCCCAATTTGTGAATGTTCCTGCTTTCAGCACGTTTATTGTCAAACCTTTTTTTTAAAAGCCTTTTTTTTATCTTAATTTTCCACCTTTGGTTATTTGATAACCAACTTGAATAGGCTTTTGATAGACCATTCTGTAATTGGTCTTGGGGGGGATGTGTGAGAATGGCCCCAGAGTGACACATTACCAACTTGTTTCGCCCCCTCACTATGGCTAATTGTCTGATTTTTCATGTGTTACTCCAGTTAGGTCAAGTCTTTGAATCACTGTATGGCATCACTCTTCTCAATAACTGTAACCTCCCTGTTGTACTATTACCATGCCCTTGAACTCTCCACTTCTATCACTCTGGCCTCTTGGTGATTCCTCTCCACCTCCCTTCACTCCACCATTGGAGATCGTGCCTTCATCAACCTCAGCCCCACACTTGGATTTCTCTTCCTAAACCCCTCAACCTCATTTCCTTCAGGAAACTTCTGATTACCCCTCTTTATATTTCTTCAACACTCCTCCCAAACCTCTGACCACCACCAACTAGAAGAACAAAGACAACAGGTGCATGGAAACACCATTGCCTCCAACTTCCTCTTCACATTACACACCATCCCAACTTAGTCATATATCACTTCTTTTATTGTCACTGGGTCAAAATGCTGGAACTCCTTCCATAACAGCACTGGGAGTACCTTCACCACATATCACATGATTTCAGAAAAAGACTCACTGCCACCTTCTCGGAATGGGCAATAAATACTGACCCTCCTAGAGACCCTCCTTTTTCATGAAGTGTCATGGTGTATTTTTCTGTGTTAAAAGTGCTATGTAAATGCAAGTTGTAATATTGGGAATCATATTGTGTGGGATTGCTGGCATGAATCCACATCCTACCCAATGTGTTGGAGCTTGAATTGGAGCTGCAGGTTAATTATCTGCTGTTCAGCTGTAATTTTACTGATATTGGGATTTTAGATTCACTTGCACAGAATAATCATTTGCCCATTGACAGTCTTTCTATATAATGACCTATCTGTACAAACGTGAGATAAAAGCAAAAAACTGCGGATGCTGGAAATCCAAAACAAAAATACCTGGAAAAACTCAGCAGGTCTGGCAGCGTCTGCGAAGAGGAACACAGTTAACATTTCGAGTTCTGTTGAAGGGTCATTTGGATTCGAAACATTAACTGTGTTCCTCTTCGCAGATGCTGCCAGACCTGCTGAGTTTATCCAGGTATTTTTGTTTTTGTACAAATGTGAGAATGGGTTGTTCCAAAGAAGGCTCCCCGGCTCCTCACTTGCACAGCCTGGGTAATCTCTGAACTACCCAAGTCCAACAATTAATGATTATCAATAGCTGGCTGCCAGATCCCTCCCAATCAGCCTTCAGTTCAGTACTCCTCATGGTTAGGAGCTGCCCAAGCAGTAATTGGGCAACAATTGTTAATTTAAGAACTGACACACTCATTGATCCAAATCTATGCTGTGCTCTTACCATGTGATGAAAGTTGATTTTATTTTAAATCACAGTTTGAAAGGTAGAGGGAGATTATTTTGAAACCCCCTCATATATTATGAGGCTGAAGGCAAAATTGCAAAGTTGATTAGAGAGGATGTGTAGGTCCGAAGCTTTGATTTAAATGAATGGAAAAAGAAATCCACGGGTAGAGAAACCTGCCTCTCCTGTTCAGCAGAAAAATCTTTAAGGGAAGCATGGGGGGATTACCAAGTGGCTTCAGGATCTCATTGTACCATCCTCGTGGGTGTTGGAGGGGCCCCTCTCACTGTGTGCATGTGGTTATCTCTGAATTCAGCTAGTGCTGTTTGCCCCAAAGAGCAGAAATAAGCTCAGAGGTTTGATTTTGCAGGGGAATCAAGGGAAAAGGTGTCAGTTTGAAAAATCAATAGTGAGTTAAAAACAGAAAAGTGAAACAACATTTTCAGAACCTGTACCTGATAGGGTGTGTTTTGCAAATTAAAAATCAAATTTGTTTATCCTCCAATGTAACTACCCAATGGCCTTCCTGAGAGGGTAAGTAACCTGCTGCCTTGTCTACACTGATTCTGCTCCAGTCTTTCTTTGGACTCCATTTTCCCCAGTCCTCATCAGAGGTGCCGAGTGAATGTTACAGCCCTACCCACAGTACCTTGACTATGGTTAATTGATGAATTTCAACTTTGAATTGTACAGCACATGAGGCGGCCATTTGCCATCCTTTTGAAAGAGCTATCTGAGTAGCCCTATCCCTTTGTTGTTAGCCCACAGCTGTGCATTTTTTTTCCTCTTCAAGTCTTTATCCAATTCCCCATTGAAGTATTGAAGCCAATGAAGTATTTTTTTGAAGTGTAGTCACTGTTGTAATGTAGGAAACGTGGCAGTCAATTTGCACACAGCAAGCTCCCACAAACAGCAATGTGTTCATGGCCAGATTTTTAAAATAGTGATATTGGTTGAGGGAAAAATATTGGGCTGGTCATTGGGAAGAGCTTCCCTGCTCTTCTTTGAAATAGTGCCATGGGATCTTTTATGTCTATCTGAGAGGGCCGACAGGGCCTCAGTTTAATATCTCATCAGAAAGATGGCACCTCTGACAATGCAATGCTCTTTGGTACTGCACTGGGAGTGTTGGCCTAGATTTTGTGCTCCACTCTCTCAAGTGTACTCGAATCCACAACCTTCTGACTCAGATGAGAATGTTGCCCACTGAGTCACAGCTGAAGCTAGATTGTGGAGAAGTGAGCAATCAGTGTTTGTTTCATCAGCAACAACTTGCATTTAATGTAGTATAACATCCTAGGGTGCTTCACAGTTGCATTATCAACAAAAGTTGACCCCAAGTCATATGAGATATTTAAAGCAGATGACCAAAAGTTTGGTCAAAGAGGCAATTTTTAAGGGAGGTGGAGAGGTTTAGGGAGAGAATTCAAGAGTTTAGGGCCCAGGCAGATGAAGGCACAATCACCAACGATGGAGGGATTAAAAAAAAAAGAAATGCACAAGAGGCCAGAATTGGAGAAGCACAGAGATCTCTGAGGTTTGTGTGACTGGAGGAGATTACAGAGATAGGGAGTGAAAAGTCCATGGAGGGATTTGAAAACAAAAATGAGAATTTTAAAATTGAAGCGTTGCCGGAATGAGAGCAAGTTAGGATACAGACAGCAGAGTTTTGCATGAGCTCAAGCTTAGATGGGAGACTAGCTTGGTGAGCATTGGAATGGTCAAGTCTAGAAGTAAAAAAAAAAGCAGGGGTGAGAATTTTGGCAGAGGGGTAGATGGTTTTGGTGCTGGAGTTTGGTCAAACATGATGACGAGGTTGAGAATGATCTGACTCAGCCTCAGATGGTTGCCAGGGAATGTATTTTATGATGGAGACTGAAAACAGTACTTTGGTCTCCCTGTATTTAATTTCACTTCTAGGGTCTGGCCCAGAGTTGCATTGGCAGATCCCTGGGAAATGATCATTTATCCTCTTGGTGAGACATCTGAGGCACATTAGGGAGGAAATACAGGGCTTAAATAATGTTTTAAAATTTGCATCAACTTATCCTTAGATCTGTGTTGCACAACCCTAAACATAGTCCAATTTTTCTCACTCTCTAGGTGACTTCACAGGAAAGGTTCTTGCATATTTAAGTCTTGTACCAGTATTTATCCTTTTTGGTTTCATCACACTCATCGTGTTCAAAAGAGAGCTGCACTCTGTAAGTCTTATTTCTCATATCAATATTTCTCATATTGATAACTAGGAATTGTTGGTTCTGAATGTTTCAATGGAATGGTCTCAGCTATACTATGTTCCCCACCACCATTCTCCTTCCCTTCTTCTTTGGAAGAGGAAGTGGGTGGGAAAAGTGTGGAGTCTGGATAAGGGGTTTCCCCATCTGGCACTGTAGGACAGCGGGAAAAGACCTGGATTCCATTGTGCTGTTGTAGTCCACCATGGCGTTGGCATCATGCACCCCATGTGCCTCATTGTTGGTTTTCCCAAGCATTGCTTAAAAGCTATAACTTTTGTATGTGTTTATATACATGATGCCTGATGCAATCTCTAATACAAACTTCTCATTTTAAATATTTGATAATTTTTAAAATACACTTACAAAATCTGATCTTTTCAAATTTTGTAGTTCATTTGGGGTTCGGTAGCATAATGGATATGTTGTTGGACCGTCCAGAGGCCTGGGCTAATGATTTAAAGACTTAAGTCCAAGTCCCACCATGGCAGCTGGGGCATTTAAATTCAATTATTTAAAAAAATGCAGAATAAAACACTAGTCTCTGTAATGGTGACCATGAAACTACTGGATTGTCACGTAAACTTTAAGGAAGGGAATCTGCCATCCCAACCCAGATGTGACTCTAAATGTAACTCCAGACCGCCAGCAACGTGTTTAATTAAGTTTGAGGGGAGGCGATGACGTAGTGATCCAGAGACCCAGGGTAATGCTCTGGGGATCCGGGTTCAAATCCCACCGCGGCAGGTGGTGGAATTTGAATTTAATAAAAATCTGGAATTAAAAGTCTAACGATGACCATGAAACCATTGTCAATTGTTGTAAAATCCCAGCTGGTTCACTGAGTCTTTTAGGGAAGGAAATCTGTCACCTTGATCTGGCCTGGCCTACATGTGACTCCAGACCCACAGCAATGTGGTTGACTCTTAAATGCCCTTTGAAATGGCCTAGCAAGCCACTCAGTTGTATCAAACCACTACAAAGCCACAAAAAAGGAATGAAACAGTATGGATCACCTGGCATCAACCTGGGCACCGGAAACGACCACGGCAATCTTAGCCCTTTTGACCCTGCAAAGTTCTCCTTACTAATATCTGGGGGCTAGTGCCAAAATTGGGAGAGCTGTCTCACAGTCTAGTCAAGTAAGAGCCTGACACAGTCATCCTCATGGAATCATGCCTTATGGATAATGTCCTAGACACTACCATCACCATCCCTGGGTATGTCCTGTCCCACCGGCAGGACAGGCCCAGCAGAGGTGGTGGCACAGTGGTATACCGTCAGGAGGGAGTTGCCCTGGGAGCCCTCACCATGGACTCCGGACCCCATGAAGCCCCATGGCATCAGGTCAAACATGGGCAAGGAAACCTCCTGCTGATTACCACGTACAGCCCTCCTTCAGCTGATGAATCAGTGTTCCTCTGTGTTGAACACAACTTGGAGAAAGCACTGAGGGTGGCAAGGGCGCAGAATGTTCTCTGGGTGGGGCACTTCAATGTTCATCACCAAGAGTGGCTCGGTAGCACCACTACTGACTGTTGGCCGAGTCCTAAATTACACTGCTGCTAGACCGGGTCTGCGGCAGGTGGTGAGGGAACGAACTAGAGGGAAAAACATACTTCACCTCATCCTCACCAACCTGCCTGCTGCAGATGCATCTGTCCATGACAGTATCAGTAGGAGTGACCACCACACACTCATTGTGGAGACGAAGAAAAAAGTTGACGTTTCGAGTCCTCATGACCCTTCAACAGAACTGTCATGGAGTTCTGTTGAAGGGTCATGAGGACTTGAAACGTCAACTTTATTCTTCTCCGCCGATGCTGCCAGACCTGCTGAGTTTTTCCAGGTAATTCTGTTTTTGTTTTGGATTTCCAGCATCCGCAGTTTTTTGTTTTTATCTCTGTGTTTAATTGACTGCCACTTCTCTTCAAGAAATGCCTACCTTGAAGAAGTACTGCTCTGCTCTCCGACAGGATTTCCGTATCTCTCTTCTGCCTTGTTCACCTTCATTGCTTTCCATTTCTCTCCTGGTGTTTGACAAGGTGTTTACTAAAACCTGCTTTCACAGCCATATTTCCTTTCTCAGTGACTGTCTCCGTCTCCGACTTACCCCACGTGGATTTCAACTGAAATTCCATCCCTCATGTTTCGAACCCACCCAGGATTACAGGTATCTCCGGGACATAAAACGTTTCTCGGACTGCTGTTCCCTTCGCATTCTGAGATCCACACTCAGTGCCATGCGCCGCCATATGAACACACTCGACCTCTCCCTCCAGCAGCACCGCCGCACCCTTTTTCAAAGCTGCGCGTGCCCCCAGTTTCATTTTATTCTTCGTCTCATCAGTTCTGTTGAAGGGTCATGAGGACTCAAAACGTCAACTTTATTCTTCTCCGCCGATGCTGCCAGACGTGCTGAGTTTTTCCAGGTAATTCTGTTTTTGTTTTAGATTTCAAACAGATCTAGTAACCCAAGACTTGGCATCCATGAGGAGCTGTTGACCATCAGCAGCAGCAGAATTTTACTCGAACACAATCTTTAACCTCATGGCCTGGCATATCCCCCACTCTACCATTACCATCAAGCCAGGGGATCAACCCTGGTTCAATGAAGAGTGCAGGAGGGCATGCCAGGATCAGCACCAGGCATACCTAAAAATGGGGTGTCAACCTGGTGAAGCTATAACACAGGACTACTTCCATACCAAACAGCATAAGCAGCAAGTGATAGTCAGGGCTAAGCGATCCCACAACCAACAGATCAGACCTAAGCTCTGCAGTCCTGCCACATCCAGTTGTGAATGGTGGTGGACAATTAAACATCTCATTGGAGGAGGAGGCTCCATAAATATCCCCATCCTCCATGATGGGGGAGCCCAGCGCATCAGTGCAAAAGATACGGCTGACGCATTTGCTACAATCTTCTGCCAGAAGTGCAGAGTGAATGAGCCATCACGGCCTCCTCAGGGGTCCCCAGCATCACAGATGCCAATGTTCAGCCAATTTGATTCACTCCACGTGATGTCAAGAAACGGCTGAAGGATGGTGCAAAGGCTATGGGCCCTGACAATATTCCGGCAATAGTACTGAGACTTGTGCTCTGGAACTTGCCATGCCCCTACCCAAGCTGTTCCAGTACAGCAGCAATACTGGCATCTACCCGGCAATGTGGAAAATTGCCCAGGTATGTCCTGTACACAGAAAGCAGGACAAATCCAACCTGGCCAACTACTTCCTCACCAATCTTCTCTCGATCATCAGTAAAGTAATGGAAGGGGTCATCAACAGTGCTATCAAGTGGCACTTGCTTAGCAATAACCAGCCCACTGCTACCCAGTTTAGGTTCCGCCAAGGCCACTCAGCTCCTGACCTCATTACAGCCTTGGTTCAAACATGGACAATAGAGCTGAACTCTCGAGGTGAGGTGAGAGTGACTGTCCTTGACATCAAGGCTGCGTTTGACCGAGCGTGGCATCAAGGAGCCCTAGCAAAACTGGAGTCAATGGGAATCGGGGAAAATGCTCAGCTGCTTGGGGTCATGCCTAGCACAAAGGAAGATGATTGTGGTTGTTGGAGGTCAGTCATCTCAGCTCCAGGACATCACTGCAGGAGTTCCTCAGGATAGTGTCCTTGGCCCAACCATCTTCAGCTGCTTCATCAATAACCTTCCATCCATCATAAGGTCAGAAGTGGGGCTGTTCGCTGATGATTGCACAATGTTCAGCAACATTCACGATGACTCAGATATTGAAGCAGTCCATGTCCAAATGCAGCAAACCTGGAAAATAAGCAGGCTTGGGCTGACAAGTGGCAAGTAACATTCGCACCACACAAATGTCAGGCAATGACCATCTCCAACAAGAGAGAATCCAACCATCGTTCCTTGGTGATCAATGGCATTACCGTCACTGCCCCACTATCAACATCCTCGGGGGGGATTACCATTGACCAGAAACTGAACTGGACTAACCATACAAATACTGTGGCTACAAGAGCAGGTCAGAGGCTTGGAATCGTGCGATGAACAACTCACCACCTGACTCCCCAAAGCCTGTCCAGCATTTACAAAGCACAGTCAGGAGTGTGATGGAATACTCTCCATTTGCCTGACTGAGTGCAGCTTTCACAACAATCAAGAAGCTTGGCACCGTCCAGGACAAAGCAGCCCCGCTTGATTGGCACCACATCCACAAACATTCACTCCCTCCACCACCGACGCATAGTAGCATCAGCGTATACCATCTACAAGATGCACTGCAGCAACTCACCAAGGCTTCTTAGACAGCAACTTCCAAACCCACGACCTCTACCATCTAGAAGGACAAGGACAGCAGATAGATGAGATCACCACCACCTGGAAGTTCCCTCCAAATCAGTCGCCATCCTGACTTGGAAATATATCACCATTCCTTAACTATTGCTGGATCAAAATCCTGAAATTCCCTTCCTAACAGCACTGTGGGTGTACCTACACCACACGGACTGCAGCGGTTCAAGAAGGCAGCTCAACATCACCTACTTGATG
The DNA here is from genome assembly GCF_964194155.1 of Cetorhinus maximus. Classification (NCBI taxonomy): domain Eukaryota; kingdom Metazoa; phylum Chordata; class Chondrichthyes; order Lamniformes; family Cetorhinidae; genus Cetorhinus; species Cetorhinus maximus. The sequence goes on from NC_135888.1 coordinate 23,894,120, forward strand.
ATAACTGGGATGAGCAATAAATGCTGGCCCAACCAGCAAAGCCCACGTCCCATTAACGAATAAAAATAAAACTGCCTTCTGGAATGGCCTATCAAGCCACTCTGTTGTGTTCACGAAGATCGCTCACCACCACCTTCTCAAGGTCATTTAGGGATGGGCCATAAATACTGGCCTTGCCAGTGATGCTCACGTTCCAAGGATGAATAAAAAAAAGGCAACAATAGCCCAAATAGACTGGAATGTGGTAGGTTGTTTATTCACTTGATTTCTGCACATAGTGAGTTTCTCAGCTTAAATTGGTGGGAGTCATTTTTCTCCTCTTTGTAAATGAACAGCCCCTCCTTGCACTTCATCAATGGGTGGTTTTGGGGACAGGATCACCTGCACATGTTCCCCTTATGCAGAATATATAAGGGGGACATGAGTAACTGAGAGAAATGGATGCTACGTGGGCCTCTGATCTCACGTTCAGAGCAGTGGGTGCAGCACACACTGCTTCAGCACAGCAGTTCATAATGCTCTTCTTGCCTCAAATAAACCATGTGGAAATTTTTACCAGTCAAGTGTCTATAGAACATGTAAGTGGATTGAGGGTAGCTCTGGAAATATTTGTTTGGTGTACTCTAAATTTGCACACACTACTTTTCTTGAAGCACAGAAAGAAGCACATTAAGTACAAAAGCTTTAAGGTCATTTTCCATTAGAGCATGAAGAGTGTTCTGTGCAAAGAACACTCTGAAGAACCATTCCATATAGAGGTAGTTTTATAATCTCAGGAGCTTCTAATCCTCTACAGCTGCATCCTCTTCACGTTGTGGAGCTCTGGTAGTGGTGTGAAGAGGGAAAAAACCATCATATGTGAGATTGAGGGCAAGGTTTGAAATTTTTTTTCAAGGGATGTGGGTGTCGCTGGATAGGCTAGCACTTATTGTCCATCCCTAATTGCCCTTGAGAACGGAGTGGCTTGCTTATCCATTTCAGAGGGTATTTAAGAGTCAACCACATTGCTGTGGGTCTGGAATCACAGATAGGCCTGACCAGGTAAGGATGGCAGATTTCCTTCCCTAAAGGACATCAGTGAACCAGATGGGTTTTTATGGCAATCGACAATGGTTTCATGGTCATCATTAGTCTTTTAATTCCGGATTTTTAAAAAAATTGAATTCAAAGTTCATGCCGTGGTGGGATTTGAACCCAGATCCCCAGAGCATTATCCTGGGTCTCTGGATTACTAGCCCAGTGACAATAGCACTATGCCACTGCCTCCCCCAGAAATTGCAACTTGGAAATTAATTTTCTGGCCTCTGGACCTTTGCTGAATGGCTGGAGACGATCTGCACAGAGCAGAGGTGAATCCCAAAATGTGGGCAGGGTAAATGCCTAGCCAGGAAGAAAATCTTGGTTGGTGGCATTTACGTTTGTTGCAGTTGGGCACTGATTTCCCATCAGCTCCCTTCTCTGTGCCTCGTTTGCCTCAAGCTTTAGGAATAATGCTGTAATATAAAGGGGCTGCTTCTGTAAGACAGTAAAGGCTACCAGTAATTTCAGTACTCTGTGTATCCTTTGCAAGTTCCTTTGTGAAATATCTTGTTCTGTTTGTACCATTTTGCCTGCAGCTATTGAAAGGCTTTAGTAAGTGTCTTTCCCTTTATGGATGGTAAGAATTGTAGTGAATCAATCTGATGTTGGTGAATGGTAATTTCCCAAGGTGCAACTACATAAAAAGTGCTTACAGTTTGCACTCTGTTATTTGTTTCAGATTTCATTTCTCTGCGGTTTGGTACTAAATGAAAGCTTCAACTGGATAATTAAGAATGTTATCAAAGAACCCAGACCTTGCCAAGGTGAGAGCAACTCTCTGCACTAAATGTTTCCATTCTTCCTGAATAAGGAACGAATGTGCCTTACTGATTTCTCATTGAAAACCAGATTGCTACTTTCTGGTGCACAGGTCACACCTTCTTGCTTATTTGAATGTACTGTAAGTGTATGGGATCAAATTACAGGACAGTATTTAAGTTGCTTAGAGCTTTCACCTTTTTAATTTTATTTTAAGAGCAGAATACTCACTGGATCAGAGAAGTTGCAGAGATGCTAATGGTGCTGGAGTGAGATTACCCTGATCAAACAAAATTATTTTTAGCAAGCTATTCAGAGGGGAAGTATTATTCTACTGAGATGTCACATAATATAACACTCCACTTAACTGTAGATGTTTACTGCTGTTGGTAAACTCCTGGTGCAAATGTGGCAGCATGCTCCTCTACAGTACAAGTATTGTAGTCACACTACTGATTGCAGTGCGAAGATGAGCTGTTAGATTTCTCCTGGTTTGCAATTGTTGGTCTGTGCATATATCTCCCTGCTGTTGTGAAAGAGACTGGAACTCAACAAAATGTAGCTTCAAAACTAAACTGCACTGCAGAAAAAAATCTCCTGCAGGATGTGCAGTATCATTGACAAACAGGCTGTATCTATGACAGCCGGATTGGGAGTTGGCCACAAGGAATCACTTCTAGGATTGATTCTGCAGTACACCTGGGCCTTTAAAGATTAGCCTGCCCCTGCCACCTCTTGGAATAATTTTCTGTATTTTTTCATAATGTCTGAGTAGAGGCAGTTTGAGCAGCTGCCCTTAATGTGACAGCGGAGGAATTTCCATTCCTGATGCACTGCAAATAGGCAGTACTGCAAGCAGTTCGCTACTTGTGGTCAAGATAGTTCTGGAGCGGAATTTCACAATGCCATAATTTCCGATCAAAGTCACCAAACCCAACTTTCCATGCTTTGTAAGGGAAGGATATCGCTGTGAGTGTCCTGTGTGTTCAGAGGCAGTTTACAGCCAAGATATCCATTTCCTTCATTATCTACAATCTGGCGGAGAAAAAGAGGACCCTATGAAACGAGAGTGAAGAGGCGCCAGACCGAAACAACATTTTTGTCAAAGTGTTTATTGAAACCAAATACCTGAAAGGCTGAAAATCTGAATGCACTTCCATTACTTCCTCATACAAAAACAAAGTACTGCAGAAGCTGGGAATCGGAAATATAAACAAAAATTACTGGAAATGTTCAGGTTTGCCAGCATTTGTGGAGAGAGTAATTGAGTTAATGTTTCATGTATGTGAGCTTTATCAGATCTGAATGGTCGCAGACCTGAAATGTTAACTCTGTTTCTCTCTCCACAGATGCTGCCAGACCTGCTGAGCATTTCCAGCATTTTTTGACTTTTATTCCATGTTTCCTTCAATCGAAATGGGGTGGTGGGTTCTTCTGTCATTGTGCTTGAGACACATTATTGGTTTCTCAAGGAGCAGGTGGGAAAGTGAAGTTGAAGCTGAAGATCAGCCGTGATCGTACTGAATGGCGGAGCAGGCTTGACGGGTTGTATGGTCTACTCCTCCTATTTCTTTTATTCTTATGGATGAGCCTGAGGAGCCTTCAGCTTTTATACAAGGTTCTGTTATTTCATAGCTTGTAAATGTTCCTTATTTACTTTTACATGCAGGTGGCCACAGTAACTTGTTTACAGAGTATGGGATGCCGTCCAGTCATTCCCAGTTCATATGGTTCTTTTCCATCTACTCACTCCTTTTCCTTTATTTAAGGTATGTATGGCTCTTGGGTATGTTTTATTGTTCGGTATTACACATTCTCCACCCTGTATGAAGACTAGAAAAACTTGGAACTCTTCATCCATGAAAGCTAAATAATAGGAGACTTTTGTATAACATACTAATTAGAATTGAGGCTGGTTGATTAAATAAGGAGAAACTGCTTCCAGTGGCAGGAGGGTCTGTAACCAGGGTTCACAAGTGTAAGATAATTGATAATGAAGCCAGAGGGGTGGTGAGAATTATTTTTAACAAAATAAATTATGATGATCTGGAACGCGCAGTCTGAATGAATGATAGAAGTGTATTCAATAGAAATTTTCACAAGGAGATTGAATAAATTCTTGAAAAAGGGAAAAAAAGGACTATGGGAAAAGAGCAGGGAGGAGTGAGAATGCTTGGATAGCTCTTTCAAAGCGCCAGCACAGTCATGATGGGCTGAATGACCTCCTGTGCTGTAAGATTCCAAGAGAAGAAGTTAATCCTCAACCATATTTTAAGTTAAATCATTGCAGCAGGACAAGAGGACTTGGATGCAAACTAATAACAGGCAAGTTCAATACTCTTGTTTATACATCGAGTGACTTGTGCATTGGAATGAGCTCTGGGTTGGTGGTGAAGGCAAAAGCTCTGAAATCATGAGGCAATTGGATGCCATGATGGGGGAATCCATAAATTTCTATGGAAAGGAGGGCTGGATGTGCTAAATCGCCTCCCTCATCTGCATGTGCTAAATCGCCTCCCTCATCTGCATAAACACTAATTGATGCCCCGTGCTATTGTATGCAGGGAGTGAAGACTAAGTGCTGTTCAGATGAGAGGATGGAACTTGTTTGGGCCCCAGCGTGACAGTTTACATAAGCAGTTTCCATTATAACTGTAGATCTAGGAATTTATAATAGCAAAAATTGACACAGGAAGTCGTGCATCATGCATATGGAAAGTTTATTTTATATATTATACTGCATTTTTAGAGATTAGGCATTGTGGTATTTAGTAAGTGCCTAATAGGAGCTCGCTGTCTAGCAGGTAAATACTGGCAGTTGCAGTAATGAGTGATACAGAAAAGGTCTTGGGTTTGGTTTCTAATTTCTGCTGAGCTAACTGATCTCAACAGAGATGTTGAATTAATGTCAACACCACTGCTAGAAATGGGTAGTGGGGGGAGTGGGGGCAAACTTATTGGCTGTTGAGCGACCACCACTGGAGAAGTCACTTAACTGGTTAATTGAGTAAGCCAGAGTTGGGGTTGGCTGTGACAAAACAGTGGTTGTAACTTTGCTGACACTGCTTACCTTGCCTTGCATGAGTAATAGGCACTTGGACCAGGTACAGGAGAGTTGCTGGCAGCAGTGAAGTCAGATCAAAGCACGGTGAGGTGTGCCGAACAAATGCAGATTGTTTGGACACTCCCTGTGCTTGCTGATCTACGTTGGCAGCCAGTAACACCCTGATCTTAAAACTCTCACCCTTGTTTTTAAATCCTTACACGGCCTCAACCTTCCCTAGCTCTGCAACCTCCTCAACCCTGCAAACCTCCGAGATCTCTGCACTCCTCCAATTCTGCCTTTTCGAGCATCCCCGATTTTAATTGCTACACCACTGGTTGCTGTGCCTTCAGCTGCCTGAGCCCTAGAATTCTCTCCCTAAACCCTGCTCTCCTCCTTTAAATCACTCCTTAAAACCTATGTCTCTAATCAAGCTTTTGGTCACCTGTCCTAATATCTCCTTATGTGGCTTAGAGTCAAATTTTGTTTGATAACCCTCCTGTGAAATACTTTGGGATGTTTTACCATGTTGATGGTGCTATATAAATGCAAATTGTTGTAAATCATGAGGTGAAAATTTTCAACATTCAATTAGAAAATTATAATTGTTTCTTTTCTCAGAATGCACCAAACAAACAATGCTAGATGTTTAGACCTGTTGTGGAGGCACGTTTTATCCATATGCCTGCTGGCTGTGGCCTTCCTTGTCTCATATAGTAGGTAGGTATTGCTTCATCTTGTATCAGCAGATTCTCCAAGTGTTGCTTACGATAAGGTGGATGATGCACTGTTCTATAAGGGGAAGGGTGTTATACATTGTGGTGGTCAATGTATTATTCTGTGGCTAAGGTGCAGTGGGCATCCTTTGCAGGCCACAAAACCTTACTATTAAGCCAAAACAGCCTCAGGTCATTCAGAGTTTAATTACTTGGTGAGGGAGCAGATTGGGAATTATGGAGTTTCAGGCTCTCAGTCAGGAGTGTGTAACGTTCAGTGACTGGCTTTCTCACGGTTTGTTTAAAGATTTGTTTTGCATCAGTAACAAAATGTGCTGTCTGGAGGGTGACGACCAAAACGCACTGGATGCAATATTTTATATATAGATTTTATTTATTTTTTTAGCTTCTACAATTCTGGTGGTGCCATGTAAATTCTAAAGGAATGTTATTGTCATTGACTTGTGGCTTGCAGTGCAGAAGTTCTGGTGCATCAGTATTAATTAGGAGGTTTATATATTACTTGACCAAGGTCCTAGAGGGTTGCTGATGCCCTCAGGAGAAAACAGACCAATGTTTTGTTATTACAACATGCAACCATTCTTTTTTCACTAGCAGCCAGAGGATATCGATTTAAGAAGATTGATAAAAGAACCAAGGGGAGATGAGAGTTGTTTTTCATAGGGTTATTGTGATCTGGAATGTGTTGCTTAAAAGGGTGGTGGAAGCAGTTTCAGTAGTTCCTTTTGAAAAGGAATTGGATAAGTGCTTGAAAAGGAAATTCCTGGGCTACTGGGAAAGAGCAGGGGAATGGGAACAATTGCATAGCTCTTTCAAAGAGCCAGCTTAGGCATGATGGGCCGAATGGCCTTCCTTTGTGCTGTATCATTCTGTCTTTAAAGGAATGTTGTGTTTATTCTTGCAGAGTCTATTTGATGTACCATTCCTGGAGCCAAGTCATATACGGAGTTATAGCAGGTGGAGTAATGGGAGCAGTCTGGTTTATCTTTACACAAGAGGTACTAACGCCACTATTCCCCAGGATAGCTTCATGGTAAGTGCCCCTAACCTCGATGAATTGCATGAGGAAAATAGAAAGCTTCAGTATAAGTATATGTTCTGCTCCAGTTTTATGAAGTTCTGATTAAATTGGCACATGAAAACAGTTTTTAAAAAATGTTCTAAACTTCCCCCTCACTTCCCAGAATGTGTTTATTTTGTTCTCCTCTGCAACATCTTTTAAGGGACTGGGAGATAACTGCTCGTCAGGGCTATTTACCTGCAGAAATTCCACCCCTCCAACCCCTGTAACCACTGCTGCCATGAAAAATATGCTGATTGGTTTGTTTCAGAAAACTCTGCAGGTTTAGCACCTTAAAGCAAAAACTGGGTTAATATTTTGGGTGTAAACCTTCATTCTAATTATCTTCATATTTTTTTTTTGCTGTATTTTGTACTAACCTCAGACATCAAATACACTTTCTTTCTTTACATGTCACTTTTGTGATTCAGGCCAGTTTCGGAGTTTTTCCTGATACGGGACACAAGTCTGATTCCAAACATCCTGTGGTTTGAGTACACGGTCACAAGGTCAGAAGCACGGTAAGATGAATAGAAACTCCTCACTTTTTTCGGTATTAAGCACCTTGGAGAATTTTACTACCTTAAAGGTGGTATATAAATGCAATTTGATGTACAAAGAAATCTTCTGTTTTGAGGTCCATCTTACTGGGGGACGTTTGTAATATGCGTACACTTTAATCAGCATCATCTGTAAGCCGCTTTTTTTGTCAGCTGTGGGGCGGATGTTGGTCTGATGCAAATGGAAACCAAACCCCCATTTAAGGATCCCCAAACCATGCAACTGAGCAATCATCACTACCAGTGTTTCTGTTTGCCCAGTTATGGAATCTACACCCTTCATTCCAGTGGAATGGTCGATGGACGTTTTTGCAAATGGAAAACGGTTTCCAGTGGTGTTTCAGTGGTCTTGAGAGAGTGCAGCATCTGAAGTGCTGTAATCATCACGGCTATGGACCAGATGCTGGAAAGTGGGATTGAGATGAGCAGCTCGTTTCTTTTTGGCCGGTGCAGACACGATGGACTGAATGGCCTCTTTCTGCACTGTTACTTTTAGAACATAAGAAATAGGAAGAGGAGTAGACCGTTCGGCCCCTTGAGCCTTCTCTGCCATTCAATAAGATAGTGGCTTCTTGTGTTTCGATTTCCACATTCCCATCTAACCCCGATAACTTTTTATTCCTTTGCCTAACAAGACTCTATCTACCTCTGCCTTAAAAATATTCAATGACCCTGCCTCCACCACCTTCTGAGGCAGAGAGTTCCAAAGTCGCACAACCCTCTGAGAGAAAAAAAATTTCTCCTTATTTCTGTCCTAAAAGGGTAACCCCTAATTTTAAAACAGTGCCCCCTAGATCTGGACTCACCCACAAGAGGAAACATTCTTTCGATGTCCACCTTGTCAAGGCCGTTCAGGATCTTGTACACTTCAATCAAATCACCCCTCGGTCTTCTAAACTCCAGTGGAAACAACCCCAGTCTGTCCAATCTTTCTTCATAAGACAACCCACTCATTCCAGGTATCAATCTAGTAAACCTCCCCCGAACCGCCTCCAATGCATTTACATTCTTCCTTAAATAAGGAGACCAAAACAGCACACAGTATTTGAGGTGCGGTCTCACCAATGCCCTGTGTAACTGAAGCATAACATCCTTACTTTTATGTTCAATCCCTCTTGTAATAAAGGATAGCGTTCCATTAGCCTTCTTAATTACTTGCTGTACCTGCATACTAACTTTTTGTGATTCATGTACTAGAACACCTAGATCCCTCTGCACCTCAGAATTACCCAGCCATTCTCCATTTAAGTAATACCCTTCTTTTTTGTTCTTCCTGCCAAAGTGAACTTCACATTTTCGCATATTAAACTTCATTGGTCAGATCTTTGCTCACTCACTCAACCTATCTGTATCCATCTGCAACCCCCTGATGTCGTCTTCAAAACATACTTTCCTACCTATCTTTGTGTCATCTGCAAATTTAGTTGCCATGCCTTCATTTCCCTCATCTAAGCCATTGATGTAAATTGTAAAAAGTTGAGGCCCCAGTACAGACCCCTGTGGGACTCCATTTGTCACATCCTGCCAATCAGAAAAAGACCCATTTTTGCATACTCTCTGCTTTCTGCCAGCCAGCCAGCTAATCTTCTATCCACACTAATATGTTACCCACTACACAATGTGCTTTTATTTTCCGTAATTATCTTTGATGTGGCACCTTATCAAATACCTTCTGGAAATCCAAATCTATGGTTCTATGGAGCAAAATCTAGATGTCAGCCATAGCTCAGCGGGTAGCACTTAATGCCTCTGAGTCAAAAGATTGCGGTATCTAGCCCATGCTGTACCTGCTCTGGGAGTGTTTGATGGGGATGGTGTAGAGGGAGATTTACTCTGTATCTAACCCCATGTACCTGTCCTGAGAGTGTTTGATTGGACAGTGTAGAGGGAGCTTTACTCTGTAACTCTTTCTACTGCGATTGATGGGGTGAGTGGTGGTGGTAAGAATTTTCTGTTCCCTCAGCATATTACTTATTTCTCTCCAGTCATAGATTTTTTGAAAAGAAAAAGCCTTGTTTTCTGATATCCTCTTCAGTATTATAGCTTTAACAAAGTCTGATTGCTGACTGGTTTCCTTGGGTTGAATTAAACTTTTTAATCTTTGCCTTCATCCTCAGAAACAGACAACGGAAGCTGGGCACCAAGATGCAGTGATGTAAAGTTGACAACTTTTGCTGGGGGTGGGACAGGACTGTGGCGTGAACCCTGGAGGAGATGAAAAGGAAACCAACGACACATTTAAAAACAAGTTTTTTTTAAATTAAATTTTTTTTTTGCAGACGGTCAAAGGCAAGCTGGGGCATATGCCGGCAGCTTAGACACTCCCTGTGACAGCAGTCAGTGTTGACGCAGCTTGCTGTTAGCTTTCTACTGCATGTTAGACTTGCGTGAACGTTGGACTGAACCCGTTTAAACAAAGCGCGTTCACATGGTGCCGGTGAAATGTGATATTATTGCATCTGATTCAGGAACTTGGTTTTAATTTTAGGAAGGGGTGATAGGGAAGGAAAGGACTAACTTTCACATGGTAGTGGTGTGATATTTTGCAAAAAAATAGTGGCATTTTTGTGCTACTGGTTTAAAAACAAACAATTGGATAGGAGGGCAAAGATGCAGTCTGAATTGTCAATCAGGTATCTGACATGCTAGGGTCACGTCTGTAGCAGCCAGAGAAAACTATAAGGGATCATGTTGCACTTTAGGAAAATAAATTAGTTCTTTTTATATACAAAGAAACACTAGTGATGTGAGTGGAAAAACTGATTTTTATTTTTCTTGCCAGTTGATTATATGTAACTACTAAGCTGGTTTAAAAACTATCTGTAGCAAAACATTTATTAAGATTCTGCCCCTGCCCCCACCATCCCCAAAAGGAAATATTTATTCCATATTCAGTGAAGTTGAGCCAAACGGAAATGAGGATTGTCAAAGTCTCTTGCCCCTTCTCTCTCTCCTTGCCTATTGCTCTTTGAACCTTTGGCCTGGTCCTCTTTGATTTGATCTTTGTGCAATGGCCACCTTTTTGACAAACCGAAAGCCAGATGATGATGCGTATTTAGGACACGGTCACCTTATCTGTGGCCTGGGTTGTTGCTCAGCAAGCTTAGGCCTTGTAGTAGGGAGAGAGTATCGGAGACTTGGACCCTCTCAGATTCCTAAGTGTAAGGGAGTGTTGGGTGACTTCACTTCTGCATCTGCCCAGAGCAAAAACTGGTCTCAGCATACACTGATCTTGCTGATGGTGTTGGAAACAGGAGAGTTTATTCTGGGGTTGAGGTTGAGGGTTGGCTTTTATTCTGAGGTCAGAGTTTAATCCATTGAGTTATGACAATGCCTCGTATTATACACATGCTAGCTCAACAGCCAGTACTACTCATCCCCCAAATTGGTGAAAAGTGTTGTTTTGCTATTGCACAGATGTCGTTGGCTTTTTGATAGGAATGCATGTATGGCCATCTCAAAATAAATCTACCCAGCAACACTCTTAATACCCTCACGCATAGTTACATTCCCAACGTAACAAAATGAGTCTCTTCTGAGTTGAACAGGAAGTAAGTGTTTATGTGGGTTTAGTGAGTGTTTCTATACTCCCATTCAGCCCCTGAGCAACAAGAGCATGGATCACACTGACAGCATGTGATACAAATATTAAACCCACTAAAATACCCTTGAAATTTAAACTAGGAGTTTACCACAAAGCACTATGTTAATCTTGAAGGTTTTGACTTAATAGCCTAAACGGTAACTAGATAGGCTCTTGAATTTTATTGTGGGATGCTTTTGTGTGAATGCTTAACATTCACCTGAAATTTCTTCTGTTTTAGCAGAAGTGTTAATCCAATGTGTTTAAATTGCAGAGAAGAGGACTTCAGGTGCTCCCATTATGCCTCTTAACCTAGAGGGGATGTCAAGGCTTTGATTTAGTTGTCAGTTTAGTGGAATGTTACTGCAGTATACACACTAGGAGCAGGATGTAAACCAGACCAAATGACAGGGGATAGTGTGGGGCAGCTGACCATATTCCTGGCCCCTCTGAAGGAAACCCACCATACCCTAACACACTGTGCTGTGTTTCCCTGAGCCTGTTGGCCATTAAGATTAACCCCACTTGTGCGGCCCATTGACTTAAAGAGGATTCAGGCTGTTTAGACATGGGTTTTGACTCTGTGTTATTGTGAGTGACTATTCTTAGTGAACTGTGTAGTGACTGAAATTGCAGGTGAATTATCTGATATCCAGATTATTATGAGTGAAAGACTCACTTCTGAATATGTGCTTTTTTAAAAAAAAAAAATCCAAGACAGGTTATTGTTGATTTATTTGCTTGTACTTGGATACAATCAAGATTTTTAAAATTTTTGACATTCCAAAACACGATTATGAAACTATTCCTGATTTTTTTTTTTGACTTGAGATTTGCTTTCTTGTAACATATTTCTTGTTTTAAATAAATGTTTGGAAATTAAGGTACCTGAAATTGTGCAAAACAGAAACCGAATTGGGACAAGGTGGTTTTATTTATGTCTGGATGAAGGAGCATGGTCCTGAGTTTTAGAAAGCTGTTTATTTTCCCCCTTTAAATATATAGGGGTAGCAGTCGTCCTTTGCATACAAGATCTTGGTTTTGTGCAGCTGTTCATCGGTTGCCAGTTAAGCTCAAACTCGTTGTGGACCTGATGCTAAATTTACCAAACCAGTGGGTTTTAGTCACAGATAAAGATTTAGTTTTAAATCTCAAAACTGTATGGGGGCTGGGGGGATCATTGTAGGGTTTTGTTTAGAATTAGCAAAGCTGTTCAGTCCAGAGAGACATCTTATCCTATCTATATGCCGTATGGTGTTCCCATTTTTCTTTAATTTATTTTTTACATATATATATTGTACTTTTTATTGGTGCTTCTCTGCTTGCTAATAAGTAAGCTTAAGCACATAGATTTCACACTAAATCCAAGAAACAAATCTAAAGTTAATATCTAATAGTTCTATGTTACTTGGGGTGTGGAAATGGTACTTGTGTAAATAAAACCCCAATGACTCTGATTGCACAGGTGTGATATGACAAATTGACTTTGAGCTGCAATAATTGAACCAAAATGTTATTCTGCAGCTGAATGTGTGGAAGCAGTCTGAGCTGGCTGTAAAGGATTGTAGCCAGATGGAATGCTGCTGAGCCAATGGGACGTGGAGGATCTTGGGTCCAATGCTGAGCTGGCTGCTGTTAAATGGGGCAGTGATTGAGTAACTACTGCACTCTTCAGACTAGGAGGGGACAGAGAAGAGGAAATTCATTGAGGCTGCTGTCCCCGGTCAATGTCCAGTGACCCCTGTTAGAACGTGTGTGTGTGTGAATGTTGGGTGAGGACAGGGTTGGTTGTAATGCCACCCATGGATAAATAGCCTGTCAGCAAAGAATGGCCAGTGGGGTAAAGAACCAGACTCCTGTAGAACTGTATCCCAGTAAGGGGTCAGTGTGTTCAGGGAAGGACCATAGTAGGATATTGGAATGGGGAAATAATACTATAGTTGTGGGAACTGCCAGATAACGGCAGGATGTTTTGGTGTAATACAAATTTTTTATGTCATTTTTAGTTCTGGCATTGTTTTCACATTGTGTCTACAGTAAGAGTCGAACTCTCCTGCATTCTTTCACTAGCTCTCCTACTCTCTCCCCCTCTCTCACATCTAGCATATCTTAAGTCAGCATGACAATATGTTGTCGATTTTGATTGCACGTAACTCAAAATCCTCTTTGAGTGTCCACAGATTGGAGAAAATACACCTGTTCCCTTTAGCTTCACCCTCTTAATTCAGAAAAGCACCTATCAGGTGTGTGATAAGGAATATAACCTGATTTCTCTTTTTGTACAATTACTGTGTTGAAAGTTTAAGTATTGACTGAGTGTTTCTGCAATATCTGCTTGTGTATCTGGTGTTTCTGTTTCCAGTCAGTGAGCCTGTAGCAGTTGCTCTTGTGCATTTAAAAAATAATAGCACAAGCACCATCATGTCACTCCACCGAAATAGTAAGTGCAGCCAAAATACGGCAGTCTAGTTAATTTTAAATGCATCCACAATTGTGTAGGTGTTGGATAGAGTACAGGGTGATGACCAGTACATTACAAAAATTAACCACTGGTGTCTGATGTTACTATATGGTGCTGAGTTATTCACTGATTTAATTTCTATAAATCACTGGTCATCTTTATAGAAAGCTTGTTTATAAATTGGGTTCCCAAGCTCACTCCAGTTGATTGCAAAAATATAATCATGGAACAAATGAAAAAGTGGAATGAGAACAGAAAACACTCATAAATGCAACATGTACATCAGCATCTGACCGATGAGTAACAGGCTGATCTTTCAGCTTGATGCTCAATCTGCTTTTTCTCCTTTTCAGATTTCCAGCGGTTTCTGTATGTGAAGCTTATGTTGTTGTGAGTAGTTACAGGAGCGAGGTGATACTGAAACCTACTGCTGCTTTTTTCTTTAACCCTATAAAAGCTGCTGCTGGTTTGCCACAGATTAGTGGCACAGTGCTGTTCCACCCTATACAGCCTGGCTCATATCACATGGAATCTCCCCGGTGTTTATAGGTGTAGAATCAGTATTAAAACTGTGTTTTGCCACAGCCCAATCAAAGTGCAGCTTTTTTATTTTCATTTAAAAAAAAAACAAATTGTACAGAATGAAATAGTTTAATTTAAGCACAGGCAAAACTATTTAATGTTTGGGAGTTCAGCTCAGAGCAAATAATATCCAGGACACTGTTAGATAGGTTATACGAATTCTGAGTCATGGAGTTGAACCCTGCCAGCTCACTGAGCAGTGCTTCAAGAGCACCTATGGGGAGGTGGAAAGGGAGAGAATAATAGTGAGCCCCACCAGATTTTTCTTTAAAAGAATTCGTAAAATCTATCCTGGTCTGATGTGACAGATTCTTTTTTTTAAAGCTGTGATCATTCTGGTTGGCTACCTAACCAGCTCCTCGCACTACCTGATGAGGAATGTGTCTGCTATCTGTAAATGTTCCTTTGTTTAAATTGATTAAAAAAAACAATGTAAATCTAAAAGTAATTGCTATTCAGGTAACACAATGAAGGGCTATTTTGAACAGTGCTTCCTCTAGATGTAGCACAGTTTTGTAGATTGGCTTCTTGTATTCTGTTAGTGTGGTGTTCACAATGTGATTGCCTTATATGGTGCACAGTACCTTTTAATGCTGTTTGTTGCTATTTGTAAACTTTGATCTCCGATGTTGTGGGGGATGGAGGTTGGAAAGGAGGCCACAGGTGATGACTCTGGTTGTATGTCTCTCTCATGTCCAAGACTGTTATGTGAATGTTCCATGTCGGATGTATGTCAAAGGTTTTGGGGCTGCGTGTGTACAGACCCAGGGATAAAGCAGTCAATTAGAAGCAAGAAAATGTTTTTATTTTAGAACCCACTGGGAAACTGATCAACTGAAATTCAGAGCAATTTCTCATTCTGAACTTTCTGGGTGCCTTTCACTAGAGCAGGGTGCTGGGCTCTTCACACTGACTTGTCTCTTTCCAGAAGGTGCTGCCAGCATACTGGGGCCTTGTCCCAAACAGGCACTCCTTTATGAAGCGTCGGTGGCTCATTGGATCACACTCTGTCGGAAGGTTGTGGGTTGAAGTCCCACTCCAGCAACTTGAGCACAGAATCTAGTTGACAGTACCAGTGCAATACTGAAGGGCTGTCTTTCAGATGAAATGTTAAACCGAGGCCCGAAGTAATTCATTGACTGGAAAGTACTTTGGGACATCCTGAGGTCATGGAAGATACGGTAGAAATGTGGCTTTTTAAAATTCCTTTGATGTGTTTGCCTTGATGTCCAATGTTAAAAGGTTATTCATCTATGAAGGGCAGTTGAGTCCAAGATGAGCCTCAGTGATATATGCATATTGTCCGACAATGGACACAATACTGAGATTATCCTGGTCTGTGTACCAGAATCACTAGGTGCCTGTGTGCGCTGAGTCACCAGTCTCCCCTCGCACTCTAATAAGCAGATAAGTCCCAATCATTTCTATGTGGCAGCTTTGGTCACTAATTTGTCCAACCTGTGTCTGTACCGCGTAACTTGAAGCCTCGGTGCCTGTTTTTCTATTGCACACTTCAAACTTGAGATCTCTGACATTTCAATGTGTAAACTTCAAAACAAATAGATAGCAGTGGTTTAACCACCCAAAATTAGCATCCCAGTTATAGCAAGCAAATTTACTTTCCATCTCAACACTGTATGTGCAGGATGATGGAGAGTCTCACCCCAATGCACATAAGTGGAGCTGGTGTTTATATCTGTACACAAGTCTTAAACTAAACAGCTCCGTGTACCAGCTTGTGCAAGATCAGGTCACTGGACTGGACATGATCTAAGACATCTAGTTAAATAGTTCAAGCCAAAAGCCCATTGATTAATCTTGTAAATCAAGAGGGAAGGTTCTCTACTATCAGATACTGGGCAGGATTGACACAGTTGCAATGGTTTGACATGGAAACTGACTGTGTCTGTTTAATCTACATGATCGCATTGAATTTTTCTGCAGTTTTAAATTGCTGCAGAATATATCACCCCATTCTCAGTCCCTTTCTACTGAGGAGGTAGGTGAGTGCACCATTCCATTCCTCACCCTCTCCCTTATGGGAGGCTGGTGTTTTGATGATCAATTAGGTGCATGGTTTTGGCCTAAATTCAGCTAACCGTTGTGAAAAAATAATTTATTTAGTGGATGTGAGCTTTTACCCACCTGGTTTGTTGCAGTGTATCTCTGGCTGAAGGAGTGGGACAGACTGAGTTGATGCTGTATCTGTGCAACAGCCAAAGGAACTCTAATTTGTGCCAACAATGCTCCAATTAAGGGGAACTGGTGACATTGTTAATTAGCATCATAGAATCTTACAGCACGGAGTCCATTTGGCCCATTGTGCCTGTGCTGGCTCTTTGAAAGCTATCCTATTAATATACCCCCCTGCTGATTTTCCCATAGCCTTTATTTTTTTCCGTTATTATTAATCCTATTCACTTTTGAAATCTCTCCCACCACCCTTTCAGGCAGTGCATTCCAGATAACAACACTCTGCTTTTTAAAAAAAATCTCATCTCCATCTGAGGCTCTTTTTCCAAATACCATAAATCTGTGTCCTGTAGTTACTGACCTTCCTATCGGTGGAAACCGTTTCTCCTTATCTACTTTATCAGAATCCTTCATAATTTTAAACACCTCCATTATAAATCTTCCCTTTTCTCTGTTCTAAAAACAATCCCAACTTCTCTCCTTACAACTAAAGACCTTCATCCCTGTTATCATTCTAGTAAATCTCTATTGCATGATCTTTTTTGAGACCTGTGGTTGATTCCAGCTGAGCCTGTTAGTGTGTTTCTGCTCACTCTGTCTTAAGTGAAGGAGTACCAGCAAATTAAACCCATCCTATCCCTAATCAGTCACTCAAACCAGAAGGTTTGTTGGTTTGGAAATGGAAGTGTCATATCGAGCAAGTTTGATCAAAGCACATTGTTGGGAAGAGTTAAAAGGTCTTTGCTTTACTTCTTGACAATGCTGTTAACTCATCTGGAAGTGCTCGAAGGTGCACTGGATGTCTATAAAGTGAAAACTCTTTCCAATTCTCTAATAAGCCAGTCCCTGTAACATCCCTCATCACCCCCAAAAAAAAATTTAACAGAAGATCATGGCATCTCTTCTGAACTAGATTTTTCTTTCTAAAACTGAACCTTGGTAACTAAGGTGGGCCAGGTATCCAAACTGAATTTTATTTATTTAATACAAATAAATCTGCTTGAAGCTTTCTCACCAGGGGGAAATGGGCCTACTGTACAATCGCCATGTGCCTCTGGGATAAGAGCAAGCTGTTGTCTAGTTTGGAATTTGATGGTTTGTGTGTAAAGCTGGCTGAATAAGTCTTTGTAAGGAATTAACTTAAAGGAAATGTGCATCAATCAATGTTCTAATTGTATTTTACTGGAAATATAATGCTTGCCTGTCGTACTGTTTCCTTTGCTGTGGTCTTTGCCGCCTTCTCAGTCAGTGATCTGAGGTAGGTGATGGGAGATTGCAGACTGACCCACACAAGATGATACAGGCTGGTATGATGTGGATGTGGACCTGCAGTCTTCCTCCCCACCCCACACCACAACCCTCCTCTTCTGGTTTGGTTTCCTGTCTTTCAGATGAGATGTTAATCATAGGCCCTGTTTGCTCTCAGGTAAAATAACCCCTATTATTGTTCTGAAGAAGAGTATGGGAGTTCTCCTGAGGCCAATATTTATCCCTCAACTGCCATATAATTAAAAAAATACTGGTCATTGCTGTTTGTGGGAGCTTGCTGTGCACAACTTGGCTGCCACGTTTCCTACATTACAAGCACTGACTGCAATTCAGAAGTACTTCATTGGTTGTAAATGCTTTGGGAAGTCCCGAATGTGTGAAAGGCACTATATAAATACAAGTCTTTTACCTTAAACACATCCTTATCCAGAGGGGAGAAGAGTTGTAAAACAGAATTAGAAGTGGATTGAGGAACTACACGGTGCAGTAAATAGAAGGATGGAACTAGAATAGAGTTTTTAATGGTGAGGTAAATAAATGTGGCTTAAACCTCTTCTGCACCAGCCAGATGATGAGTGGTGCTGGTTGTTGAATCCTTCAAGACTGTTCTCTGCTGCTGCCGCCGCCATGTGAGTCTGTCTTTTGCACTCACGCAAACCTGGCGCAGTCCAGGTTCCCCGCACTATCGATCAAACAAGGGGAGCAGGAAGAAACTGTTCATACTGATTGCTTTGAAGGAACATCAGAGGGTTGGGAGATTAATACACATCTCACCCATTCAACACAATGAAACCAAGTTGTATATATAAAGTTTTTATTACAATCATATTCAAAGATTACACCACAGTAATAAGTGTGCTTAAGTGCATTTTTTACAGAGTGGAAATATTTACATTAAAGTCAAGGCCAATAGCTGAATACATTCACAAAATTATCTATCCTGGAGGAATATCAAATTAAAACACTGGATTGTAAACATATAGGCTAAACTGATTAGTTTCAGGCATTGTGGCAATGCCAACAGGCAATTGGGAAATATGGTGGCGTAGTGGTAATGTCACTGGACCAGCAATCCAGAGGCTCAGGCTAATGCTCTAGGGACTTGATTCAAATCGCAACAAGACAGCTGGTGGAATTTAAAATCAATTAATAAATTTCGAATATAAAACCAGTCTCAGTAATGCTGACTATGAAACTATCATTTTTTTTGTAAAAACCTATCTGGTTCATTAATGTCCTTTTTAGGGAAGGAAATCTACCATCCTTAACCTGGCCTGGCCTACATGTGACTCCAGACCCACAGCAATGTGGTTGATTCTTAAATGCCCCTGAAATGGCTTCGCAAGACACTTCATGCAAGGGCAATTGGGGATTGGCAACAAATGCTGGTCTTGCCAGTGATGCCCACATCTCATGAAAAAACTAAATATAAAAATGAAATCTTCCTTCAGTTTAAAATGATTTATTATAAAAAGGGCCTTGAGAGACTTGGGCAATGGGAATTCTATTTTCAATCATTCACTTGAGAGTGTGGGGCATGCTAGTGTTTCACACTCCTTCAGGAAGTGGCAGGATAATAGCTGCTGTCGGCTGGGGAACAAATAAACATTCTGTAAACGTGGCTGAAGGAATTTGAGTTGTCCCACAAGGAGTCTAATAGGAGTCTCCTTAGAATGAGTCTTTAGAAAACACCAAAAGAAAGATTCCCTGGGATTCACACAATTTAAATAAATCCCTGTGCTTATTTTTTATATTCATTAAGGTGAGAAATCATAAAAGCAAAAAACTGGGGATGCTGGAAATCCAAAACAGAAACAGAAATACCTGTAAAAACTCAGCAGGTCTGGCAGCATCGGCGGAGAAGAGCACAGTTGACGTTTCGAGTCCTCATGGCCCTTCAACAGAACTAAGTAAAAATAGGAAAGGGGTGAAATATAAGCTGGTTTAAGGGTTTGGGGGGGGGGGGGGGCGGGGGGGCGTTGTTGCGACAAGCAGCCAGTAATAGGTGGAGATAACCAAAAGATGTCACAGACAAAATAACAGGGATGTTGAAAGTGGTGATATTATCTAAAGGAATGTGCTAATTAAGAGTAGAAGGCAGGACAGACAAGGTACAGATAGCTCTAGTGGGGGTGGGGGAATACTAAAAGGTAGAGATAAACAATGGGTGGAAATACATTTAAAAATAATGGAAATAGGTGGGAAAAGAAAAATCTATATAAATTATTGGTAAAACAAAGAGGGGGAAGAAATGGAAAGGGGGTGGGGATGGAGGAGAGAGTTCAAGATCTAAAATTGTTGAACTCAATATTCAGTCCGGAAGGCTGTAAAGTGCCTAGTCGGAAGATGAGGTGCTGTTCCTCCAGTTTGCGTTGAGCTTCACTGGAACAATGCAGCAAGCCAAGGACAGACATGTGGGCAAGAGAGCAGGGTGGAGTGTTGAAATGGCAAGTGACAGGGAGGTCTGGGTAATGCTTGCGGACAGACCGAAGGTGTTCTGCAAAGTGGTCACCCAGTTTGGTCTCTCCAATGTAGAGGAAACTGCATTGGGAGCAACGAATGCAGTAGACTAAGTTGAGGGAAGTGCAAGTGAAAAGCTGCTTCACTTGAAAGGAGCGTTTGGGTCCTTGGACGGTGAGGAGAGAGGAAGTGAAGGGGCAGGTGTTGCATATTCTGCGGCCGCATGGGAAGGTGCTGTGGGAGGGGGTTGAGGAGTAGGGGGTGATGGAGGAGTGGACCAGAGTGTCACAGAGGGAACGATCCCTACGGAATGCCACCAGGGGGTGTGAAGGGAAGATGTGTTTGGTGGTGGCATCATGCTGGAGTTGGCGGAAATGATCCTTTGAATGCGGAGGCTGGTGGGGTGATAAGTGAGGACAAGGGGGACCCTATCATGTTTCTGGGAGGGAGGAGAAGGCGTGAGGGTGGATGCGCGGGAGATGGGCCGGACACTGTTGAAGGCCCTGTCAACCACCGTGGGTGGAAAACCTCGGTTAAGGAAGAAGGAGGACATGTCAGAGGAACTGTTTTTGAAAGTGGCATCATCAGAACAGATGCGACGGAGGCGAAGGAACTGAGAGAATGGGATGGAGTCCTTACAGGAAGCGGGGTGTGAGGAGCTGTAGTCGAGGTAGCTGTGGGAGTCGGTAGGCTTGTAATGGATATTGGTGCACAGTCTAACAACAGAAATTGAGACAGAGAGGTCAAGGAAGGGAAGGGAAGTGTCAGAGATGGACCATGTGAAAATGATGGAGGGGTGGAGATTGGAAGCAAAGTTAATAAATTTTTCCAGGTCCCGACGAGAGCATGAAGCAGCACCGAAGTAATCATCGATGTACCGGAGAAAGAGTTGTGGGAGGGGGCCGGAGTAGAACTGGAACAAGGAATATTCCACATACCCCATAAAGAGACAGGCATAGCTGGAGGCCCATGTGGGTACCCACAACCACACCTTTTATTTGGAGGAAGTGAGAGGGGTTAAAGGAGAAATTGTTCAGTGTGAGAACAAGTTCACCCAGACGGAGGAGAGTAGTGGTGGATGGGGATTGTTCGGGCCTCTGTCCGAGGAAGAAGCGGAGAGCCACCAGACCATCCCGGTGGGGGATGGAGGTGTAGAGGGATTGGACGTCCAAGGTGAGAAGTCAGTGTGACAATGGAATACTCCCAGGGCAAGTACAGCATGGGTTAGATGCAGAGTAAAGCTCCCTCTACACTGTTCAACCTCACGAATGCCATCTCATATATCAGCATGGCAATTTTCTATCCCACCCCTGCCAGTTCAGCTCCAATTCATGTTAATAATTTAGAACATTCAATTATCTCTTGAATCTATTTATACTGTTTGCTTCAATGAGCTTCCTTCATGACTTGATCTACAGTCCTATTACCCCTGTCTGGAAACACTGTCTTCCCTTCTTAATTTGACTTATTTTTAATAAGAGCAAAGCAGTAGATATGCTGGATTTTGAAAAACTTTAAATTTGTTGAGAGGTGATAACGTGAGCTTTTCTCACTAGGAGCTAGATAGAATCGCACAGCACGGGGTGGAGGACGGTCATTCAACCCATTGTGTCTCTTTTTACTCATTTTCAGGATGTGGCTTTCACTGATGAGGCCACAACTTAGTGCCCACCCATAACTGATCAGCAGAAGGTGCTATTGAGCTACTACCTTGAACCATTGCAGCATGTATGGTAGGTACACCCCACACTGCTGTTAGGAAGGGAATTCCAGGATTTTGATCCAGCCACAGTGAGGGAACGGTGTTATTGTTCCAATTCAGGATGGTACGTGACTTGTTCTTCCAGGTGGTCGAGTTTGGGGGTTTGGAAAGTGCTGTTGAAGGAGCCTTGGCAAGTTGTTGCTGTGCATCTTGTATGCCAATAATGGAAAGATTGAATGTTCAAAGTAGTGGATGGGTTCCAAATCAAGCAAGCTCTTTTGTCCTGGATAGTGCCCACTTTGAGTGTTGTTGGAGCTGTATTCAGGCAATAGGAGTATTTCATCACACTCCCTCCTTGTAGATGGTGGAAAGGTTTTGGAAGTTAGGTGAGTCACTCGCTGCAAAATTCCCAGTCTCTGGTCCAGTTAAGTTTCTGGTCTATGTTTGTGGTCTGTGCTGACTCTTTGAAAGAGTTATCCAATTAGTCCCTCTGACCCTCCTCTTCCCCCATAGCCCTGCAAATTTTTCATTTTCAAGTATATATTCTTTTCAAATTGCTTTCACCACCCTTTTGGGCAGCCAGTTTCTGACACCACATTCATTTCACGCCTTCCATTCATTTTTAAAGGACCCCTATGCTTTCTGTATAACTGCATACTTGCATCAGTAACATATTGTACTTGGCTCACAGCTCTCTGTAAGCACAACGCAAGTGTTCACACCATGCCTATTTTGAGGATAACAGCCAGACAATACTCGGGATCTATTTTTGTTTCTTAACCGGCCAGCTGAAAGCAGCAGTTTCTCTGTTAATAAGATGTTGGGTGGAGGCTGGGGGAAAGTACATAGTGCAAAAAAAAATTATCTTAATAGAGAGCCACCCAGCCAACTGAATCTTGAATATTCAATTTCTTTCAAAATTTTTGATTGTAAACATTGCCACTGGATTGTTTCATTAATGTTCAGACCAAAATTTTTGGATTATAGTTAAAAATATACAACTATTTGAACCCCCTGGGTAACTTGAAGCCACTGATAATTCTGGTGTTATTTTTGTAGCATCAATGTGTGGCACAAGCCCTCCCTGAACACTCGTTCTAAAGAGTTATTACAGCAGTGGGTTCATGTGAATAATTCACTCTCCTGTTCACATTAAAATGAGAAATGTAGTTTTTGTGCAGCTGTTTGTGCTCCGGCTCTTCAATTACATTAACTAATTTAGACAAGCTGATGTGTTTAGATTGAAAAACGGCTTACAGACTAGAAGCAGTTCAGAGAAGGTTCACTTACTCATTTCTGGGATGAGGGGCTTATCTTAAGAGGAAAGGTTGAGCAGGTTGGGCCTATACCCATTGGAGTTTAGAAGAATGAAAGGTGATCTTATTGAAAAATAGAAGATCCTGAGGGTATTTGACAGGGTGGATACTGGGAGGATGTTTGTGGGAGAGACTAGAACTAGGGGACACAGTTTAAGACTGAGATGAGGAAAAACTTTTTCTCAGGGTCATTTGTCTGTGGAGTTCTCCTCTTCCCCAGAGAGCAGTGGAGGCTGGAGTCATTGAATTTACTCAAGGCTGAGTTAGACAGATTTTTGATAAACAAGGGAGTCAAGGGTTATGGGGGTGGGTAGACAAAGTAAAGTCGAGACCACAACCAGATCAGCCATGATCTTATTGAATGGTGGAGCAGGCTTGAAGGGCTGAATGGCCTACACCTGCCCAAGTCCTGTGTCCCTCAGATCAGTCCCTGGACTATGCTGAGTAATCTTATTAAACATCAGGATGGGTAATAGTGTGATAACCACTCAAATGTCTTGGGTGGGTGTGGGGCAGCATGTGAGCCTGCAAGAGGAAAACCAACCTCTGATGATTACTATCCTGGTGTTCACAACCATTATCAGCACAAGACTGCACTGGCTTGATGCGCTCCTATTGTAAGGGAGGTACTGGTACTCATCCGGAATTGTAGACCACTGATACACTTTTTGGGGAGAGGAAGCAAGCCCTCTTCATTGGAATACCAGGGCATCATTCACCATCTAAACAAACACTCCTCCTTTTCTAAAAAGTATAATCTTTGACAATTGTCTTTAAAAAGCATTTTTTTTCATATATAACCTCTTCTGGATAATATGTTCACACTAACATTTGGCAAACAATCCCACCCACATATTGTAGTGCTGGGATTGAGTGCTGATTTTGTTCTGGAATTTTTTGGTTGATCCATCCTGTTCCATTACTTGGATGCTTCAGAGCTTTGAGCTGGGAGTCTGCATGAGCAGCCCCCTCATATCGACTAAGGCCTGCTCTAGATAGTGAACCAGTTTAGCTGCGTTGGTCTCTGCACAGCTGTTGAAAGCAGACACTGCAAAGTTGATGTGGGCGTCCATGGGGTTGTAACACACGCCATAACCATCTGGCACGGTAGGACCAAAGCACATGAGGCAGTCAGTTTTAGCAGGGACCTAAATGGAGAGAGCAGACCTCACAATTACAATGTTCCTCTTCCTCTTTATCCCTCCTCAAAGCAAAGATGGAACCTTCACCACCTCACCCCAAATGCTGTTCTCCTATAGTGTGTTCCACCTGCCAGTTCCTTCTCCCCTCGTCCCTCCCAAATCCTTTTGAGTTTCTCCAACATTGCCAAGCACAGTTGGGGCCAAACCTGGTGATAATCTGCAGTCATTCTCCATCTCCTCCACTACTGCTTCAGGGTCATCCTACGGTTGTGAAAGGTGCTATATAAATACGAGTCCCTTTTTCTTTCACTTTCCACTGAGCAAGAGTGAGTGAGAGAATTCTAACCTAAGGGTAGATAGGTGAAAATTGCTTTTTGATTCTCCAACTCTCGCTGGGCACAGCCACGATTAGGGGCCTCGTCTACCTAGGGTGAAACTTTTGTGGGTCCTGCACAAGGTGGAAAGTGAATGCCTCACCTGACTGGTTGATAAATTGAAATGAAAAGCGACAGCATAGGATGTGTCCATGAAGATCTCAGGGATTCGAACTAGATCCTCTATAGCCTGAAGTTTAAGACCCAGTAAGTGTCTATCGATGGCTTGGCCTCTTATTGCCTGAAAGGAAGAACAGACATGAGCATAGGCTGGTACTCAGTACCCCTGCTACCCCAAAGCACTGCAGTCACCCTCCCATCCCATTACCTCATCCTCCACAGATGTTAAACTCTTGAGTGAGACAAAAGTTGGAACAGTCTTTCCAAATACAAGAACAGGATTAGAGGTTTTAGAGAATTAAGAGCTGCTGAAGGGGTGTTTGGGAGGAAGTGAAGACACGATGACCAGAATAACGGACCAGTAAACTCTCTTACCGTATCAGTGTAGGTTCTGTGCGACTGAACAGCTTTTCTCACCAACGCCACCTTTTGCTGATTCTAAACACAGAATCAAAACAGAACAACTTACAGCCAAAGTGCACGTGAACTAAAAATGACTTCACAAACACTTAGAGTAGGACTGTCAGCAGCTGGAGAAGGGAACAACAGCTTCACATTGGAAGTGACAGCTTCTTACTGACTCCTGGTGACCACTGCTAAAAACAACACCTTACATTTACATAGCACTTTAACATTATATAACATCAGTCCCCTTCCCAGGAGCGTAGAGGGGAAGCAGAGAGAGATCACAATAAAATACTCTGGGTGATTTATGGGAAGAGGACATTTCTATTGAAGCTGCTTCCACTGCCCTTTCAGGCAGTGCATTCCAGATCACAATCAATGGGTAAAAATAAATTCTCCTCTCCTGTTAATTATTTTCAATCCATGCCCTCGATTCCTGATCCTCCAGACAGTTTCTCCCCAGCTAGACTGCATGATACCAACACTGTCAACCAGCAGAATTTCCAAGTTATTACAATCTTAGCCCCCAGAAGAGATGATATTTTGAAGGTTCATGTACCTGGAACTCAGGATTATCCATGGCCCGGACAAAGACTGAGGATTCGACCGTTGCTGAGCGGATTGTGTCGGTGCGACCAAGGTGAAACATCCGCAGGGAGGCACTTTCATAGGTTGCACACGGCTCCCCATAAATCCTGAGGTGAGACATAAGCACAGAAAGATGATGAGGGGGGTGGATTCCTGCTCATCCCCTGCTTGGTGGGGGTGGGGCACGCACAAGTATAGATGACTGTCGGGAGCTCAGCATTGGGTTTGGGAAGCTCATGCAGTAATGGTGCCTTTCCTTTATCCATCCTCCCCACATCCCTCCTCATGAAGGTGATTATTTCCAGGGGAGTGGGGGAGATGAGGATGAGTACAGGCCACATGTCCCAGCTGTCCTCTGGTTAAGGGTTCACAGCTTTGGTTGGATTTAGTCCTGGAGGTTAACATATGGCCTCTTGCCATTCAAATGTCCAGCCCATCAAACAGCAACACTCACATCCCATGAAAGAATGCAAAAAAGTCACTGTACTCCAACTATCTGCATATTTGTGAGAGATGTGATAAGATGTTGTGCAATCACAATTCTCTTATTTTCAAATATCATTTTGGAATTCAGTATATGAATAATTAAACACGAAATGAGGTTACAGAACCAAGGCGGGCAGATGGAATTAAGATACAGATCAGCAATTATCTACCTGAATGGCAGAACAGGCATGAGAGCCTGAATCACCACCTTTTGTTCAAAGATGCAGAAATAACATTTGCACCAACCCCAAACAACGTTGGATTGGTTACATTGGACGGGAGGTATGAATGAAAATGGGAGTGCAGGAGGGTACTGGATTTTGGGTCATCCTACTCTGGAACTCAGCAACCGTTTTTTTAAAAATTAGCCCATGTTACAGACTGAGCAGAGGCAGGCAGCACAATCGCACAGTCCCAGAATGGGACACCGGTTACTTGTAAGTTTTCTTTGAAAAAAAAAATCCTAAAAATTTGTAAAGCTATTAAATAAAAAACATACAGGATCCTGGGCTTTATAAACAGAATATAAAAATCAAATTATGCTAAACCATTATAAATCACTGATCAGGCCTCAGCTACAGTATTGTATCCACTTCTGGGCATCACACTTCAGAATGTCAAGGCCTTAGACAAGGGGTAGAGGAGAATTACTAGAATGGTACCAGGAATGAAGTAATGTGGAGAGATGGGAGAAGCTGTGCAGGAGCAGAGGGACCTGGGTGTATATGTACATAAGTCATTAAAAGTGGCAGGACAGGTAGAGAGAGCTGTTTCTAAAGCATACAGTATTCTAGGCTTCATTAATAGAGTACAAGAGCAGGGAGATTATGATGAACTTATATAAGACACTAGTTAGACCTCAGCTGGAGTATTGTGTATAGTTCTGGGTGCCACACTATAGGAAGGATGTGAACGCATTGGAGAGTGCAGAAGAGGTTTACAAGAATCGTTCCAGGGATGAGACACTTCAGTTATGAGGAAAGATTGGAGAAGTTGGGACTGTTTTCCTTGGAGAGGAGACTTGATATATGTTTTCAAAATAATGCGGGGCCTGGACAGAGTAGATAGGGAGAAACTGTTCCCGCTCGTAAACGGATGGAGAACCAGAGGGCACAATTTTAAAGTGTTTTGCAAAAGAAGAAAATACGAGGTGAGAAAAAGCTTGAATGCACTGCCTGGAAGTCTGATGGAGGCTTTCAAGAGGGTATTGGACGATTATTTAAATAAAACCAATGTGCAGGGTTATGGGGAAAAGGCAGGAGATTAGTACTAAGTTAAAATGCTCAGAAAGCTGGTGCAGACATGATGGGCCAAATGGCCTCCTTCTACACCATAACAATTCTATGATTCTGGGATTGTTCTCCTTAGAGCAGAGGAGGTAGTTAAGGGGAGATTTAATAGAAGTGTTCAAAATTGATGGGTTTTGATAGAGTAAATAAGGAGAAACTGTTTCCACTGTCAATAACCAGAGACAGATAGATTTAAGACAATTGGCATTAACCAGAGGAAAGAGGAGTGTTTTTTTTTAAATGCAGCGAGTTGTTGTGATCTGGAATGTGCTGCCTGAAAGGCCGGTGAAAGTCATA
Organism: Cetorhinus maximus; assembly: GCF_964194155.1. Lineage (NCBI taxonomy): Eukaryota > Metazoa > Chordata > Chondrichthyes > Lamniformes > Cetorhinidae > Cetorhinus > Cetorhinus maximus. Next base: position 23,921,626 of record NC_135888.1, read on the forward strand.
ATTTTCAATGGGGAACTGGATGAATACTCGAAGGGGAAAATTTGCGAAGCTATGGGGAGAAGAGCAGGGATAACTGGATAGTTCTTTCAGAGAGCTGGCACAGGCACAATGAGCCCAATGGCCTCCTTCTGTGCTGTATTAATCTATGTACCGGACAGGTGAGGAACAATTGAACAGAATGGGTCTGGAGTGATGATTTTCACACCTGTAATAAGCTAGCTGCAGAGCGAGCTGGATAAAGGCATCCGGGCTCATCTTCTGGGACTTCACAAAATCTTTTCCAAAGTGGTGGAACATGAAACATTTTATATCCACATCACGCACCATCCTAGTGAGAAATAAAGATAATCATTAGTGTCATTACTGTCAACATAGCCCTTCATTGATCCCAACCTCTTAGCTCTCCTGCAAATTCATCAACTTCTGTCAGGATACAATCTAACTCTTGCTGGTCCTCCTGTAAATGGCCATACTACATGTACAAGCTCAGATCATGTGTGCCTACGGGCTATTCAACTGCATGGGACATCACAGCTGTGCCTTCACAGGGCATGCACACACTTTCCAGCTGGGGTCATTAGATAGCAATGAGACAGGAACCCTGGTTGATTTTTCTCTTCACCACCACCCCTCCCCACCCCTGTAGCCTGGGGCCATTGAGGCTAATTGCAGTGACACCACCTTCATCCCTAACCTCTCCTCCCCCTGCAGTTGTTGTGCTTTGGGGTGTTGGTATGAGGGACTGGACCTGGGGGCCTGGTCCAACATACGTACCTATCAAATCACCAGAGAAACTGCCTCCAAAATAATATATAACACTTTCCACAGTTGATTTCATCTAATTCTCCAAGTTAAACAGAAGTAATATTAGAATTTAAAAATAGGAGCAGCAGTAGGCCATTCGGCCCCTTAAGCCTGCTCCACCATTCAATACAATCTTGGTTGATATGCCTCAACTCCACTTTCTGGCTTTATCACCATTTTCCTTAATACCCAAAAATCTATCGATCTCAGTCTTGAATATACTCAAATGACCGAGCAGCCACAGTTCTCTGGGATAGGGAATTGTAAAGATTCACCACCCTGAGTGAAGAAATTTCTCCTCATCTCAGTCCTAATGGCCACCATCTAAACCTGAGACTGTGCCTCCGTGTTCTAGACTGCCAGCCAGAGGGAAAACAGCCTCTCAGCATCGACCCTGTCAAACCCCCTCAGAGGGTCTCAATGAGATCACTTCTCATTCTTCTAAACTTAAGAGAGTATAAGCCAATTATCTTTATCACACCTCACAGGAAAGTCCTCTCATTTCAAAAAACAATCTAGTGAACTCTGTTGCGCTCCCTCTATGGCGAGTATATCCTTCCTTAGGTAAGGTGACTAAAAGTGTAAACAATACTCCAGGTGTGGTCCCACCAATGTCTCGTACAAGTCACTCACCATCCTGACTTGGAAATATATCACCGTTCCTTCACTGTTGCTGGATCAAAATATTGGAACTCCCTCCCTAACAGCACAGTGGGTGTACCTACACCACATGGACTGCAGCGGTTCAAGAAGGCAGCTCACCACCACCTTCTCAAGGGCGATTAGAGATGGGCAATAAATGCTGGCCTAGCCAACAACATCCACAGACCAAGAATGAATATCAAGAAAAAAAAAACTCACATGTTGAGGTTCTGCTTTGCTTTTTCGATGTCTCCCTTTATGTCAGGAGTGATGTTGAAACGGAGCTTCCGGGGCATGGCCAGTGGAATCATCGGAGAGCGAACCATCACTGAGCTGTTGCTGAAATCGAAGAGACACTGAGTGTTTGCTTATTTAGGGATTGTGTAGAGTCGACAGCACAGAAACAGGCCATTCATCCCATCTGCTCCATGCGTGTTTAAGCTCCCCACAAACCTCCCACCTCTCTTCATCTCACCCCATCACCATATCCTTCTATTCTTTTCTCCTTCATGTGTTTATCCAGCTTCCCCTTAAATATATCTATACTATTCACCTCAACCACTCCCCGTGGTAGTGAGTTCCACATTCTCACGACTCTCTGGGTAAAGACGTTTCTCCTGAATTCCCGGTTGGATTTATTATTTTGGCAGCATTCCGTCTTGCAAGACGATGGTTTGTGTGTGGTGGTTGACTCTGGAGCTCCACTCTGACATGGCAGTCTCTGCCTATTTACTGCAGAGTGAGAAGATGCACAATTTGCTGGCCTCTGTTTTCTCTGGGCCCTCAAATCAGCCCGCTGAGCTTTTTGTTTCTGCTCACCTCTTCCAATGCCCTTCAAAACAGTTAGCTTTCAGAAGTCATGGCTGTCAGCAACCATCTCTCAGTTGCCAGTGTCAATATCTACCATCTTCATATCTCACTTGTCCTTTAAGTGGAAGAGCACAGTCAGAGGGCCAATGCGCTGTGTTGGAGGGTCAGTGCTGAGGGAATGCAATGTTGTTGGAGGGTCAGTACTGAGGGGGTATGCTGCAGTGTCAGAGTTGCCTGTCTTTTAGATGAGTTGTTAAACTGAGGCCCCATCTGCCCTCTCAGGTGAATGTAAAAGATTTCTCTGCCACTATTTTGAAGAAGCGCAGGGGAGTTCTCCCTAGTGACCTGGCCAATATTTATCCTTCAACTAGCATCACTCTCTCTAAAACAGATTATCTTGTCATTACCACTTTGCTGACTTGGAAAAATATCGCCGTTCCTTCATTCTCATTGGGTCAAAATCCTGGAACTCCCTCCCTAACAGCACGGTGGGTGTACCTAACCACAGGAACTGCAGCGGTCCAAGAAGGCAGCTCACCACCACCTTGTTAACGTTGGAATTGTGCTGCACTAGAGTGCATGCTTTAAGCTGGTAATGAAGAGCAGCTGTCCCCGACTGGGGAAGTATTAGGCCTTCATTACAAGAGTACAAAAAGGTGTTCACACTGGGTGTTGGGGGAAATGGGACGAGACTGTGTCTTTACAGGATTGGAAATAAACCTGTCTTAACGTACAGAGGTGGAACCACATCAGCAAAGAAAAAATGACATTGAAATGTGTGCACGGGTTACCTTGTTATCACTGAGGAAGCAAGGTATGGCCTTGGCTTTGTCATTACTCCTAATCTTGCTTATTGCAGGTAAAGTATTTTCAGAATTGGATGTGGCTGACTTGGACACTGAGGAGTAATCCCTCCGCGGTAAAACTTATCCAAAAATTGTAATAGAAGGGTTAATCCACCCTTCTATTACAATTTTTGGATAAGTTTTACAAAAAGGATGATTTGTGGGAAGCATATGAAGTATGGTCAACTTTTGATAGATTTAGGAAAACAGACAATCAGTCCCTGGAGGAATACATTAGGGACTTTGATAAGTGCTATAAGAGACTGAAAAAGTTCAACCTTGAAATCCTGGAGTCCATACTGGCTTTCAAATTACTGGACTGTTCACGCATTTCTCATGTCGACAGATTTTTGGTTTTGACGGGGTTTCAATTCCATGGAAAAGACTCGCTCCTAGACCAGATGGCTGCTGCCCTAAAAATATTTCTGGAAAAGCAGTCATTTCCAGCTATTTCCCTATCAAATACAGACAACTCTGCTGTAGAGCAAAGGACAGAAGATGCCATGGTCACTGAAGTTCGAGATCACCAAAGTATTAGCAGATTTCAGTACAAAGACGGTCTGAAGACGGTTATACTTTTTGCCAGTTTGAGAATCAATCTGGGATGGCGACTGTAGGCTCTTGAACCCGAGAAATGCACAGCGAATGATTAATCAGTGTTATCGGTATGATTCTAAATATCATTGTGCAATGAACTGTCCTCAGCAAAAGAGTTGTGTTTTTTGAAACAGCAAAGGAAATAGATAATTTCAACACTGACAATTATGATGGTGACTGCCATGATGGAATTGTGTTGGTCACTGGGAGTTTAAAATCAGCTGATTCATTCAACTGTACAGTGCTGGACAGCGGTTGCAATTCCATAGTGTGTGGGGTGGATTGGCTTAATTGCTACCTGGAGTGCCTCAATGAGGCAGATCGACGGAAGGTTAAGCAGTATGGAAGCTTTGGGTTTGGGGATGGCAATACGCTAACGTCTTCTAGAAAAGTAGTCTTCCCATGTAAGAAAGCTGGGATCAGTCTTTTCATCAGTACTGATGATCTCTAGTGAGACACCTCGATTGTTGAGCAAGTCTTCGATTGTAAAAAGCATAGATGAAATTAGACATGGAGAATGACAAAGCAATTGTGTTCGGGGAAAACTGTAGATCTGCATTTTACAGGATCAGGCCATTACTGCCTGCCATTGAGAAAGCCAGGTACTTCTCATCGAGGAGTCCAAGCAGTATTGTTAACTTCTGGGGATAAAAGTTTGGCGGACAAAAGAAGGATTGTCTGGAAGTTACACAGACAATTTGCACATCTAGTGTCACAGAAATTGAAAGCTCTCTTGCAAGATGCTGGAGTGGTTGATATAGAATACGACCCCCTTATTGAGCAAGTTACGGCTCAATGTCACATTTGTGTTCAATATCGAAGGATACCACCAGGTCTTGTTGTGTGAGTCTGCCACTGACCAAGGAATTTAATGATGTGGTGGCAATGGATTTAAAGGTATGGGGTTTTTTTTTTGCAACCCTTTGTAGATGTGGTGACTGGATTTAGCCTACCTATGGCAATAAGTGGTAAGGACAAACAGACCATTGTAGACAAGCTCGTGGAGAAATGGGTGGGTACCAGATTAGGAACACCAATGAACATACACATGAAATAGGAGAAGTAGGCTATTTGGCCCCTCAAGCCTGTTCCACCATTCAATAAGATCATAGCTAATCTGTTTGTATTTCTAATTCCACATTCCCATCTACCCCCGATAACCTTTGATTGCCTTGCCTAACAAGAATCTATCTACCTCCATCTTAAAAATATTTAATGACCCCGCCTTATGAGGCAGAGTTCCAAAGTCAAAATGAAATTCCTGATGGATAATGGAGGAAAATTTGCAAATGATACATTTCGAGACGTGTGTGAAAATTTGAATATTGTGGTCACGAATACTGCTGCTGGGAGCCTGTTCAGCAATGGTTTGTGTCAGAGAAACCACATAGTAGTTGACAAAATGCTGCATAAGATGCTGGCTGGCTGGATTGCAAGTTGCAAATGGCGCTGGCATGGGCAGTACATGCAAAAAATTCTTTGCAAATGGTTGAAGGGTATAGCCCGTACCAATTGGTGTACAAAAGTATTGAAGCTGCCTTCAGTGCTATGGGGTGCACCCCCTGCTCTTGAAGGAATTACCTTAGCTCTGTTTTTTCTACTCACTTAAATGCCTTACATGCAGACAGGAAAGCTTTTATCAAAGCTGAGGTTTCTGAAAGAATTAGGAGAGCATTGCAACACCGCATAAGACCTTCTGAGGTAGAATTTACTTCACATGATTTGGTTTATTAGGAAAGAGGGGGGGTAAAGGGAGTGGAAAGGCCTAGGGAAAGTTATAGGATGTGAAGAGAAAACTGAGATTATTCAACATGGGAATCAAACAATAAAAGCCCATTCTTCACAGATCATCAGAATTAATCATGAATTTGCGAATACTGAATGTGATAGAAGATGATGAAGCACCACGTGCATCACATATCCATATTTTTGGAGCAGAGCCAGAGGGACATGATATGATGAATCAAGAGTTAGATATCGGTAGAAAAATCGGTTGTGATAAACAGGAAGGGGCTATTTTGTCCAGAAGTTAGCTGCCCAAAGTAGGTTCCCAGGTATCAGAAGGACTGGATAACTGGAGGGATGCAACAATAGTGGGATGGGCAGGAAAATCTACTGGAAAATAAAAGAATTGGCTGAATAGCCAGGATTATGGACAAGCGGTGAAGGCCATGGTCTGAGAAAACAGTACGAAAATGGAAAATAAGGAAGTATAGCCCAAGTTAGTGCTAGATCATGTGAGGAAACGTTCATATACAGTGGATAGGGCCTCTGACGGGATAAGCAGTAGGAGCCTGGAAAGACTTCAACAGGCAAGTACGGGGCACAGCTTATCTAGCCGACATAGTAGAATGGAGAACGCTGAACCATTACAACAACATAGCAGGAGTCCTCATGACCGAGAAGTGTTTGTAATGGCTGACAAATTAGGGGTTAAAGCTATACAGGAGGCTAAACAGAGGGAGTTGGACAGTTGGAGGGGATTTGGTGTGTATTCAGAAGTCCCAAATAGGGTCAGCCAGCATCGTCATATAGGTGAGTCTGCACGGAAAAAGTCCTACCGGATGGAATCTACAAAGGCCACGGCTAGGTTAGTGGCCCAGGGATTTGAAGAATGCTTAGCAGATAAAGTCGTCAGAGTGGACTCCCCCGCAGGAGGGAAGGTAATTCTGAAAATTTTTCTGGTGCTTTTGGCGATGTTTTTGTGGGAATGTAAATATAATGTAAATGTAAATGTAGATATAAAAGCTGCATTTCTACAGGGGGAACCACCTCCAGAGGGAAATGTTTCTCAAACCTCCTAAGGAGGCACCAGAGGTAGAAGGAAAACTTTGGAAGTTGAATAAGTGTGTATATGGTTTAAACAATGCTTCCAGAGTGTGGTACTTTTCAGTTCAATCAGTGCTGTTAAAGTTGGGTTGCCTCCAACTAAAGGCAGATCCTGCCATGTTTTACTGGCACCATGTGGGAAACTGGCAGGCATCTTCATGATGCATGCTGACAATTTCCTATGGGGTGGCACTAGTGAGTTATTAACAAAGTTATTGACAAGATTAGAACAGACTCTAAGGTTGGGAGTCAGGCTAATGGGGCCTTTAAATATGCTGGATTAAAAATAAAGCAGTGCGGGTCTCCGGTTACTTTACACCAGCAATTGTATTAAGGAAGTGTTAATCCTGTTGCAGTCAGTCCTCACAAAAAGAGGCAGATGCTTCCAAAGATGAGACGGAGCAGCTGCGAAGTCTGGCTGGAAAAATAAACTGGCTGTGCACTTAGATGAGGTCGGATGAAAGTTTTGATGTTCTTGAACTGAATGCTATAACGAAACATCCCAAGGTCCAGGACATCTTACGGGTGTACAAAACATTAAAAAAACTAAAGATGGAGAAACGTGCAGTGAAGTTTCTATCTTTGGGCGACCCTAAGAACACCAAGTTGATTATGTTCAGTGATGGCTCTCATGCAAACCTTGTTGATGGGTTTTCAAGTGCAGTGGGTTTCATAATATTTCTTGTGGGTGAAAATGGGAAATGATGTCCCGTGGCTTGTGAAGCCAAGAAAATAAGGTGAGTAGTAAAGAGCAGTCTGACTGCAGAGACTCTCGCACTGGTAGTGGTGGTTGACATGGCGTACTTTTTATCTAAAACATTTGGGCAAATGCTACATGAGGAAATGACAAAGAAAATATCCTAATAGAATTTTATATTGACAATCGATCCCTTTGGGATAACATACACTCATGAGAAAAGGTTACAAATTGATATTGCAAGTCTAAAACAAATGGTGAAGAAAAAAGGAACTCTGGAAGCTCCAATGGACTGATACAAGCCATCAGTTGTCAGATTGTCTCACCAAAAGGAACGCTTGTAGTGAAAGATTACTGGGGGAATTGGAAGAAGATTGACTCAGGGTGTGAGTTTTAAAAAATGAATGACATATTCCTCCGTCTTCAGTTAGATTTTTTTGTCTGAAAAGAAGAAGCACTTAAAAAAAAAAGGCAATCTGTTAATGTTGGAATTGTGTTGCAAGAGAGTACATGCTTTAAGTTGGTAATCAAGAGCAGCTGTCCCCGATTGGGGAAGTATTAGGCCTTCATTACAAGAGTATAAAAAAGGTGCTCACACTGGGTGTTGGGGGAAATGGGACGAGTCTGTGTCTTTACTCTACAGGCTTGGAAATAAACCTGTCTTAAGCTACAGGCTGGCTTCAGACTCATTCTTTCCCCAACATACGATACTGGAATTAACACATTGGGAAGTAGAGATAGTTTTAAGTAAGTGATATGTTTCATGTGTGTGTTGAGAAAGGGTTTTGGTCACTTTAGAATGTTGCCTGCAAGTCTGTGGCTTTGTTTGTGTACCTCCATTTTAAATGAGGTTTTACGTCCCATGCAGCGGTTTAAGGAAGTTAAAACAAAGTAGGGAAAACTGCTGTTCCTGAGCACCAGGGGGCCCAAAGACAGAAAAACAGAAAAGCAGTTTGACTTCAGTTGGTGGATCATTCCACAGAAACTGCCAGAGCAGGCAGGAAGGGAGCTGCAGGGGGCAGGTCCCAAAGAAAAGAAGAAAGTCCCAAGTTGGGCAGAAGACGGTCCCAGGAAGACTGTGAAGTCAAGGGAAAAGACCAGGAATCTGAACCAGTCCTGTTCAGTGGAATTGAAAGTAAGGAGCAGAGGAAAAGGCTCCAAATTAAGAGAGAAATCTGCAGGGTGCAGAATCAAGGCAAAGTGGACTAGCGAGAAGCCAGGAGACTCGAGGAGACAGCCAAAGGTGGGTGACTCCTTACTACGGGCCTGTGAAGCACTGATGTCCTGCTTGGCACAGCCAAATACCTGAGAGTGTGTGGGGAGGGTGAAGCCATGTAGAGATCCAAGGGAGGAGAACATCAGAAGGAGAGTTCAAATTCTGGGGGTGGATCCTTGTTGAAGACGTCCAAGTGAAAGCGTAGCTTGGGAGAAGATTTCGAGGTGAGTTCTTAGAGTAGAGGTCGGAAACCCTCGTGTGAAAGATGGAGCTCAGTGGAGACTGGTTGTCTCATGGTGTGACAAGCTTCTGGGGGGTAACTGAGGAGAAATCCATAGCATCTGTTTTGGGTGGCATCTGTCACTTGGATTCAGAGTGTGTACTGTATACTTATTGTGAACCTTAGAGGATAAGATAGATTTTGTAACTTGTTATCCTTATGAATCTGTATATAACTGTAAAGGTATAGTTGTGGGTGAAGGAGTGTTGTAATATTAAACAAAAAAAATATAAATTTGTTTTTTTATTTTTTAAAAAGTTCATCAGCAGACTCTGACTCTGTTCAGTAGCCACCCTACCCATTTCTAAACAAATAATAAAAGTTAGGATCTATCAAGCCAGGTTCCACCCTGAGATCTGACTTGTTCAGTAGTAACATCAGCTGGGATCATAAAACACACCTTCTCAAAGCAATTAGGGATGGGCAATAAACACTAGCCTAGCCAGTGACACTGAATGAATACAAAAATCTAGATTCTTACCAATATTCAAAGACATGGTCCAGCAAAGCCACAATGGGTGGTCCTTCTGATGGAGAATGCTCGTAAATCAACCCACAAGATCCATCCTCTCCGATAATGAACTAGAGAAAAACCCCAGAAAGGAATAAAGTGTGTTAATTGTTCTCAGTGGAGGCAGTGGTGCAGGTTCTGCAATTAGCTTCAGTATCTCAGGTTTGGTTAGTTGGTGGCGGGGGTGTTGGATTTAAAAGTAGCCATAGTTCTCTTCTTTTGATCATTGTCCAGTAACCCCTACTGGAAACCGCCTGTTGGTTGAGGTCAGAATCAAGCTTGGGTGGATCACTCCACATGGTCGAACAGCCTGCCAAGGATAAGAGTGACTGGTGGATAGAGATCCACAGACAATCTGAGGAAAAGAAGTTCAGATTCCTACAGCATTTTAAAAAAAAAACAGAAATTAATAGTGTTTGGCTTAGTCAGGCATTAGGGCAGAGAATCACACGTTAAAACAAAGTGTGCTGGAGTTGGGTGGCAGCGAGTTAATGCTGAGATATATTCAAAGTGGAACAGAGTGAGGGGAATGGAGGAAAAAGATACCAGGAAGAAGCAGGAGCTGACGAGTGGATGGTGTGGAAGCAGGAGGAAGTAGAAGAGGGGAAGAGGTTCTTTGGGCTGCTACCGAATATCTAATAGACAGGTATGAGCATACTGGATGTCTCATATCTCTCTTCCCCCCACTGCCTGAGTGCTGGTGTTTCCAGAAGAGGGGTCGGAAGAGCTGAGAAAACAATAAAAGGGCCTTTAAACAGGCAAAATAAAGTTGAAAAACTGCCAAATATTTGAAAAGAAATTCACACACTGAACAGTTATTAAAGTTTCTTGCTGCCAGATGCGAGCTCACCTGCACCCAGACACACTCCCAGATACATAGGCTGATCCTAACAGACTCTCACACACACTTGTGCACACTTGCACCTGATGTAGACACACACACACACACATTCTTCCCAAAGAAACAAGTGTGTAAATTCTGTTTGAATGAGTTTGACCTAATTGATCAAAGCCCACCAGCCTGATATGTGTCTGCTTGCCCCCTCCATCCACTCACCTGCAGGGTTTTGTCAAACCACCTGTTTCCACTGTTCCACCGACTGCCGCCACCATGCAGCATCTGTGCTGCTACATGGCTCATATAGAGTTCATCTGACACCTTTGGCACTGGAGCATCCAGACAGATGGTGAAGATGCTTTTCTGGATGCATTTAACAGACTCCTTGTTCACCTTATCTGTTGGGGAGAGACAAGAGGAACAATAAACAGTCCCAAAATCCCACACAGCAGTACTACAATTAACCCTATCAAAAATAATTATCTATAATGTGTTCCATTACCATAAAATATCAAGTAAATTATCACTTTATACATAAGCACAGTTCAGTGTGGTTTGGATGGGGGAGCCAAATGTAATATTTCCAAGTTGGCTGACGACACAAAACTTGGTGGGAATGTGAGAGATGAGGAGGATGTTAAGAGGCTTCAAGGCGATTTAGACAGGTTGAGTGAGTGGGCAAATATATGGCAGATGCAGTATGATGTGGATATTTGTGAAGTTATCCACTTTGGTAGGAAAAACAGAATGGCAGAGTATTATTTAAATGGTGACAGATTGGGAAATGTTGACATACAAAGGGACTTGGATGTCCTTGTACACCAGTCACTGAAAGCAAGCTTGCAGGTGCAGCAAGCAGTTAAAAAGGCAAATGGTATGATGGCCTTCATTGCAAGAGGACTTCAGCACAGGAGCAAGGATGTCTTATTGCAGCTGCACAGGGCCTTGGTGAGACCACACCTGGAGTATTTTGTGCGGTTTTGGTCTCCTTACCTAAGAAAGGATATACTTGCCATAGAGGGAGCGCAGCGAAGTTTCACCAGACTGATTCCTGGGATGGCAGGATTATCGTACGAAGAGAGATTGGGCTGACCACGCCTGTATTAACTGGAGTTTAGAAGAATGAGAGGAGATCTCATTGAAACATATAAAATTCTGACAGGGATGGACAGACTGGGTACAGGGATGATATTTCCTTTGGGGGTGGGGAGGGCGGTGGGGTAAGGAGGGGGTCTAGAGCAAGGGGTCACAATAGTCAAAGTGTGACAGGAAGGGGCAGACAATATAAGCAGAAGAGTGCAGCAGAAATTAGAACCAGAATGAGCAATAATGGTAAAAAGTCAAAGCTTAAGGCTCTTTATCTGAATTCACGCAGCATTTGTAACAAGATAGATGAGTTGACGGCATAAATAGAAATAAATGGATATGACTTGGTAGCTATTACAGAGACGTGGTTGCAGGGTGACCAAGACTGGGAACTCAATACTCAAGGGTATTTGATGTTCCAGAAAAATAGGCAAAAAGGAAAAGGAGGTGGGGTAGTTTTGTTAATAAAGAAAGGTATCAGTGTGCTGGGGAGTAGTGATATAGGTGCCATAGGTCGTGATGTGGTATTAGTTTGGGTAGAAATAAGGAATAGCAAGGGGAAGAAGTCACGGTGGGAGTCGTCTGTAGGCCCCTGAAGAGTTGCCTCACTGTAGGACAAAGTATAAATCGGGAAATAATGGAGGCGTGTAAGAAGGGAGCTACAATTGTCATGGGTGATTGTAATCTGCATATTGACTGGACAACTCCGATTGGCAGAGATAACATGGAAGATGAATTTGGACAGTGCATCAGGGATTGTTTCTTAGAGCAATATGTTGCAGAACCTACTCGGGAACAGGCTATTTTAGATCTAGTAACGTGTAATGAGGTAGGATTAATAAGAGAACTCATAGTTAAGGATCTTCTAGGGGTTGTGATCACAACATGGTAGAATTTGAAATTCAGTTTGAGGGTTAACAACTCGGATCTCAAACCAGTTTCCACAACTTAAATAAGGGCAATTAAAGAGGTGTGAAGAAAGAATTGTCTAAAGCGGGCTGGGAAAATTGAATAAGGGGAAGGTCAGTGGATGAGTGGTGGCAGATATTTAAGCTCAGCAAAAATGTATCCCGGTCAAAGGGAAGGACTCGATGAGAAGGATGAACCACCCGTGGTTAACAAGGTTGGTCAAAGAGAGTATCCAATCAAAAACTAAGGCATACAAAGCGGCGAAAACTAGTGGTAGGCCAGAGGATTGGGAATTTTTTTTTTTTAGGAACTAGCAGCAGATGATTAAAAAGCTAATAAAGAGGGAGAAAATTGATTATGAAAGTAAATTGGCAAAAAATATAAAAACAAACAGCAAGAGCCGTAGAAGGGTAGATAAAAAGAGAGAGAACAGAAGTGAGCATGGAACCCTCGGAGGATGTGACTGGAGAATTAATAATGGGGAACAGGGAAATGGCAGATAATTTAAACCAATATTTTGCATCGGTCTTCACAGTGGAGGACACTATAAACATTCCAAAGATATCAGATAAGTGAGGAGCTATTGGGAGGAAAGATCTTGTAACAGTCTCTATCACAAGGGACAAAGTATTTGACAAACTAATGGGACTAAAGGCAGACAAGTCGCCAGGACCTGATGGCCTGCATCCAAGGGTTTTAAAGTAAGCGGCTGCAGAGATAATGGAGGCATTGGTCGAAATATTCTAGAACTCACTGATTTCCGGGAGGGTCCCAGTGGATTGGAAAACCGCTAAAGTGATGCCACTGTTCAAGAAGGGAGAGAGACAAAAAGCAGGAAACCATAGGCCAGTCAGCCTAACATCTGTTGTTGGGAAAATGCTAGAATCTATTATTAAGGAAGAAGTAGAAAAGCTTAACGCAATCAGAGTCAACATGGTTTTGTGAAAGGGAAATCATGTTTGACAAATTTGCTAGAGTTCTTTGAGGTTATAACAAGCAGAGTTGATAAAGAGAAACTGGTAGATGTAGTGTATTTGGATTTCCAGGAGGCATTTGATAAGGTGCCACATAAAAGGTTATTGCACAAGATAAGAGCTCATGGTATTGGGGGTAATGTATTAACACGGATTGAGGATTGGTTAACACACAGAAGACAGACAGAGTTGGGATTAATGGGTCTTTTTCAGGTTGGAACAACATAACTAATGGAGTGCCACAATGATCAGTCTTAGGGCCTCAATTATTTACTATCTGTATTAATGACATGGAGGAGGGGGCAGAGTGTAATGTATCCAAATTTGCTGATGATCCAAAAATTGGCGGATGGGCATGTTGTGATGATGACATAAGGAATCTGCAAGGGGATATAGACAGGTTGAGTGAGTGGGCAAAAACTTGGCAGATGGAGTTTAATGTAGGAAAGTGTGAGGTCATGCACTTTGGTAGGAAAAATCAAAAGGCAGATTATTATTTAAATGGAGAGAGACTCCAAAAAAGTACAGCACGGAGGGATCTGGGTGTTCTTGTGCACGAAACACAAAAAGTTAGCATACAGGTGCAGCAAGTAATTAAGAAAGCAAATGGAATTTTGGCCTGTATTGCTAGGGGGGTGGAGTTTAAAAGTAGGTAAGTCTTGTTACAACTAGTACAGGGTGTTGGTGAGGCCACACCTGGAGTACTGTGTACATTTTTGGTCCCTGTATTTAAGAAAGGATATACTGGCATTGGAGGCAGTTCAAAAGAGATTCACTAGGCTGATTCCTGGGATGAAGGGGCTGACCCTTCAAGAACGGCGAAACAGGTTAGGCCTTTATTCATTAGAGTTTAGAAGAATGAGGGGTGATCTTATTGAAAAGTACAAGATTCTGAGGGGGCTTGACAGGGTAGATGTTGAGAAGATGTTTCCACTAATGGGAGAATCTTGAACTAGGGGACATAGTTACATAATAAGGGGACACTCATTTAAAACTGAGATGTGAAGGAATTTCTGCTCTCAAAGGGTAGTGAATATCTGGAATTCTGTACCTCAGAGTTAGAAATATAGAAACTAGAAGCAGGAGTGGGCCATTCGGCCCTTCGAGCCTGTTCCACCATTCAATATGATCATGGCTGATCCTCTATCTCAACGCCATATTCCTGCTTTGTCTCCATACCCCTAATATCCAAAATTTATCAATTCCTTTCTTGAATATACTCAGTGAACCGGCCTCCACTGCCTTCTGTGGTAGAGAATTCCACAGGTTGACCACCCTCTGAGTGAAGAAATTTTTCCTCATCTCAGTCCTAAATGGCCTGCTCCGTATCCTGAAACTGTGGCCCCTGGTTCTAGACTCCCCAACCAGGGGAAACACCCTCCCTGCATCTAGTCTGTCTAGCCCTGTTAGAATTTTATACGTTTCAATCAGGTCCCCTCTCATTCTTCTAAACTCTAGTGAATACTGGGCCAGTCAAACCAATCTCTCCTCATACGACAGTCCTGCCATCCCCAGTATCAGCCTAGTGAACCTTCACTGCACTCCCTCTATGGCAAGTATATCCTTTCTTAGGTAGGGAGACCAAAACTGCTCGCAGGTGTGGTCTCACCAAGGCCTAGTATAACTACAGTAAGACATCCCTATTTCTAAACTCAAATCCTCTTGCAATGAAGGCCAACATACCATTTGCCTTCCTAATTGCTTGCTGCACATGCCTATTTACTTTCATTGACTGGTGTACAAGGACACCCAGATCCCCTTGTACATCCACATTTCCCATTATATCACTATTTAAATAATACTCTACTTCTCTGTTTTTCACACTGAAGAGTATAACTTCACATTTATCCAAGTTATACTCCATCTGCCATGTGTTAGCCCACACACACAAAACTTGTCTAAATCGTCCTGAAGCCTCCATGCATCCTCCTCACAACCCCACCCAGTTTTGTGTCATCAGCAAACTTGGAAATATTGCATTTGGTTCCCTCATCGAAGTCATTTATATAAATTGTGAATAGCTGGGGCCCAAGCACTGATCCCTGTGGTACACCACTAGTCACCGCCTGCCACCCAGAAAAAGACCCATTTATTCCCACTCTCTGTTTCTGGTCTGTCAACCAATTCTCAATTCATGCCAGTATATTACCCCTGATCCCATGTGCTTTAATTTTGCCCACTAGCCTCTTATGTGGGACCTTATCAAAAACCTTCTTGAAATCCAAATACATCACATCCACTGGTTCTCCCTTATCTATTCTGCTGGTTACATCCTCAAAAAAACTCCAGTAGATTAGTTAAGCATGATTTCCCTTTCATAAACCCATGCTGACTTTGTCTAATCTGGTTAATGATTTCCAAGTGTTCTGTTACCACATCTTTTATAATAGACTCTAGCATTTTCCCCACTACTGATGTTAGGCTAACTGGTCTGTAATTCTGTTTTTTCTCTCCCTCCTTTTTTAAATAGTGGGGTTACATTTGCAACCTTCCAAGCTGTAGGAACTGCTCCAGAGTCTAAAGAATTTTGGAAGATGACCACCAATGCATCCAATATTTCCAGAACCTGGGATTGAGGCCTTTGGATTTTTCAGTCTTTAACCCCATTAATTTCTCTAGCACCATTTTTTCACTAATACTGATTTTCTTCAATTCCTCCCTCTCGCTAGACCCTTGGTTCCCTAACATTTCTGGGAAATTATTTGTGTCCTCTTTTGCGAAGACAGAACCAAAATGTATGTTCAATTCTTCTGCCATTTCTTTGTTCCCCATTATAATTTCCCCTGTTTCTAACTGTAAGGGACCTACATTTGTCTTTGCTAATCTTTTTCTCTTCTCATACTTACAGGAGTTTTTAATGTTCCTTGAAAGTTTACTCTCATATTCCATTTTTCCCTTCTTGATCAATCTTTTTGCCAAATTCTAAACTGCTCCCAATCCTCAGGCTTTCTGCTTTTTCTGGCAATTTTATATGTCTCCTCTTTGGATCTAATGCTATCCTTAATTTCTTTCGTAAGCCATGATTGAGCCATCTTCCTTGTTTTACTTTTGCGCCAGACAGGAATGAATAATTGTTGTAATTCATGCATACGTTCCTTAAATATTAGCCATTGCCTAACCACTGTCTACCCTTTTAGTAAGGTTCCCCAATCCATCATTGCCAACTCGCACCTCATACTCTCATAGTTCTCTTTATTTAGATTCAAGACCCTAGTTTCAGATTCAACTTCTTCACTCTCCATCCCAATGAACAATTTTATCATTTTATGGTCGCTCTTCCCCAACAACAAGATTGTTAATTAATCCTTTCTCATTGCACAATACCCAGTCTAGGATAGCCTACTCTCTAGTTAGTTCCTCAACGTATTGGTCTAAATAACCATCATGTACACACTCCAGGAAATCCTCCTTCACAGTATTATTGCTAGTTTGATTTGTCTAATCTATATGTAGATTAAAGTCACCCATGATTACAGTTGTACCCTTATTGCATGCATCTCTAATTTCCTGCTTAATGCCTTCCCTTACATCTCCATTACTGTTTGGGGGCCTATAGACAACCCCCAACAATGTTTTCTGCCCCTTGGTGTTTCTTATCTCCACCTAAACAGATTCCACATCATGATTTTCTGAGCCAATATCCTTCCTCACTACTGCATTGATTTCCTCCTTTAGTAACAATGTTACCCCACCTCCTTTCCCTATTTGTCTTTCCTTCCTAAATATTGAATACCCCTGGATGTTCAGTTCCGATCCACGGTCACCCTGCAGCCATGTCTCCATGATTGCAACTCTATCATAACCGTTTATATCTATTTGTGCTGTTAAGTATTAAAAGAGGAGGTAGATAAATTTTTTGAAATATCGGGGAGTTGAGGGCTATGAGGAGCTGGCATGAAAGGGGAGTTGAAGCCTGGGGCAGATCGGCCATGATCTTACTGAATGGCAGGGTAGGCTTGAGGGACAGAATGGCCTACTCCGGCTCCTATTTCTTATGTTCTTATGTCTTAGGATACAGGGCAGACCATTTAGGACTGAGATGAGGAGAAACTTCTTCACTCAGAGGGTGGTGAACCTATGGAATTCTCTTCCATAGGAGGCTGTGCAGGCCAAGTCACTGAATATGATTTAAGAAGGAAGTAGATAGATTTCTGGGCTCTAAAGGAGTATGGGGAGAGCATGGGAGTAAGGTGTTGAGATAGAGGATCAGCCATGACCATGTTGAATAGTGGAGCAGGCTTGAAGGGCCAAATGACCTATTCCTGCTCATATTTTCTATGTTTCCATGTAACACGTAACACAGTCTGTGCTCCGTTAGCTGATTTCAGTTGAGGTTCTCTAAATGGCCGCTGTGTCTCCAGGCCCTGCTCCAGATCCCCATCTAACCGTTCCCACTGCTGTGTGGATATTGAATGAAGAGGAGATCAGGTGGCACGTTAAGACTACATTCCAGGGTCAAATAAGGAAGAAAGACTTGCCTTCATGTAGCACTTTACATGATCTCTGGACATCCTAGCTCGTTTTGCATCTAATGAAGGTGATGGTGTAGTGGTATTGTCGCTGGACTAGTAATCCAGAGACCCAGGGTAATGCTCTGGGGACCTGGGTTTGAATCCTGCCATGGCAGATAGTGGAATTTGAATTCAATAAAATTCTGGGAATTAAAAGTCTAATGTCATAAAAACCCATCTGGTTCACTAATGTCCTTTGGGGAAGGAAATCTGCTGTCCTAACCTGGTCTGGCCTACATGTGACTCCAGACCCACAGCCCCACAGCAATGTGGTTGACTCTTAAATACCCTCGGAAATGGCTGAGCAAGCCACTCAGTTCTCAAGGGCAATTAAGGATGGGCAAATGCAGCAAACAGCGATGCCCACATCCAATGAAAAAAAGTGTCAAACTTTGCCCTCAATCTCACATACAACGGTTTTTCCCTCTTCACACCACTACTGGAGTAGCAGTACAGCGTGAAGAGGATGCAGCTGTAGAGGATTAGAAGCTTCTGAGATTATAAAACTACCTCTATATGGAATGGTTCTGCAGAGCAGTTTTTGTGCAGAACACTCTTCACGCTCTAATGGAAAATGACCTCAAAGAGTCTGTGCCTAATGTGCTTCTTTCTAGAAAAAGTAGTGTGTGCAAATTTAGATTACATCAAACAAATATTTCCAGAGCTACCCTCAATCCACTTACATGTTCTACAGACACTCGACTGGTAAGAATTTCCACATGGTTTATTTGGGACAAGAGGAGCATTATGAACTGCTGTGCTGAAGCAGTGTGTGCTGGACCCACTGCTCTGAACGTGAGATCAGAGACCCATGTACCATCCATTTCTCTCAGTTACTCACGTCCCCCTCATATATTCTGCATACAGGGAACATGCGCAGGTGATCCTGTCCCCAAACCACCCATTAATAAAGTGCAAGGAGGGGCTGTTCATTTATAAAAGAGGAGAAAAATGACTCCCACCAGTTTAAACTGAGGAACTCACTATATGCAGAAGTCAAGTGACATTCCATTCTATTACATTACTGGACTATTACATTCCAGTCTATTTGAGTTATTGATGCCTTTTTAAGAATTCATTCTTGGGACATGAGTATCACTGGCAAGGCCAGTATTTATTGCCTGACCTCGAGAAGGTGGTGGTGAGCGACCTTCGTGAACACAACTGAGTGGCTTGATAGGCCATTCCAGCAGTTTTTTTTATTTGTGAATGGGATGTGGGCTTCGCTGGCTGGGCCAGCATTTATTGCTCATCCCTAATTGCTCTTGAGAAGGTGGTGGTGAGCTGCCTTCTTCAACCGCTGCAGTCCATGTGGTGTAGGTACACCCCGAGTGCTGTTAGGAAGGGAGTTCCAGGATTTTGACCCAGCGACAGTGAAGGAACGGCGATATATTTCCAAGTCAGGATGGTGAGTGACTTGGAGGGGAACTTCCAGGTGGCGGTTCTAGATCCGGTTCTTGTCCTTCTAGATGGTCGTGGGTTTGGAAGGTGCTGTTGAAGAAGCCTTGGTGAATTCCTGCAGTGCATTTGCAGATGGTACACACTGCTGCTACTGTGTGTCGGAGGTGGAGAGAGTGAATGTTTGTGGATGTGGTGCCATTCAAGCGGGCTGCTTTGTCCTGGACGGTGTCAAGCTTCTTGAGTGTTGTGGGAGCTGCACTCATCCAGCTGTGGGGAGTATTCCATCACACTCCTGACTTGTGCCTTGTAGATGGTGGACAGTCTTTGGGAGTCAGGAGGTGAGTTACTCGCCACACGATTCCTAGCCTCTGACCTGCTCTTGTAGCCACAGTATTTATATGGCTTGTCCAGTTCAGTTTCTGGTCAATGGTAACCCCCAGGATGTTGATTGTGGGGGATTCCATGATGCTTGACACTTGAGGCCCGAATGCTACTTGCCACTTGTCAGCCCAAGCCTGCATATTTTCCAGGTCTTGCTGCATCTGGACACGGACTGCTTCAGTATCTGAGGAGCTGTGAATGGTGCAATCATCAGTGAACACTCCCACTTCTGACCTTATGATGGAAGGAAGATCATTGATGAAGCAGTTGAAGATGATTGGGCCGAGGACATTACCCTGAGGAACTCCTGCAGTGTTGTCCTGGAGCTGAGATGACTGACCTCCAAAAACCACAACCATCTTCCTTTGTGCTAGGTATGACTCCAACCAGGCTGCAAGAAACTCACCTGGCCAACATATGACTCCAGACCCACAGCAATGTGGTTTGGCTCTTAAATGACTCTTGAATCATCCCTGGGTACGTCCTGTCCCACCAGCAGGACAGACCCAGTAGAGGTGCGGCACAGTGATATACAGTTAAGAGGGAGTTGCCCTGGGAGCCCTCAACATTGACTCCGGACCCCATGAAGTCTCATGACATCAGGTCAAACATGGGCAAGGAAACCTCCTGCTGATTACCATGTATCACCACCCCCCAAGCTGATGAATCAGTGCTCCTCCATGTTGAACATCACTTGGAGGAAGCACTGAGGGTGGCAAGGATGCAGAATGTACTCTGGGTGGGGGGGCTCAATGTCCATCACCAAGAGTGGCTCGGTAGCACCACTACTGACCGAGCCCTAAAGGACATAGCTGCTAGACTGAGTCTGCAGCAGGTGGTGAGAGAACCTACAAGAGGAAGAAACCTGCCTGGCCTCATCCTCACTAACCTGCCTGCCGCAGATACATTGATCCATGACAGTATCAGTAGGAGTGACCGCCGAGTAGTCCTTGTGGAGACGAAGTCCTGTCTTCACATTGAAGATACTCTCCTTGTTGTGTGACATTCTAAATGGGATAGATTTCGAACAGATCTAGTAACTCAAGACTGGGCATCCATGAGACACGGTGGGCCATCAGCAGCAGCAGTATCGTACTCGAACACAATATCACCTCATGGCCCGGCATATCCCCCACTCTACCATTACCATCAAGCCAGGGGATCAACCCTGGTTCAATGAAGAGTGTAGGAGGGCATGCCAGGTGCAGCATCAAGCATACCTAAAAATGAGGTGTCAACCTGGTAAAGCTATAACACAGGACTACTTGCATGCCAAAGCAATCCCACAACCAACGGATCAGATCTGAGCTCTGCAGTCCTGCCACATCCAGTCATGAATGGTGGTGGATGATTAAACAACTCACTGGAGGAGGAGGCTCCATAAATACCCCATCCTCAATGATGGAGGAACCCAGCATATCAGTGCAAAAGATAAGGCTGAAGCATTTGCTACAATTTTCAACCAGAAGTGCCAAGTGGACAATTCATCTCGGCCTCCTCAGGAGGTCCCCAGCATCACAGATGCCAGTCTTCAGCCAATTTGATTCACTCCACATAATGTCAAGAAACAGCTGAAGGCACTGGATAGTGCAAATGCTATGGGCCCTGACAATATTCCAGCAATGGTACTGAAGACTTGTGCTCCAGGATTTGCCATGCCCCTAGCCAAGCTGTCCCAGTACAGCTACAACACAGGCATCTACCCAGCAATGTGGAAAATTGCCCAGGTATGTCCTGTACACAAAAAGCAGGATAAATCCAACCCAGCCACTTACCGCCCCATCAGTCTACTCTCCATCATCAGTAAAGTAATGGAAGGGGTCATCAACAGTGCTATCAAGTGGCACTTGCTTAGCAATAACCTGCTCACTGATGCTCAAGTTTGGGTTCTGCTAGGGCCACTCAACTCCTGACCTCACTACAGCCTTGGTTCAAACATGGACAAAAGAGCTGAACTCCCGAGGTGAGGTGAGAGTGACTGCCATTGACACCAAGGCTGCATTTGACGGAGTGTGGCATCAAGGAGCCCTAGCAAAATTGGAGTCAGTAAGAATCAGGGGAGAATGCTGCACTGGTTGGAGTTATATCAAGCACAAAGGAAGATGGTTGTGGTTGTTGGTGGTCAGTCATCTCAGCTCCAGGGCATCCCTGCAGGAGTTCTTCAGGGTAGTGTCCTCGGCCCAAACATCTCTAGCTGCTTCATCAATGACAGACCTTCTTTCCATCATAAAGTCAGAAGTGGGGATGTTCGCTGATGATTGCACAATGTTCAGCACCATTCACGACTCTTCAGATACTGAAACAGATCATGTCCAAATGCAGCAAGACCTGGGCAATATCCAGGCTTGGGCTGACAAGTGGCAAGTAACATTCATGTCACACAAGTGCCAGGCAATGACCATCTCTAAGAGAGAGAATCTAACCATCGCCCCGTGAAGTTCAATGGCATTACCATTGCTGAGTCCTCCACTATCAACATCCTGGGGATAACCATTGACCAGAAACTGAACAGGACTATCTGTAGAAATACTGTGGCTACAAGAGCAAGTCAGAGGCTAGGAATCCTGTGACGAGTAACTCACCTCCTGACTCCCCAAAGCCTGTCCACCATCTACAAGGCACAAGTCAGCAGTGTGATTGGATACTCCCCACTTGTCTGGATGAGTGTAGCAACACTCAAGAAGCTTGACACCATCCAGGACAAAGCAACCCGCTAGATTGGCACCACATCCACAAACATTCACTCCCTCCATCACCGACACAAAGTAGCAGCAGTGTGTACCATCTACAAGATGCACTGCAGGAATTCACCAAAGGCTCCTTAGACAGCACCTTCCAAACCCACGACCACTACCATCTGGAAGAAAAATGGTAGCAGATACATGGGAACACCACCACCTGGAAGTTCCTCTCCAAGTCACTCACCATCCTGACTTGGAAATATAGTCGCTGTTCCTTTACTGTCACTGGGTCAAAATCCTGGAACTCCTTCCTTAACAGCACTGTGGATGTACCTACATCACATGGACTGCAGTGGTTCAAGGCGGCAGCTCACTATCACCTTCTCAAGTGCAACTAGGGATGGGCAATAAATGCTGGCCCAGCCAGCAAAGCCCACATCCCGTGAACAAAGTTTTAAAAAAGCACTTCTGAAGTGCAGTGAATACTGCAATGAGGGAGCCAATTTACTACAGCAATGATAATATGGCCAGACCATAATTTTTTAGTTGTTGATTGAGGGATAAATATTGGCCTGGTCACCAGAGGAACTTCCCTGCTCTTCTTCAATTAGGGGAGATCTTTTACCTTCCACTGAGGGAGCATATGGGACCTCGGTTTAATGTTTCATCTGAAAGGCAACACTTCTGACAGCTGAGCAGCGCTCCCTCGGTCCTGCCCCTCCGACAGCTGAGCAGCGCTCCCTCGGTCCTGCCCCTCCGACAGCTGAGCAGCGCTCCCTCGGTCCTGCCCCTCCGACAGCTGAGCAGCGCTCCCTCGGTCCTGCCCCTCCGACAGCTGAGCAGCGCTCCCTCGGTCCTGCCCCTCCGACAGCTGAGCAGCGCTCCCTCGGTCCTGCCCCTCCGACAGCTGAGCAGCGCTCCCTCGGTCCTGCCCCTCCGACAGCTGAGCAGCGCTCCCTCGGTCCTGCCCCTCCGACAGCTGAGCAGCGCTCCCTCGGTCCTGCCCCTCCGACAGCTGAGCAGCGCTCCCTCGGTCCTGCCCCTCCGACAGCTGAGCAGCGCTCCCTCAGGACTGCACAGAGAGCATCAACTTAGATCACATGCTCAAGTCTCTAGAGTGTGGCTGGAACCCACAACCTCTTGACTCAGATGGGAATGTTAAACACTGAGCCACAGCTGACACCTAACCATGCTCTCATGTGATGAATGGCCACTTGAATAAAGTAATGGAGAGCTGCTGTCAATAGATTGAACTCAAAGATCACACATTTAGGAATAGACGAAGAGATGTACAGTCATGGTTCTCAGGTTGCAATTAACCTTCAGCATTCAGGGGATGAATATAAATGATTGAGCTGAACTGTCACTGTTTCCGATGTCAAAAGACCCTTGATAATTGTAACAGTTACTGAGCAATCTTATGTGATTTTTACTGCTAGGTCCCACTAACTCTATCCCTCATGCCTAGACACTTTATTCTGGCGTCCCCCTCGCTCTCACTCCCAAGGATTGCACTACCTCACACTGAGACTCCCACATTATATGGTGGGGTTGATTTATTCCTCCCCTTGCACGCTGGATGTTTTCAGGAGACCAACCTTTGATAAGATTGTTATAAGCATTGGCCCAGCTGTTTCGATGGCCAGTTGTAAGGATCCCGATTGGCTCCTTGTTTGTCTGGAGTGATGAGTGCCAGATCTTCTCCAACTGCATGTAAATCTGGTCCACAGTCAGGGGGCTGCCATCACTGTTATATACAAACAGCTCAAAAAACTGCAAAATACAGAAAGGATTCATTAACTTCAACTTGGAATTGAAGGGAATAGAACAGAACGTCCCAAGGATCAACCCTTTGGTACTGGGTGGAGATAACATTCAGCCAGGGCCATGATCACCATCGAAAAACCTCTGCCAGAAAGGCTGCACATGCGGACACGAGGGTGAGGGCATTATTGTGATGCCCGCAACAGTCAAATAGGCTGCCATTTTCTGACACTGACTCAGTATCTCAGTTCACACATGATGAATGGTCTCTTGTGTAAGGTTCTGGAAAGCAATCACTATTCAATCGAGCTGCTCAACCCTATCCTGTAACACCTTTGTTAGTATGTTGGGATAAGGAATAATATGTTAGGATACAGTCCATGAGTAATTTTAGAAATGATATGTGGTGAGTATAGAGTGGCTTGGGAGGAACAGGTGACTTTGGTCGCATTATTCCCAAAGTTCTCCCACCTCATGTCTAGGTCTTTTGTAGACTCAATAATAGAGATTGAACATAAAAACAAAAGAAACAGGAACAGGAGTAGGCTATTTTTCCCCTCAGGCTTGCTTCCGCATTCAGTAAGATCATGATTGATCTGACTGTGGCCTTAACTCCATTTTCCTGTCCAACTCCCATAACCCTCGACTCCCTCGTCAATATAAAAACCTAACTCAGTCTTGAATAAATTCAATAACTCCAACATCCACTGCTCGCTAGGGAAGAGAATTCTTAAAGACTAGCGACCCTCAGAGAAGAAATTCCTCGTCATCTTTGTCTTAAATAGGAGACCCCTTATTTTGAAACTGTGTCCCCTAGTTCTAGATTCCCCCACAAGGGGAAACATCCTCTCAGCTTCTGCCGTGTCAAGCCACCTCAGAAGCTTATATATTTCAGTAAGGTCACCTCTCATTCTTAAATGCCAGCAAGAACCTCACCTGGAAGTTGTGCACGACTGTTATGTATGTTGGTTTTTTAGTCTGACTGTAGTTGACGACAGAATCACTTTTGGGGCCGGGGATGCGACAGGACGAGAGGATCTGGTAATACTGGTTCATGCAGAGTGGGTTCCCACTCAGAGTCTCCACAGGAAGGGTCTCACTGCAGCAACAAGAGGGAAAAATCTTCATTTATTCAGTCTTATCCACAACACAGAGGGGTTACAATGAGCACAACAAATTTAAAATTCTCATCCTTGTTTTCAAATCCCTCTATGGCTTTGTCCCTTCCTCCCCTGTAGCCTCCTCCAAGCCCACAACCCTCCAAGATCTCAAATTCCTCGCCTGTTGAGCATCACCCCATTATTAGTGGCCGTGCCTCCAGCTGCCTGGGCCCTAAATCCTGGAATTCCCTCCCTAAATCTCTCCACCTTTCCCTCCTCCTTAACATCTACCTTTTGACCAAGCTTTTGGTCACTGGTCCTAATATCCCCTCATGTGGCTCGGTGACAAATTATGTTTGATATCGTTCCTTGGGTGTTTTACTATGTTAAAGGTGTTAAATAAATGCAAGTTGTTGTGGCTTTAAGGGGATCTGGAAGAAATATTTTATACAGATGGCAGCAGTGATCCTGTGGCAAGCGGCTCAACAGATTTCTCCTTGTTCCCTCAATGTGACCCAAATTTTTAATTCCTCTCTGGCCACGGGGGCAGTGCCAGAGGACTGGAGAACAGCTAATGTGGTTCTGCTATTTAAGAAGGATTGTGGAGATAAGCCAGGGAACTACAGGCCAAGGGAACTACAGGCCAGTGAGTCTCACATCAGTGGTAGGGAAACTATTGGAGAAAGTTCTGAAGAAGGGAATCTATCTCCACTTGGAGAGGCAAGGTTTGATCAGGGATAGTCAGCATGGCTTTGTCAGAGTGAGGTCATGCCTAACAAATTTGATTGAATTTTTTGAGGAGGTGACCAGGTGTGTAGATGAGGGTAGTGTAGTTGATGTAGTTTATATGGATTTCAGCAAAGCCTTTGACAAGGTCCCACATGGGAGACTTATAATGCAAATGCACATGGGATACAGGGTAATTTGATAAGCTGGATTCAAAATTGGCTTAGTTGTAGGAGACAGAAGGTGATGACAGAAGGATGCTTTAGTGACTGGAAGCCAGTGTCCAGTACCGAACCACAGGGATCTGTGCTGGGTCCCCTATTATTTGTCATTTATATAAAACGACATAGATGACTATGTGGGAGGTAGGATTAGTAAGTTTGCAGATGACATGAAGATTGGCCGGGAGGTTAACAGTGAGGTTGAGTGTCTTGGGCTACGGGAAGATATAGACGGGATGGTCAAATGGGCAGATGGAATTTAACCCTGAAAAGTGTGAGGTGATACACTTTGGAAGGAGTAATTTGACAAGGAAGTATTCAATGAACAGCATGACACGAGGAAGTTCTGAGGAACAGAGGGACCTTGGCGTGTGTGTCCATAGATCTCTGAAAGCGGAGAGGCATGTTAGTGGGGTGGTGAAAAAGGCATATGGAACACTTTCCTTTATCAATCGAGGCATAGATTGCAAAAGTAGGGAGGTCATGTTGGAGTTGTATAGAACCTTGGTGAGGCCACAGCTGGAGTAGTGTGTGCAGTTCTGGTCACCACATTATAGGAAGGATGTGATTGCACTGGAGAGGGGGCAGAGGAGATTCACCAGGATGTTGCCTGGGATGAAACATTTAAGTTATGAAGAGAGGTTGGATAGACTTGGGTTGTTTTCGTTGAAGCAGAGAAGACCGAGGGGCGACCTGATCGAGGCGTACAAGATTATGAGGGGCATGGACAGGGTGGATAGGGAGCAGCTGTTCCCCTTAGTTGAAGGGTCAGTCACGAGGGGACATAAGTTCAAGGTGAGGGGCAGAAGGTTTAGGGGGTTGTGAGGAAAAACTTTTTTTACCCAGAGGGTGGTGATGGTCTAGAATGCACTGCCTGGCAGGGTGGTGGAGGCGGGTTGCCTCATATTCTTTAAACAGGACTTGGATGAGCACTTGGCACGTCATAACATTCAAGGCTACGGGCCAAGTGCTGGTAAATGGGATTAGGTAGGTAGGTCAGGTGTTTCTCATGTGTCAGTGCAGACCCGATGGGCCTCTTCTGCACTGTGATATTCTGTGATTCTGTGTGTGTGCAATCGCCTCATCTACAATGCCATAGGTCCTTGCTGTTAGTCATGCTGCTCAGTTAACATCCACATTAATTGTCAAATGTATATTACTCACCAGCTAATATAAAAGCAAAATACTGTGGATGCTGGAAATCTGAAATAAAAACAGAAAATGCTGGAAAAACTCAGCAGCAAAAACTGGCAGCATCTGTGGAGAAGGAAACAGAGTTAAAGTTGCAGGTTGAATATGACTCTTTTTCAGTTCTGAAGAAGTCATATTCGACTCGAAATGTTAACTGTTTCTTTCCACAGATGTTGCCTGACCTGCTAAGCTTTTTCAATGCTTTCTGTTTGTGTTACTCATCAGGTCCCTGGCGAGCACAAGGCTTACACTGATTATCCCTCAGTTTAATGATACATTGTCATTCTGCACTTACTTGTCAATCATAGTTTTAAAATCCAGAACACCAGAGATCAACTTGGCAGCAAACCTAGAAGAGAGCAAAGACAGACATCTGAATTCAACATCAACAAGCCAGTCTGGACCAGGAGCAAAGGCTGCTTTTCACTGTCTATAGCTGTGTTATTCATTAACGTTTAATGTGGCCCTTCAGAAGGGGGGAGAAGCATGGAGAATGAAAAGATAGTGACTTTGTTTTCTAAGTTAAGTTTAAACACCTGCAAGAAATTCACCTGGAAGTTGTACACAACTGTTATATGTGTTGGTAAGGGCCACATTCCCAAGCCCTAAAATTCTCCACAGCCAAAGAAGTATTTTTGATTTGTAGTCATTGTTGTAATGTAGGAAATATGGCAGCTAATTTGCACACCGCAAACTCCACAAACAGAAATATGATATATGATTGGGTTAGCTGTTTTATTGATGTTCGTTGTGGGATAACGATCAATACTGAGAAGAACTCCCCTGTTCTTCTTCAAAATAGTGGCTGTGGGATTTTTTATATCCACCTGAGAGGCAGACAAGGGCTTTGCCATCTTTCTAATGTCTCATCAGAAAGATGGCAAAGCAGCATTCCCTCAGTACTGACACTGGGAATGTATGCCTGGATTAAAAGCTCTCAAGTCTCTTGGAGTTGGATACGAACCTATGACATTCTGACTCAGTGGCTGGTGTGCTACCCAAGAGAGTGATTTGTGTCAGAGCTGAGGCCGGGAAGAGGCAGCAGCAGCCAAATGGATTGTCACAATCTTTGTTCTGATAAAGCCCTTAAACTCGAGTGACTGAGATGAGGATGAAGGGACAGGTGATGGTTTGGAGGCAGAGCGAAGGCAATCTGTCCTTGAGAAAGGGAGTATGGGATCATCTTTACCCCAGAATAGCAGGGAAATTTAACCCCTGCAGGAGAAAACACAGCTATGGACACAGTGAAGGTCAGATAATTTGACGGGAGTGAAAGAAGTAGCCCCAAACAATCCAATGTTGAACGCCAATGAATACTGAACAGCTGCCTGGCAGCATCAATATTTCTGAGGCAAAGTTCACCCTGTACAAAGGGTGGGGTGGAAACTGAACAACAGGAGGAGGGAGGGGCGAAATCGAGTACTGAGCAACAGCAAGGGAAGGAAACGGTGAACGAGAAGTACAGGAGGACAGAAGGAAAGAGGAAAAGCTAACAGGAGAAGGAGTAAGATAGAGAGAGGAAGATGGTAAGGGGAGAATAGAGAGATGATGTAAGGTAAAGACAGAGCAAGAGTGAGGTAATAAGGGGAGGAAAGACAGATAGTGAAGAAGAGAGTGCACAACATATGCTGCTCCCTAAAACCTCTCTTTGAGCAAACCTTTAGTCATCTGCCCTAATATCTCATTATGTGGCTTGATTTGATTGACTGGGATGTTTTACTATGTGGAACACGCTGCCTGAGAGTGTGGTAGAGGCAAGTTCAACTGAGGCATTCAAGAAAGAATTGGATTATCTGAAAAGGAAAAATGGTGTAGGGTTACGGGAAGAAGGCAGGTGGAATGGCACAAGGTAAACTGCTCCTTCAGAGAGCCAGCACAGACACAATGGGCTGAATGTCTCCTTCTGTGCTGTAACAATTCTGTGTTCAAACTACTATATAAATGCAAGCTGTTATTGTTCTTCAACGGTTGAGGGTCAGGGAGGATTCCCTGAATAAAACTCAGAAGCCCTGGCTTATTCTTCCTACTAGCCTCATGAAGGCAATTGCAGGGTCCCTATTGCCATTCTGGGTGAAATCAGTGACTTCAACATTGATTGGTGATTGAACTGAGCACTGTTCTGATCTGTGTAACTGAATTTAGATAAAGTCACTGAGTTATTAATGGGCTCCAGTAAATATATTAACACAAAACACAAGGAGCAAGATAGATTTTAGAATTCAGGTATTGAAAAACCAGGTGCTTAAAGCAGGGTGGGGTTGAAAAGAGAAGAGAATGCATCACAGCCAAATCTGATGTTGTCGTTGACTGTTTCCAGTGACAGGAGGATCGGCAACCAGAGGACACCAATTTAAGATAACCGGTAAATGAATCAGAGGCTGCATCAGAATAAATATTTTTTACAAAGAGAGTTGTTGCGATCTGGAATACGCTGCCTGAAAGGGTGGTGGAAGCAGATTAAATAGGAATTATCAAAAGGGACTAGGATAAATACTCGAAAAAGGAGAAATTTACAGGGCTATGGGGAAAGAGCAAAAGGGTGTGGAATTAATTGGATAGCTCTTTCAAAGAGCCAGACAAGCACGATGGGTAGAATTACCTCTTTCTCTGCTGTGTTATTTAGTCCAAGACTACCTGTAACTTCTGGCTAATTTTACAATGAATCTTGTGCTGCTGAGCTATTACCTGAGCTGCCCTTGACGGTCATAGTAATCCTGCTTTGGCAACAGCACAGCGGGACTGGAATGAATGACCACGGGAAGCCTGTATTCCAGATAGGCTGTTCTCAACCACCAGTCACAGAGCTGGGCAGGAAAAACAAGAGAGAAGGTGAGCTTTGAGAAATGATCATTACATGAGAATGAGAGTCTCGACAGTGAATACGGAGAGATTCACTGTTGAACTTTGTCCGGTGCCCGCGCACACACTAAGCACTTCCAGCAGGAGTTTGTGGATGGTAATCAAAAGAAGTCCAGAGTGATTTTCTGTTCTATCTCTAGTGTCAGGGGGACCATATTATCTAAACTGAATCCAGGGACATATAGCCGATAGTGGGGGTTGGGGAGTGAGGAGCATGCATACAGGCTCCACGCAGTGCAATCTCTGCATAAATTAGTCGCTCAGTGAATTCACTTCTTCTATTGGTTGGCAACAGGAGATTAACATCCCTCCCACCAAATCAGAACCTGGCCCACCCTGCCCACTTTATTGGCCAACCACAAGGCAGCCTAGGATCATGTGCCTCCTGATTTGAAGCTGTGTAGCCTGTTACTAGTCAGGATATTCATTTGGGACGAACTTCGTGAACCAGGGTCTCTGTCGAGGGCACGGTATCTCATTTGAGGAGTGTCCCCAGAAAGCAGGGGAATATGGCCATTTAACCCTAGCCCAGATTTGACAAGATCAATTGTGGCACCTCAGCTACTTCCCTTGGCTATCTGAAACTGGGATCTTCCTGTGTGGCTTGTTAGTTGTATGCAGATGGTGTCCTTTAACTGGGGATTTACTTGTGCTCTTTTAAATAGGAACAGACTGAAACTGTGGGGCTAGGTTAGGAGGTGCATGTTTCTAACGTATATCACTGTTAATAAAAGCTTATAGGAGGTGCATAAAAATTGGCTCCAGTTCTATCCTTCACCGCCTGGCTATTTGGAAAAACAAGTGGCTCAATCCCTCACTGGGTAGTGGATTGATCCACTACGAATGCATAATCTACTGTGAGAGAGCGAGAGAAAATGAGCAGGATGTGGAGTTCCATCCATCCCGCCCCTGAAATTATCCCTGAAACTTTTAATGAGTAATGTAGAAAGGTCACCCACACTGAAATGTTCTATGCTAGAAAACAGCAGAATGTAGGTTCATGTCTGTGATACTTCAGCACTGCTGAAATCTGGTTATGGGAACTCAGGTTAGGTGGCAAGCACACCAGCCAGCTGTCTCGTATTTGGCAATGAAGACCCTCAGATGTTGCTAAAGCAGTGTATATTGATTTCCTTTTACAGTCCTCAGACTGCTGGGACAAACACTAGTGTCTGACACCCCATCTGAGAACTCATTTTCCCCTAACCATCCCATCCGACCATAAGCAGATCTCTTTAGTTGAGCATCTTTGGGGATGTGTGCTCTTTACTGCCTCCCCAACACATCCACCATAGCTTGGTGTTGTGCTTCCCTGCCCCACTGAAACCATTTTGAATGTCCTATCCCTGCAGAGGCGAACACTGACATCAAAATACAAGCTAGGGAATTGATTCTGTCTGTAATCATTCTGGGACATGGTGATGGTTGAACAGAGCCATGGACACAACCGGTTAAGGGTAGGCATTTCTTCCAACATGACTACAAAGGCAGATAGCTGAGAAGTAGAGATTTTTAAGATTACGGGCAAAGAGTTAGGCTAGTGGGATTAATTGGATAGCTTTTTCAAAGAGCCGGCACAAGCACAATGGGCCAAATGGCCTCCTTCTATGCTCTCTGATTTGGAGACAATCATGTGGTTAGTTTAACACCAACAGGTTTCTCCAGATGTTTGGCTGTCCTTAACTGACTGGCACCTCAACACACAGCGCTGGTGAGATGGCTGTCTCAATTTTTCGAGCAACAGCTCACTTTTTTTTCCTCAATTTGGGCAGATCAGTCAAAAAAATATTCACGACAGCCAAGTAACTCAAATCGTACCCAGTTCTCAGTCTTCCTTGCTCTTCTTTCCAAGCTCGCTTGAAGCCTCTCTCCTACTCCACCCTTTTGGCCAAATTCCTTCACTATTTGTTTGGTATTTTCTAACTCCTCTTGGCTGACAATGGGCTCCAAGGCCAGCAGGTAGCGTTCGAGAGTCTGTTGGAGAGGAGGAACTGGCAGCCGAGGCAAAGATTTTTGATGGACAAGGTACCGTCCAGGTTGCTTCGTAGGAGCTATGGGCCTCACCAAGCAGCCAGGCTTCACTAAGGTGGCTCGGAACTAAACATAACAAAAACAGAAGAGTTTATGAACAGGTAGCACACTAACAACAACTTGCATTTATATAGCAGCTGTAATATAGTAAAATGTCTCAATGCTTCACAGGAGGGTTAACAACTGGGTTGACACTGAGCTACACAAGAAGATATTAAGACAGGTGATCAAAAGTTTGGTCAAAGAGGTAGATTTAAAAAAAAGTGTCTTAAAGGAGGAGAAAGAGGTGGAGAGATTTAGGGAGGGAGTTTTTCAGCTTCGGGCTTCAGCAGCTGAAGATAGATCTGCTGATAGCATAGCAACTAAAATCAGTGCAAGTGGCCAGAATTGGTGCATCACTGAGACCCCAGAGGGTTGTAGACCTGGGATAACAGTCATAATGGCACAGAAGGTGGTCATTCGGCCCATCGAGTCCATGGCTTAGCTCCAGCGTTATATCCTTGAAGCTCCTTTCAGCCTGTGGACCTCTTTGGAATATACACTTGCCAGGATTTGCATTGCTTTTATTTTATTTGCAGCAAATTATTTTTTGTTGTTGGCAATGGGCATTGTGCAGGACAGCGAATGGCTCCTGCCAATGAACGGCACAAGCCAAGTCGGCATGATCTTGGGTTTCATCTCATTGCAAATTACAGTAAATATGACACCACATATATCATAATAACATATAATAAACACCCGTAGGACTGCATAAATCAGGAAAGATAAAATAAAGACTTAAAGATTGTTGACACCCTAAAACCTTGCCTGTTTACAAGGAAATCCCTGTACTGCTGGCATTGTTGCCCTTGTGCGTAATGTCCATTATGCTATGAGGCATATAGTGTACACAATGAATCTTCTGCAGCAACTTAAGGACGGTGTGTATGCTCTGATCTTTCACCGTAAGCCTCCAGTCAATGAGAAGCTCCTGTCAAAGACATTCTAGGACAAGGATGTGCCTCAATGGATTACAATTGTAAGTTATTACAAACATAGGAGCAGAAGTAGGCCATTCAGCCCCTCGAGCCTGACCCACAATTTAGCTATATCATGGCTGATCTTCTAACTCAATGCCATTTTCCCACACTATCCCTGTATTCCTTAATGTCATTGGTATCTAGAAAACCATCGACCTCTGCTTTTAACATACATACATCTCCCAGATAAACAGGGAGTGCATTTCGCATGCAGTTTGATGACCTACCTTCAGAGAGGCATTGATGTGCTGGACAGGGTTCAGTAAAGTGTTGATTTCATGAGTTAGGGCTCCTAGTTACGAACAAAAACTGCACAGATTGAAATGGTATTTTAGTTGGGGAAATGATTTAAAGGGCAGGGACAGAGCTAACTGTTAGGCTCTTTCAAAGAGCTATCTGCAAAGTCACGATGGGCTAAATGAAGGAAAGTCAAGTTCATCTTAAGCCATCTCCACTGGGTGCTCACTAAGATTTGGCCTCTTTGGCAAAACAGAAATTACCAACTGCTCTGTGACTTACACCATCATCAGGAGGACAAATCTGGTGCCTAAGTCAATTAAAATAAAACAAAACAAATTGCCTCATATTTCTCCCCTCAGTGTCTCATCCATGTGGTCATTCTTCACTCGGGCCAAGATGGCGATTGTTGTCATGTTATTAAGCAGTAGCAGCATCACAGCAAGTTCCTCTCTAAGTCACACACCATCCTGACTTGAAAATATATCGCTGTCCCTTCACTGTCGCTGGGTCAAAATCCTGGAACTCCCTCCCTAACAGCACTGTAGGTGCACCTATACCACAAGGACTCAGCGGTTCAAGAAGGCAGCTCACCATCACCTTCTCAAGGACAATTAGGGCTGGGCAATAAATGCTGCCTAGCCCATAGGCCAAGAATGAATGAATTAATCGTTCCCCAGCCTGAATCCACACAGTCATTTTCCAACAGAGGTCACTGTTCAGTGATTGGGAGCAGGACCTCAGTGATCTCCCCCTCTAACACCCCCACCCTCTTCCCAGTGTAACGGCACTGAAACCAGTTGGAACGCCCACCTACCCCTCCTCCAAAACTCGAAATCAGCTGACTCCACATGGAACAATATTTGATTCCATGGGATCCTTCCTGGTATCTACAGCTCAGTTCCAACGTGGGCAGAGCACTTCCTTACTTCAGCTATTGTTTCCCTTCCTAACACTGCAATACTCTCTGAATACGGAACTTGGTTTTCTAACCCTGGAATAACTAGCAAAGTGAATAAAGCAGACAGAATGTTAAAGGAAATGGAACATCAGTTTTGTGTTAGTCAAAGGAGCTGGCTCCTGCTTTGTTCTCGACAGATTTTGATTCGTAATAATTCAAACTGTACCTTCAGGAAATCCTTCTTTCTATCCATCGTGGAAACATAAACATAAAAGCCAAAAGCACAGACCCTCTAATTCCACTCCAGAGGAGTTAATCTGGGATTGAAATGATACACACATGTAATGAGGGCTGTGTTTAACAGCCTTCTCCTCCCTCGTTCTAAATCTGTCAAAAACAAAAATAAAATAAAAAGAAAAAGACCAGATATTTAACTGTCGATATTAACACAGTCCAGACTTTGGAGTGGCGCAGCTGAAAATTCCCATTCCCTGACCATTTCTTCAAAGGAGTCATTGCAGACTTTACAAGGTCAGGGGGCGTGGAGGGATCATAGAATTTCACGGCACAGTAGGCGGCCACTCTGGCCATCATGGCTGTGCTGGCTCTCTCAGCAAACTGGGAACTTTGGCGAAGAATGCTGATCAGCGCGAAGAGAAAGTCCTGACTTCAAACCCTAAGCCAGGCTAATAGCAGGATTGATGCAACTGAGTCAGTGCCCCTGAGATGTGGGGAAATTCAGTTCTGACAAAACGGGCTACTGCGGAAACATTAACTAGTCAGCTCTCTCTATAGGTACTGACTGACCTGCTGAATGCCAGTTTCCTGCTCCTGATCACAACTGATATGGATGGCAAAGGATTGGCATCAGCTGTGATGCCCCCATGGTCATCACACCATAACCAGCCTCCCCATCATCCCGACCGTCGGATCCCCAGGGGGTGAGGCCCTGGAGGACGACCAATGCCTCTATGTGCCCAGCTCTACATAAACTCTGACAGGAGAGGAAGCTGCTAAGAAAACTTTTGTTTTTCTCAAATATATTTTATTCATAAAATTTTGTAAAAATACATTACATAACAATTTAAATTCAACATTACATAAAGTGCAATACAGTTCAATTTCTTTCAATACAGAATGTGGCACTCGAGGTGCCTCACTATACTTACAATTATGGCTTACATTTACAATATACATTTCATGTCAAACATACAGTCAGAAGGGTTCTATGTGCACTACAGCAGGAGGGCCTTAAGAGTGTGGCCTTTCCCCATTGAGCTTTTGTGGTCACCATCCCAAGATTTAGCGCATCCCTCAGCACGGAGTCCTGGACCTTGGAATGTGCCAGTCTGCAACACTCAGTTGTGGACAACTCTGTGTTGAAAGACCAACAAGTTTCAGACAGACCAAAAAACATCTTTCACAGAGTTGATGGTCCTCTAGCCGCAGTTGATGTTTGTCTTGGTGTCTCCCCCCCCCTCCGGAATAGCCCAAGAGCACAGAGTCCTGCTTCATGGAGCTGCACAGGACGGATCTCAACAAAAATCACTGTGTCTCTTCCCAGACCTGCTTTGCAAAGGCACATTCCTGAAGGAGGTGGGTGGCCGTCTCTTCCCCACCACAGCCACTCTGAGGGGAGTGTGTGGAGGTGGTGAGACTCCGAGGGTGCAGGAAGGATCTGAAAGGGAGGGCCCTTCTCACCACCAAATAAACTATGTCTCAAGGCTCATTTGAAAGTTCTGGTGACGAGGAATTCTGGCAAATGACTGACAGTCTGCTCAGGGAATCATCCGACAGGATCCACCATCTCCTTTTACCGAAGGGCCTTGGGACCACTATCCGATGGACTTTTGGTCAAAGGTGTATTTCAGCACAAACGTTTCCACCAGGGGCAGATATGTAAAAATCTACACTGAATCGAAGAGGGAGATATTATGATGGGTGGAATTAACACTTGGGAGATGTTCTGGATTGGTCAATAAAAAACCCAACTTCTATTAGAATCAATCTTCCCTTCATTCTATTTTAATTTTTTTCATTCCCATCTCTTAAGGTGCTGACTTCTGCTGAGGCTCTATTTCATTTTCCAATTTCTGTTGGGTATTAGGATTAAGGCACCAAGGCAGGAAGAGGGAATTGAGATACAGATCAGTCATGATCTAACTGAATGCCAGAACAGTGAATCAGGAATGGCCTCTGCCTATTCCTAAGTTGTCATATGTCAGCCACCTCCATTCTTCAAGCAGGAGTCTAGATAGCGAGTGTTGAGTTATTTTTCCGTAATCCTGATCTCTCTCAAAGCTGACTCACAGACAGTTTCTAGGACTGGTGATCAGGGCAACAAACGTGGCTGAAGTTTCCTTCCCTAATCCAGAGGCAATGAAGATAATGGAAGAGTCAAGTTTACCAGATGAACTTGGCAGACAGGGGGAAATCAAACCTGGAACCTGGTAGACAATGAGATTTTTATATTCAAAATCAATTTCAACTGACAGAGGCAGGGAAACAAACTGTCAGCAATGGCAGGCATCTTGTGAAGATGCAGCTGTCACTGGGGAAATAAGAAGACCCAGAGAGAAATGTCAGACCACTGTCTACAATCCTCAGTTATGCAGAGAGCTATATCTGGTTTGAAACCACTATTAATACAACACCATGCCCTTTATAATGAAGCCAGGAGGATGGTGTGCTCGGCAGAATTGTTCAGCCAATTGTTCAGTCATTATTTTATTCTAAGTGGCAGGACTGTTCCTCTTAGTGGCTGGGAGGAAATGCCATGCTCAGTAAACCTAAAAACTGAAGATCAGGAGTACAAGTCCTAAAAGTCAAGGGCAAATGGACAAAAAAATCAGCAGACATTTCATTTTGTCATGCACATTGGCACGAATATTCGGTCTGCTGGAGTGTTGTACTAGTGGTTCTGTGCCACATACAGGTGGTAATGCATTGTTGCATTTTACAGAAATGGAGCAGGCTCGAGGGGCTGAATAGCCTACTCCTGTTCCTAACTCGTATCTTTGTAAATCCAATTGAGGAAGCTTCAATCCTTAATGAAATGTTAACTTGGTTCAGTAGGTAGCACTCTCTTTTCTGAATCAAATGGTCCTGGGCCTCAAATCGCCTAGGCTGATACTTCTGTGAAGTACTGAGTGAGTGTTACATTGTCAGAGGTGCTGCCTTTCAGAAGAGACATTAAGCCAAGGTCCTGTCTACCTTTTCAGGTTAATTGTCAAAGATCCCAAGGCCACTATGCAGAGGAGTTCTCTGTGGTGTCCTGGACCAATATTTATCCCTCAACCAACATCAAAAACAGATTTAAAAACAAAAAACTACTGCGGATGCTGGAAATCCAAAACAAAAACAGAATTACCTGGAAAAACTCAGCAGGTCTGGCAGCATCGGCGGAGAAGAAAAGAGTTGACGTTTCGAGTCCTCATGACCCTTCAGCAGTATCAAAAACAGATTAACTGGTCGCAGCTGATTGTGGGATCTTGCTGTTTACAAATTGGTTGCTGTGTTTAGCCACAAGTCACTTTGGGACAATCTGAGTAAATGCCAGGTGCTATGGAAACGCAAGGTCGCCAAGCTCCACATTTAATAGTTAATTTATTCAGTTTCAGGACCTGGTTCTCACTAACAAGGTTGACTGGCAAAGGTTGTGAAATGTGGAGAGTGGGGTTACTCAATGCATCATTTCCTTTGTAATCTAACCCTTGTAATCA
Organism: Cetorhinus maximus; assembly: GCF_964194155.1. Taxonomy (NCBI): domain Eukaryota; kingdom Metazoa; phylum Chordata; class Chondrichthyes; order Lamniformes; family Cetorhinidae; genus Cetorhinus; species Cetorhinus maximus. Next base: position 23,959,409 of record NC_135888.1, read on the forward strand.
AATAAATCTTCAGTCAGATCTACTGATGGAGATGGGATTTCTTCTTTGCTTTCTAAACTAATAAGAACTGATCGGCATATTAATCTTTAATTGGTAATATACTTGGTTGGTTCCAAATTAAAACTTATTAGACACAATGGTAATGGATCAGGACATAATCTGGAGTAAAGCAAAGACAGAAAAAACTTCACAGCACACCCTGCAGGCTTTCTGATCTGAACTCGATTGAGGGTATGCTCTCAAATTACTAGAATGAAGCGAAAAGTCTTCTGTAGTTCAGGATTTAACCCTGGATCTTAAGTTAGGTATAGTGTTCCTCCCCCTCCTCCTCTGACTCCTTAACTTCTGCTGGAGTGTGATTCTTCAGTTGCTGGCCACCTTGTAGTGTTCCCCAGTAATCGACAAATCTGGATAATCAGTGTCTGCAAAATGTTCAATCATTGCAAGGGCAGATGGGAGGGGGGACATGTGGGGGGGTGGGTGTTGAAAGGGTTCCAAAAATTCATTCCAATCTTGTTTAAACTCAATACAAGCACAATTCCCATTTGAGGTCAATGAATTGAGGTCAAGGATGGAAACCTGCCCTTTTGTTGGAAGAAAGGGCTACATTCAGCACTGAGAAAAGTGAGGATTCAGCTCATCAATTCACATGCCTTATTTCTGATAAATCAGGAAAAGGGAAAGAGAATGGTTGCAAAGACTGGGAAACATTCATCAGCAGAATAGGTAGATGCTAAAAAAACCCGTTAAAGAAACACACACATATTGCACACAGTTCTGTTTAATTTTATAGCCTCTGGGCATCCCTTTCCCAAAACTGCTTCACCCAAGTGGCCATACTGTCTGGGTAAACCTGGTCAGTGTGAGCAGGCCATTCTACCATGATAGGGATCACAGTCCAGCTATCATTTCACACACACTCTTCAGCAGAGGGCAACGGTGGCTCAGGAGCACTGAGGACAATTGTAGGTGCCCCTAGCTCTGCCAGGTATGTTCACTTAACTCATTATAGGGATGGGGACCTGGGCTTTCCTGGTCACCATGGCCCGAAGCCACACCAGGGCTACCAAGGTAGCCCAGATCACCACCAGCTGGTGTTGAGGAACAAACACAGGTCTGCAAAAGCCACGGCTAAAAGAAACACGAGGTAAATATTTGCCACTTACCACAGCGCGTCGTAAAATCGCCAGCATTTTCCTTGTTGCCCAGCTGTCCAAAGGTCCTCCAAGTAAAACCCCACAGTCAGAGCACCTAAAGTTATAGCACTCAGCCAAAGGCGGAGCCCGATAGAATGACTGACACCCCGTTGTCCAATCACATCTCGGATTTAGACGCCACTGCGGCATTTAACCCAATCATCGACGGGAAGAGGCGGGACCTTCTTGATGCTAACTGAAATCGTCGCCATATTTTTGCGGGGCAGGGCAGGTTTGTGTGTAAGAAAAACATTTTTTAATTTTGTCTTTTGTCGACTATTGCTAAAGGCTGAGAATAAAACTCGACATTTTCACCAGAAATAACTTTTTGTTTAAAGCACAGGGCAGGATGAAGGGGAAAATATCCATCAAAAATGAGCTTTTGCCCCTCACAATCATGGGGGGAGAGCCAGGGCTGACTGTCTTCCAGTTTGTTTACAGCCCGTACCGTTATTGTGGATACGACTTCACGTACAAATAAGAACATGATTAACATTTCCCTCGTTTAAATACAACGAAATTATGCTGGTTCGACGTCTGAGCAGGAGAGCAAAATAATCAATCATGAAGGTCAAAGATCGAAGGGTGGGGTTTCGTGTTGCACTTCCGGTTCGGGCGTTGTGAGGGAGTTACCAGGTTGTGAATATGGCAGGTTCCAGTGAGTCAGGTTAGTATCTGAGTAGTAGACCAGCTTTCATCATCATTATTTATTCCGCGTATTTTTTTTAAACAAAGTTACATTTAGAAATATTTGCCTAAATATTTATAATGTTTTAATTAGTGTCTTTATAATCTTACCAGAGTTGCCCTTGGTCTCAATTGTAGTAAAACTGTGCTAAATGCTTCAAATTGAATTATTATTTAATAAAAATGAAAGCTGATATTAGTTAAGTGCAGCAAATGCCGAATGCAGGGTGTTTATAGGAATTTTTGAATCATCCTGTGATTGAGCTGTTGTTAGTAGGAACAGGAAGTGGGCATTCGGCCCTTCAAGCCTATTCCATCATTGATTGAGATCATGAGATCATGGCTGATCTGTATGGTCACATCATTCACACTCACTCTACCAGTGTTCTTGTTGTCAGCTGTGGCTCAGTTCATAGCACCCTCGCCTTTGAATCAGAGGGTTGTGGGTTCATGTCCCACTCCCGGAAAACCAAGAACTGTGATTGTACTCGAAAGAAGTTGGTTCTGCATTGTCAGGTGGTGCAGACTGCCTTGGCTCATGTCAAGATGTTGTAGTCTGTATCTGGGACCTCAAGGCTCAAAGCAGCCTGAGGTCACCCACCATGCTCATCTGAAATGTCCTAAGTGGAACCACAGCAGCCTTCCAACTCCCAGACTTCCCACAGGGAGTGGTTGAGATGAATTACGTAGATATGTTTAAGGGGCAGCTGGATAAATATGTGAGGGAGAAAGACAGAGAAGGATAAGCTGACAGGATGAGAGGAAAAGGGATGGGAGAAGGCCCGTGTGGAGTGTAAAGACCAACATGGACCAGTTGGGCTGAATTACCTGTTTCTGTGTTTGTAAATTCTATGTAACTGTGGCTCCATATCCTTTGATACCTTTATTGGAATACCTCCCCCTTTAAGGAGTCAAGACTAGCTTCAGTCTAAAAGTGAAGTGGGGGCAGAGAGTGGGGGACAATTGAAGTGAGACACGCAGATCTGATTCAGTCCTCATTTTAAAGTCATGCACAGGTTCCATATCCACATTTATAATGGAGCCTGCCTGTGTAAACCTGTCACAAGGTAATTGTTCCCTCAGGCAGAAGATTTTAAAAGTATGTTATGGATATATTGGTCACTAAAAATTTAGCTGTACATGTTTTTGTGTTATATAACATGGAGATATTGTTGTTAAGGTTCATTGTAAATATCCAACCGTGAAGTAAGCTGATATTTGGAGTGAGAACAAGTAGTGACCATTACTTGAGAAGAATATGTCAGCATTGGCTCATTGAGTATTACTCGGGCCTCAGAAGTTTCAAACCCCACTCCAGACACTTGAACACATCATCTAGGGATTCACTACTTATTCCAGTATCAAGGGAGTGCTGCTCTGTTGGCAGGTGCAGTCTGTCAATTGAGATGTAAAACAATGATCCTGTCTCTCCCAATGGGTTGCTTTAAAAGCTTCCATGGTACAATTCGAAGAGCAGGGGAATTCACCTTGATATTTTGACCAATATTTATCCCTGTACCACCGTCAATACAGAACAGGTTACCTGGTCATTTATCTCAAAACTGTTTTGTGGGAGCTCTGCAAAATTGGCTGCTTAGCCTCCTCCGTTATAACAGAGAATTGACTTCAAAAAATACTTAATTGGCTGAAAAACATTTGGGATGTCCTATGAAAGGTACTATAGAAATGCAAGACCTTTTGGTGTTCTCGAAACCACAGCTGTAACTTTGCATTCTTCAGGTGGGCTACTGAGAATGAGTCAAGAGGTGGAAAAGCCCTCAAAATATCTCCCTATGCTCCCCCCCTCCCCCCTCCTCCCCCCTCCCCCCTCCCCCCTCCTCCCCCCTCCTCCCCCCTCCTCCCCCCTCCCCCCCCTCCCCCCTCCTCCCCCCTCCCCCCTCCCCCCCTCCCCCCTCCTCCCCTCCTCCCCCCTCCTCCCCCCTCCCCCCTCCTCCCCCCTCCTCCCCCCTCCCCCCCTCCCCCCTCCTCCCCCCTCCCCCCTCCCCCCTCCCCCCTCCCCCCTCCTCCCCCCTCCCCCCTCCTCCCCCTCCCCCCTCCCCCCTCCTCCCCCTCCCCCCTCCTCCCCCCCCTCCCCCCTCCTCCCCCCCCTCCCCCCTCCTCCCCCCCTCCTCCCCCCCTCCTCCCCCCCTCCTCCCCCCTCCTCCCCCCCTCCTCCCCCCTCCTCCCCCCCCTCTTCCCCCCCTCCTCCCCCCCCTCCTCCCCCCCCTCCTCCCCCCTCCTCCCCCCTCCTCCCCCCTCCTCCCCCCTCCTCCCCCCTCCCCCTCCCCCTCCCGCTCCCCCTCCCCCCTCCTTCCCCCTTCCTTCCCCCTTCTCCTTCCCCCTTCCCCCTCCCCCCTCCTTCCCCCTCCCCCTCCTTCCCCCTCCCCCCTCCCTCCTTCCCCCTTCCCCCTCCCCCCTCCCTCCTTCCCCCTCCCCCCTCCCTCCTTCCCCCTCCCCCCTCCCTCCCCTCCCTCCCCCCCTCCCCCCTCCCCCCTCCCCCTCCCTCCCTCCCTCCCCCCTCCCTCCCTCCCTCCCTCCCTCCCTCTCCCTCCCTCCCTCCCTCCCTCTCCCTCCCTCCCTCCCTCCCTCTCCCCCCTCCCTCCCTCCCTCCCCCTCCCTCCCTCCCTCCCTCCCTCCCTCCCTCCCTCCCTCCCTCCCTCCCTCCCTCCCTCCCCCCTCCCTCCCCCCTCCCCCCTCCCTCCCTCCCTCCCTCCCTCCCCCCCGTCCCCCCCTCCCTCCCTTCCCCCCCTCCCTCCCTTCCCCCCCTCCCTCCCTTCCCCCCCTCCCTCCCTTCCCCCCCTCCCTCCCTTCCCCCCCTCCCTCCCTTCCCCCCCTCCCTCCCTTCCCCCCCTCCCTCCCTTCCCCCCTCCCTCCCTTCCCCCCTCTCCTCCCTCTCCCCCCCTCCCCCCCATCCCCCATCCCCCCCTCCTCCCCTCCCTCTCCCTCCTCCCCTCCCTCTCCCTCCTCCCCTCCCTCTCCCTCCTCCCCTCCCTCTCCCTCTCCCTCCCCCTCCCCTCTCCGCCCCACTCTCCCCTTCTCCCCCCCTCTCCCGTCCCCCCCCTCCCCTCCCCTTCTGCTTTTCATCTCTTGAAACCACTGATTTCAGCTGGGGTTCCTTTTCCAGCTCTTGGCTATCCACAGGAGCTTGTAAGCATGGGTATTAGCCGGATTTTCGATTTTGGGGAGGCATTATTGGGCAGCTTGATCCTGTCATTTGCATGTGGGCACCAGACAAAGCTTTGTGGCAGAAGTTATGATCAGGATCAGGCATGCTGAATTGTCCTGGATGCATGTGTATGACTTGCATGTCATACACATCACTGCACCTTCATATCTGACACCAGGC